>NW_026000005.1:40508993-40576164 GCF_001458135.2 Marmota marmota marmota | reverse complement strand
TCTTATTGTTTCTTTTGCTGAGAAAAAACTTTTTAGTTTGAGTAAGTCCCATTTGTTGATTCTAGTTATTAACTTTTGTGCTATGGGTGTCCTATTGAGGAATTTGGAGCCCGACCCCACAGTATGTAGATCGTAGCCAACTTTTTCTTCTATCAGACGGCGCATCTCTGATTTGATATCAAGCTCCTTGATCCATTTTGAATTAACTTTTGTGCATGGCGAGAGAAAGGGATTTGTTTTTTAGTGCAATCAAGATGCCTTGGCAACAAAGGAAAGACCTTAGCCCAGAATGAAAAATCAGGCTGTTTATTCACATGGTAGAAATCCACAAATTCTTTAGAGCCATCTCAGTTCCTATGTGTCCTCGTGCTTACCCTGAGGGCACTGGGAGTGAACAGGGACAAGATTGTGAGGCAGGAGCATTCTTCCATGGGAATCTGACTTGCATTCCAACTTGCCCGCTGGCCTGGGGCTGGCCAACTGGTCCAAGCTTCCACCTGAGTCATGGGAGATAGGCCTTATCTCCTAGACAGGAAAGGCCCATGGCCAGAGAAGGAAAGGAAGTTTCATTTTTGAAGCACTCAGCCATTTTCTGGAAAAATCAACACTTACCTGAAGGACCCGCCTTTGCAGACACTTTCCTCAGCTGCCTGGCCCTGCTGTTCGCTGACAGGGGGCTGCCCAGAAACCCTACTTTGGGTACTCTTTTGGACCAGAGGTTGAGTGTCACGCCTTTAAGAGATTAAAATACTAACATGACATAACCTTTGGGGGTTATGTTTTCCCTGGTAAGTGGAGCTCTCTCTGCTTCCTGTTACCATGTCCTGCCTTGTTCTTCTGCAATGGTGTTCTGACTCACCTCAGGTGCAAAGTAATGGAGTCAGCCATCTATGGCAGAGACCTCTGAAACTGTGAGCCAAAACAAACTTGTCCTCCTCTAATTGTTCTTGTGAGGTCTTTTGATCACAGAAACAAGACAAGCTGACTAAGGCAAAGAGCGAGAAGGAGGACTTACTGGGTTTCCAGATGGCTGGAAGGGTCTGAAAGCCCCTTTGTGGGGAGACGGGAATTACTTACTGCTTGGAGTTCATCTGAGACTGGGTTCCCCGTTTGTTGAGACCGTGGTGTTTCCTGAGCATCACTATTGAACACAGCTCAGAGAAACACTGAGACACTGCTATTTAAGTCTCCCGTGCCCAAGAGACCTTGCTCATACTTTCACATATTACTTCATTTAACCCCTGCAAGTACCTGGGGCCAACTATTATTATCCCATTCTTCAGAATTTGCTAAAGGTGGGCTTTCCCAGGTGCAACCCATAAAATACCATTCATCCAGAGGCTTCATTGGGGAGGCAGGGGGAGTCTTCTCTGGTCTAAAAATTTGGGGGAAAAAAAGATGTAAAAATCCCCTCCTCAAATATTCCCAGTACACTTTAGTCCTTCCACAAAGAAACTTATTTAACTTTGTTTAACCCAGGGCTCCCCACACTTTGATTTCTAACACTTTTTTCTGCCTAACACCTTTGGAAATGCTGGCCTAGATCGCAGAAGAGTAGGAGGGAGGGGAGGAATCTGCAAATTCATGGCCCGTTCACTTTCACGCAGTCTACCCCAGCATGTTTTCTTCTATTCGTGCATTGATACTTAAAAGTTTATCATACTATACATAAGTTTACCACATTATAATACCGGTGCATTGATATTTATAAGCTTATCATACCATACATAAGCTTATCATATTATGATATCATTGCATTGGTGTTTATAACCTTATCATACTAGATGTAAGCTCATCACATTATAATGCCAGTGCATTGATATTTACAAGTTTATCATACTATACATAAGCTTGTCATATTATACTTAAGTATAATACATAGTATATCATAGCAGCCCGCTTTCTTCTTACCAGTTCAATGATATCATGAGTTTATCTAAATGTCTAGATAGAATGCTAGAAGATCTAGGTATGAGGGGAAAATACAAAGGACCATTTTGGGAGAATAGAAACAAACACACAGGATTCAAATGGATTATGTCCAAGCTAAGCACCCTGGTAGGAACTTTGGGTAAATAGGAATGTGCTATAGAAGCAGCCCAGCAGGCTCCAAGTTTTAGATACCACCATTAACAGGACCGTTCATATTTACATGGCACTCCATAGTTTACAAAGCACCTATAAGTATCATAAAATTTGATTCTCATAGTCAGTATGGTTGATTGACATCAGGATTCTTCTTATGAGTAAGGAAAGGGTTCAGAAAAACTCAGTAATTTTTCCAGTGTCTATATAGTCTGTATTGTAGTTGGGAGTTGACTATAGTTTTATTATTTAAAATTTAGGTTTTTCTTCCCTCTGGGGAAATGTTGTTATGATTGATGAGGAACAAAGCTCAAATCACAAAGAATGAAATTTGGGGAAATATTGATATGAGAAAAAGATAAAGGTCACTCATTTCACAATTTCACCTTGAATTGGCCGCACATGGACAGCGGGTGCAGGGAGGCCTCTGCAGAGGGCTGGCACTCCACTCGGACCTGCAAGTCCCTGCCTCAGCTTTGCCGCTGTCACCTCTCCTTCAGCTGAGGCTGGTGGGGCATTTGGGAATGTGAAGAATTAACTGAGCGAGGATTTTCAATGTTTGGGATCTCTTCCCATGGAGCTGGCACAAGAGCCAAACAGTCCGAGTGGCTGGTGAGACCAAACAGGGTTAGGGTTGTTGGGCAGCAAGCCACTGCTCCGCAGAGGGAAGATTTGAGATAATCCTGAGCAGTGCTGGAAGAGGCAGCTTGGCAATGTTAAAATTAAAAGTCGGTATGTGAGAGGGGAAAAATGGCTTCAGAAGAAAGAGAGGCAAGCCCTCAGAATCCCAGATGGAGACACTTCAAGGGGGTTCTAATTAACGATGACAATTGAGTCAGAAATTAGTTTTTCATAGTAAAATAGAATGTGTTCCCTTTGTCTCATGCATCATCTGCTTAGAATTTCTTTTATGTGCAATTCACTAAAACACCAGGCCTGTGGTAAGGACTGAAGAGAGGCTGGTGCCATTGTCCATTATGCAGAATGCAGCACGATCACCAGACCCCATTCCACAGAGGGAAGGAGTAGCCATGGCTGTCTTCCTGGGATCCTGTCTCTCATGTGCCACTCAAACACCCAGAATACTCTTGGGGGTTTTCTCCCCAAAATTGAAAGATGAGTTTCTAAAATCCTGGCATTTTAAATAGAGAAAAGTCTTCACCTGTGTCAGTCTTACATGGAATCCTTCTTTCACCTCTGCAAAGAACTAAAAGCAACAGCTCCATCTTTTCTGGAAATTTCAATTGTTCCGGCAGCTTGTTTCTAAGATGGACAAGTATGAGGAATTTCCTAGTTGCTGTAGCTTTGACCCTAAATGTCCCTCAAAGGTCCATATATTAAAAGCTTTGATTCCATGTTGGTGCCATTGACTGTGGTGGAAACTTTAAGAGGTCTTTAGGTCACGGAGGTGGGAGGATACACCCTAGAAGGAGATTGTGGGAGTTTGGCCCCTCCTCTTTCTCTCCTTAGGTCTCAGCCCCATGAGGTGAGCAGACTTGCTCTGTTCTATGCTCCATAATGTGCTGCTCACCACAGACCCAAAGAAACTAATCATGGACTCGAAGATCCAAATCTGTCGGCCAAAACAACCTTTTCACTTTACAAGTTGAATATCTCAGGCATTTCATTACAATACTGGAAAGCTGACTAATATGCTAACCTTTCTTTCAGCAGCCAGTGCTGCAAGTTAGGATCTATGCATCCACCAGAGCATGGAGCATATCTGCTCATTCCTCCACACTATCTAAAATCCTTCAGTGCTTTAACATCACTCACAGGATCAAGTCAAGACTTTTTTTTTTTAATTTTTTATTGTTGGTTGTTCAAAACATTACATAGTTCTTGATATATCATATTTCACACTTTGATTCAAGTGGGTTATGAACTCCCATTTTTACCCCATATACAGATTGCAGAATCACATCGGTTACACATCCATTGATTTACATATTGCCATACTAGTGTCTGTTGTGTTCTGCTGCCTTTCCTATCCTCTACTATCCCCCCCCCCCTCCCCTCCCCTCCCCTCTTCTCTCTCTACCCCCTCTACTGTCATTCATTTCTCCCCCTTGTATTATTTTTCCAAGACTTTTTTTTTTTTGCAAAACATGTAAGACTTTCAAGATGTACCCATAATCTATGTGTTTAATCGCAACAGCTAACACCCTATACCTAAGACTCACTGAGCTCTTTGCCTTGACCAAAAAGAGTCATCCTCATTCTCTCCCAATTCTAAGGTTGGATTATGATGTTTCCCCAACCTGAAATGCTGTCACCACTGGCTTCGACACCTGTGTTTTTTGTTGTACTACCTCCTTACAATATAGGACTCAGATCAAGCTTTTCCCTTATTCTATCAATCCCTCAACCCAATCTGCATTAAATGAACACCAGAATTTATGCTGCTACCTCATTAAACACACATCATCTTCTGATTTGTGTTGCTATTTCCCTTAGTTCATTTTGTGTCACTGTAACAGAATAACAAAAGACTGATGAACTTATAAAGAAAAGAAATTTATTTCATGTTCTAGAGACTGGGAAGTCCAAGATTAAAGAGGCTATATCTGGAAAGGGATTTCATGTTGTGTCATTCTATGGCAGAAGTTGGAAGAGTAAGAGAGTTCAAGAGTAAGCCAGAAGTCAAACTCATGACCTTGATTCATCCATGAGGAAAGAGGTCTCACGGCCTAATCACTTTTTAAAGCTCCCACCTCTTACATGGTTGCATTGGGGAATAAGTTTCCAACACCCGCTCTTAGGGGACACATTCAAACTAGAGCACTACTCAATGTATATTAAACAATAATTTGCCAAGTGTCAATAAGATCTTGGATATTTAAGGTAAGCAGAGCAAACATCTGGCTTACCATCAAGTGAAGGTAACTAACTGGAGAGAGAAGGAGACCTTCTACATAGAACAGGAAGCTCTGCCTTTATTTACATCTAAACCCTGTCTAAGAGAAGCACAAGGTTTGTACATTTGGAGATTGAAGCCACGATGTGAGGGATTCAATTGACGAATCATGCTAGAGATACTGGTGTTCCGGGTGTTGCCCTGTGCCTCTGTGTTACTGGCCGGAGAGTTCTGAAAGTCCTTGAGTCTGCCCAGTGAATCTGAAGCTACACCCTCTCTGCCCACTGACCTTGGAGAAGGAAAGTAGATTCCGTGGTCCAGCTGCTCTCACAAGATGGCCAATGGGAATTTGGTAAGAAAACAGACTCTTAGAAGAAGAAGCCAAAATGTCTGAGTCCAAATTATCTGAAAACTAAAGGCAACATTGGGAAAGAAGAAAGGAAATGAAGATGAAAGAAGAGAGTAAGGACTGTGGTAAGATAGTTCTGGCCATAGAAAAGTCAGCAGTGGGGTGCTTTGATTTGGTCAGAAGCCAGGCATAATTTTAAGAGCAAAGTCCTGAACTAGAAACAGTGAGGGGAAACCAGAACCCTTGCACGCTGCATAAGTAAAAGCTGTTTGTTTACCCAGCCCAGGGAAGTGTGCTGGCTCCCAAACCTTGGGGTTATTTGTCGCTGCAGAGCCCTGGGGACAGAGGAATTTCCCTGGAGAATGGGTCTCAGTCCTAGGCATCAAGCTGGGACCACTCTGTGTGACGAGCCTCCTCCAAGGGAAATTTGGAAAACGTTTGTTTATGTCTTGAATGATAAAAATGGTGTTATTGTTATCCTGATCTCATTAAATCATTTTCTCTTTCATTTTTCTAACTCGGTGTGCAGGGAGCTTCCTAATTAATTTTCATTTTCTCTTAAACCTCTAAAGTCATGCCAGGAACAGATACATAACTGTTTCTCCTAGGAGACAGGGTGGGCTTGCAACCTGGAGAGGCACAAAGCGGCTGGTCTCTGCCAACTTTCACCCCAAGCCATGGTCAGCAGCATAATAACTGTGGGCAGCTTTCCCAAATGAGGGGACTATTGTCCAAATACCTGCTCTTTCACACAGCTCTGGACTCAAGTACTAATCCGAAAATTCCTATTGATTTTCTAAACCCACCTCCAAGCCTTCCAGAAACTTCCCTATGTTCCACTTAGGGTCTCTAACTAGAATTCAAAACCTAACTTTTTAAGGAAGGTAAAAGAAAAAAAGTGAAAGTTTTTTTTTTTTTTTTTTTCACAGAAAGTGAAAGTTCCATGAGCAGCCAGGAGTAACAGGAGCATCTCTTGAGGGTCATTTTCTACACATTACTGAAAGGAACATTTCCAGACCTCTTGGAAGTAGTACAGTAAGAAAACAGTTCTCACTTTGAACCCAGGTAGACCTTGGAAAAGTCGCCTCCCATCCACTTGCCAGCCAGGAGAACCTGAGCCAATTTTGGCAAGGGAATTCTCCTGGGTCCTCAAGGTCTCCAACTACATATGGACACTATGTGACTTAGCTTCAAAGATGGCTGAGATGGTCAGAAATTAGAAAAGTAACTCTAGTTTTATGAATTCTCAAGATCGATCCTTATTCATTTAGAGGTATTCCCAGCTTCCTTCTCCGGACCTCCCAGGCCCGCCACTGAGTAGGTTCAAGAGTGAGAAACAGAAAGGAGCTTTCCCAGGCTGTGGTGAGGAAGGGCCTCTGTAAGCTGATCCTGGAACTCAGACACATCTTCCTGCATGTGCTTCCTCCAGCCCAGGAGAGGACAAAATAACCCTACGCCCCCAGGAGGCCCCAAGAAAAGTGTAAAAACTCAGCCCTCCCCCATAAAAAATAGGAGTTCAATATGGCAACCCACCAAAAATTTGTACTCTATCCCAAATATTGCAACTAAGAGGTCAGGAAGTTAGAGATTTGGAAAATAATTTTGGCCATGAGTTTTTACATTTTATTCTTTTAACATCTACCAGATCTTTACCTCTGGCACCTGCCATGTTCTAGATATTATTTTAGGTACATGGAATATATCAGTAAGCAAAAAAGACAAGGATTTCTGTCTTTCTGGAGCTAACACTTTTAAAGAGAGAGGGAGGGAGGAGGGAAAGAAGGAGAAAGAAGGAGAGAGAGAGGGAGGGAAGGAGGGAGGGAGGAAGGGAGATAGAGAGACAGAGAGAGAGAGACTGAGACTACAGTCAATGAATATAGAAAATAAATAAGTAATGCAATGTTGGAAGGTGCTAAGGGTGATGGGAGAAACATAGGGCAGGGTAAGAGAGGCTGGAAAGGTGGGAAGGGAGAGGGTCACTTACAAGTTCAAGCAGAATGGTGAGGGAAGTCTCAGAGAAATCTTGTACTTTGTACTCCTCTGACATTTGAAAAACACTAAAGGAACATGATTCTGGGAAAGCTAAGAAATCACAACTCATTTTCTGTTATTCAGTTCCTAAGTGGAATTGAACATTATATCTCTCTGCCCAAGTCAACATAAATTCTTTTTTGAGAAGACGTTCAGATGAGTCCTCCATAGTGTCTAAGTTATCAACAGATGTTCATTGATATTCGAGCTATTTTGATGGATAAATGATGCATAAATGAAATACTCTCTCCTGAGAAATCACGGCTTCATTCCCTCCAAGAAATTGAGCACCTACTATCTTCCAAGTGGTTTGGCCAACTTAGCCCCTGGAAACAAGTACATCTCTTGCTCCCTGCTACTCTTGCTGGTGAATTTCTCCTTCACTGTCCCTAAGAGAGAAGATCGGGTTGGACCAATATGGCACCTCTCACTATGGGGCTCTACTCTTCGGCAGCCTCACACCGAGGTGCCCCATCACTGAGTTTCCTTTGGTTCCTTCTGTTCCAGTGCAGACCAGTGGTCCAGGCCAAGTTGCTGCTGTTAGGGTGACAGAGCCCCTGGCAGGAGACAGGAAGACACTAAAGACTGAACCCCCAACACATATTTCTCATAAGGACATTACAAAAAGGGCAGATAAATAACATTTTTGTGAATCAGCAGGTAAAAGTAGTTTCAAGAATAAGAGAGAAAATAGGGAAAGTGATTTTGAGGTTTTCAGATAAGCCTCTGACTTGCTGTGGGAATCTCTGTGGTTTTGATATTGACTCATTTCACTGCAAACTACAGTAATAACTTGAATAGGTTCATGCACTTAACAAAAGCTAGCCCATAGCCAGGAAGCAGCAAACAGATTCAATTCTCAAATGTAGGATGTTTTTTATTATATATGCTTAACATCTACCAGTGCTTCTCTTATGTAGACTGATAATTTCCCTATACAATACCACCCATCTGTAAAATCTCAAATGTTAAGAGTCAGTATCATAAGTAAGTACTGGGACAAAGGCCATGCATTACAAAATTTACCCAAACAAAAATCCAAAGCTCTACTAGTGAGTGAGCTTTATGGAAGCGTTGGCTGTCTCATGAGGCTGGGCTGGAATCAGTTTTCAAACATCTGATTCACATCTCCCTTTTCATTCATGCTACGGAGATTCTTCTAGGCCAAGCACGTGTGTTTCCTCTGTGTGCTCAACTCAGGGACCCATGTAAGGCCTTGGGCAGGGCAGAGCAGCAGCTGATAGGAAGATGCTGAGCTTACCTCTGGTTTACAGAGGGGAGCCTAGTGAAATTCACTTCAGTTTGAAGCAGCTGAACACCAACTGCAGACCTTAGTGTGTGGTGACAGTGAAAGTCTCTATACCTGACAACCCAGCTGCTTCCCTTGAAAAAACAAGAAAGAGACATTATTTGCATTGGCTTGGCTGTGACATTAAGCAACAACAAAGACCTTTCCTGAGCTGAGGGCTGCTGGCCGCGTCCCCACATACATCTTTCAAACACACTTCTTGTTACAGCTTCTGGGACCGTGTCAGACAGCATTCATCAGCACTGGCAACTTTTGGCTTATGCATAAGATGCAGGCCACAGGGAATTTTAGGCCTGCACAGAATTTTTGAAAAAAAAATTAAAGATAGTTTCCAGTATTTAAAAACCGGGAAGTTTTATATAAAAATTCCTGATATCCACAATAGCAACAAGAATGGGCTAGGTTTGAGCAGCTGTTGCCTATTTGGCCTGGACTAGTGCCCTCCAATTCATATGAGCTCATCAGTTCCCCCTGACTTACCCTCTGCCTGATTTCATGCATGGGCCTTCCCTACCTTGCCTTTAAAAAGAATTTAAATTAACTCAAATTATGTATAACTATAATGCATTAATAAAAAATTTAAAAAGTGAAAAAAATAGAATTTAAATTGGTGACAAACTGCTCTGACCATTTTCACAGGTACTTCAAAGCCAAGAATCAAAGCCATCATTTACTGAGTGCTCATGAGGGCCCTCACACCTCTCCGAGATCTTTTCACATATGAACTCATTTAACCCTCAAACAGCTCCACATCCACGAACTGCAATTGGCAAACCGAGACAAGATAAATCACACAACTGGTTTACAGCAGAGATCCAAGGAAAACCAGAGGCTAGCTCCAGGATCCAGATGACCAACTTTACATCTACCCTGCCTTTAAGATTGACCAAATGCACTCTCTTCAGAATATCTTCCATGTTGTGATCTCTCTTTCTTTCTTCAAGTTGGTGACCTGGCTCAGTGCCAAGCCTCATGAGGTTTGTTGTTTGTTGTTGTTGTTGTTGTTGTTGTTGTTGTTGTTGTTTCAGCTTTTGTACTGTTATGGTTTGGATAAGTGTCCCCCTACGGTTTCTGTGTTTCTCCGGGAGGTGGAAATGTTGGATTGGGACAGTGGTAACCTACCAGTCCATCCTAGTTTGAATGGGCGAACTGGGTGGGAACTGCAGGCAGGTAGGGCATGGCTGGAGGAGGTGGCTTGCCCAGGAAGGGTGCATCTCCCTGCGCCCCTTCCCTCACCCCTCTGCTTTAGGGCAGCTCTCCTCCACCACCGCCTTCCCATAGGATATGCTGCTCCCCTTAGACCCAGAGCGATAGAGCCGTCCATCTATGGACTGAGAAGTTGAAACCATGAGCCCCACATAAATTTTTCTCCCTCTAAGTTATTCTGGTCAGGTGTTCCGGTTCCAGCGATAAACAGCTGACTAACGCACATACAGGAAGACATGTAGTGCAGACCATGAATTTTACATGGGTGATGTGTAGGCCATTATATACACATACATACCACCATGATCTGATTAAGTTTGTATTCAGCTGCTCAAACTCAGAGGGTCCTTAAGGAACAGCAGAACTAGACCTCAGGTATTGGCAGCTGTTGGGTGGAAGTGACCCACTCTTGTTCCATGAGGAGGGGCCTGCAAAGGTTTGGGAGAGGAGATGGATATCCCAGTCAGGAGGAACTCCTGACTAACCTGCACTGGCTTTTTGGACTCAACTTGTGCTCTGGCCAGAACCACCCACTATGTCCTCCCATTCGTCACATTCATCTCAGGCCATCTCTCTGCTCAGGTTCCTGATGGCCATTTCCGGGCAGTAACTCCCTGACCACCCTCCACAGCCCCGGATTCATCCAAACTTGGATCTCCCCCAAGTGGCAGTTCCCTGGGGTTGGTGGAGTCCGTTCTGCTTCCTGTGCCGTATCTTCCTTTTTTTCTGAAGGCTCCTTTACTAATAAGGCCCGAGGGCTCCCATCATCCTTTTTCTTTCTAACAAAACAAACTACTTACATGTTATTTATTTTATTTCATTTCTGAATCTTCCCACTTTCGGGGTGATTTTTCTGTTGTTCTCTGAGGTTTTTTGTTATTGTTTGTATAATGAAGCCCAGGCCGAGGACACTGTGGCGTCCCCCAGGCACTGCCTCTCAGCTCTGGAATTTTCCTTCAGCCCCAGCCAGCCACGCCCTCAGCTTCCTGTGGGCCCTGGCCCGGGAATTGCAGCTGGAGGACTGACGCCCTCAGGACAGCTTCCCTGAGCCTCCAGGCCCGGCCTCGCTGGGAACCATGAATACCCAGGTTCCCATGCTCCTCCCAGGCATACTCGGGTCCCCAGTCTTCTTGGAAAGTATTTCCTATCTTCATTTTCCAGGGCTTCATATTTAAATGGGTTACTTTTTAGGGAGGTCCAATCAGTATCTTCAGAAATCAAAACCTTTTAGGGGGAAAATTGGCAAAATATTTGCCTCATCTTCCCCTTATTTTTAATTTTTTTTCCTTTAAGTTCAAGATGCCATTACGGCGATGGACTGAATGTGTGTGTCCCCTCCATGCCAAATTAATATGTTGAGGTCCTGCCCTCCCAGGTAATGACATAGAAGGTAGGGCGTTTGGGGTGTAATCAGGTCGTGAGGGTGGAATCCCAACATGGGATTTGTCCACCAGAGCTACCTCATTGCAGGTGAAGACACAGCAAGATGGCTGCCATGGGCAATCCAAAGAAAGTGCCCTTTCCAGGAACTGAATCTTGACTTTGAACCTGCCACCTCCAGAACTATGAGGAGTAAGTGTCCATGGATGAAGCCACCCAGTCCATGCTAATCAGTTACAGCCGTCCCAGCTGACTAAGCCACGAAAACTCAAAACTCATAAAGAATGGGGAATCCTTTGAATTCACTGTGTTGGAATTGAGCTCCACAAAAGCATGGATCTTCGTTTTGTTTACAGGTCTGTCCCCAGTGCTTAGCATTTGATAGGCACTCAATAAAAAGTTTACTGAAGGGAGAAAAGGGTTTATTACTTAAGTACCATTAATACAGACTAGGCAATATATGAGAGGCCCATTGATGTAGCTTGTTAAGGTATAAGCATTAAATGGCCTAATCTATACCAATTTCCTTAGCAAGAAATTAAAGTTTCTCTTCAACCTCAGTAACTCTGTGAATTTAGGTTATTTTAGGACCTATCCTGCTCTTTATTTTACTGAATTTCACATAACCAAGATGACTCAAAAAACAAACAAACAAAAAGTACTCAAAAAGTAAGGATGCTAATGTCTAAACTGAACATTTAATTCTCTTTTTCTTATACCCCATAGTAGAAAATCATCTGAATATTTAAGATAAAGGATTTTGCCAAAGTTAAGATCAAATTTGTGTGTAATAAAATATATTATTTGCTTAATGTCACTAATTCTTCCAAGTCATTTCTGGAAATTTTCCTGACAGTAAAGTCCTTCTGTTTCTTCAGTAAAACCAATGTTTAAGCAAAAAGGTTGTGCGTAATACCTTTATGTTTGTAAGAGTTTGTTGAAGGAATGAATTTAGTGAGATTTTTTTACAGTGTCACAATACCACATTTTGAGGGCTAAGCTGGACCAAGAACCAGTCACATTGGCCTGTGAATGCCAAGGAGCTACAGTCTGTACTGGAACATGTTATTGCCCCATGTTTACAAAGAAGAACTAGAAAGTTCAGCACAGTTTACTTTATTTTGCAGAAAATGGGGTTGTGAGAAAGCTTCTGTTCTGTCTTCAATCTCACAGAGGGAGGAGGATGTGGTTGAGGCAGAATTGATAAGAAAGTTCCCAGTTTGAGAACAGAGGATGGGGTGCTGTTGTATAGGGTGGAAAAGCTTTTTTTGGTCTGAAGAGGGACATTGATATCTGGGGCAGAACCTAAGAATCTGTATTTTTAAATATACACCATAACGTAGATTTTTTTTTTGCAAAGATGACCAATCTTTCTCCTGCATCCATGGGACTTGCTAGATGTCATTGAAGCTCCTGTCACCAATAGTGAATTCTATCTCCATATCCTTGAATCTAGGCTGGTCCTGTGACTTGCTCTGACCGACAGAGTGTGACAGAAGTAACACCAGCTAGTTCTGAACCCAACTCAAGGAGTCTTGCTTTTTTCAACTCGTCCTCTTGCCTGTGAACAAGCCCAGTCTAGTCAGCCAGGTTATTGATACATGTGGCCCTGTCACCCTAGTTGACAGCCAGCCAACCAACGGACATATAAGTGAGACCATCCAAGTCTGCCTGAGAGCTGACTGCAGATCCACAAGGAAGCCCCGCCAAGATCAGCCCAGCTAAGCTGCTTCCAGCAGAACCAGAGTCAGCCCAGGATTTGTGAGCAATAATAGATAAATAATAAATGAATGTGTTACAAAGCTGAGTTTTTGCATGGCTAACTAATGCCCTTCTTAATGATTCCTGTAATCAGGCAATTTTAAGGCGCATTATCCTAAGCGATATATACCATTTTATTGGAATAAACACTTAAGTGTGAATACCAACCTCCACAAATTCCTGATGTTTGCCTCTTCTACCCTATTAATTATTACAAATGACACTATAATTAGGAAAATCTTATTTTAATTGTTAATAGCATAAAAATTCACCAGAAGGCATCAAAAAATTGCCAATTCTAGAGAGGCATAGAGTTAGGTTATGGAAATAACCACTGGCCCTCAGATATACAACTTATGGTCATCTAAAATGCCCTGTGTGTGAGTTTCCCCCTCCTCACAAGTGGAGGGCAGTATTGACATACAGAGAAAATAATGGCTCTTAGTTTTGTTATTTGTAGAGTAACAGGCTATGAACATGATTGATTTTCAAGTAGCATAATTTGGGAGCCTGGCAAGAGGTACTGAATTCTTTGTTTGCTAGTGGTGGACACCTTCTGCACTCCTTCCAATCCCTTGCCTGGTAACAGCACTGCATTTTAGCATTAATGATTAATGCCTATGGCTGATGCTTCCAGATTAATGGCTTGATGACTGGACAGGAAATCCTGCGCAAGTCCGCAGGCAAGTTGCCTTTGCTAGTTATTAATCACCAGAGAGTGAACTGCACTGAGTCACAGCAGCAAATGAGAGGGAATAAAAGCTCAGTTATATTGATCATTTTTAATTTGCCTTTAGGCAAGGTAGAATGCATAAGGAAAGGTTTTATAAGAAAGCCATGTCTAGTAAGAACAGCAAGACAGGTTGCTTGAGCAATCTCACGTTTCCTCCCTCAGAGGCTGATGGATGAGCTACAGAGGTAATCCTTACTACCTGACAACAACAAAGGACTACTTTTTAATTAGCACATTGATTAGAGGTTTCACAAGTATGTTTATTCTGCTTTTTATCAGCTAATAGGTTTCCTTATTAGAGAAAAGAAATCCTGGCATGGTCTTGCCTATTTAAATATTTTGTTTAAAATTTGTGACATTTTGAAATAAGAAAAAGAAAAAAGCACAATAAAAGTGATCCATTTTAAACAAATTTGCTTGATTTTAAAAATGCATATATTTTGTTTTGCACAAAATAGGATTAGAATAAAGGGAGTTTGTATGCTTGGAGAAACCTCCCTTACGAGCCAGGTGATGAAATGAACAAACCATCTCTCAAATGCAAAGACTCAGGGAGTAATAAAGGAATCCTTCTTGTACTTGGCTTTTGTGTTGATTAAAGCCCTTTTGCATGAATATGGAAATTTTCTAACCAATGTGATCCTGCAATCTGTACACGTGGAAAAATGAGAATTCATATCCCACTTGAATCAAATGTATGATATGTCAAGATCATTGTATTGTCTCGAGCAACTAATAATAAAAAATAAAAATAAAAAAAAGAAATTTCCTTTGATCTCATCTAAGAAGTAGACCAGGCTTGCTTTATTGCATCCATATTACAGATGAAGAAATTGAGGCTCAGCGACATCAACCTGCTAAGTACACACATTGCACAGGCTAGAACCGATTATCAAGCATATTTAAAACAACTAGTTAACTGCGCATTAAGGTAATGTATAGGCAGATACATTTATCTCCTTCCCCTCCTATGCCTTCACTACTTTTATTTCCAGGGAATCATGATAATAATAAGTACAAACTCATAACACAGAAATAAAGGGGCGGGGGAGGGGCAATCACCAGTACATTTAGGATTTAAATAGATTATTTACAAAATGGAAAGCAGATGAGGAAGTTGTGCAGGATCCATATAAACCTGTGGTCAAGCTCTGCCCTGAAGAACCCTGGGAAAGCTTGATCTTGGGAATTTAATGTACAACAGAGGGTCAGGCTGTGTTGTGGACCTAAGTTTGGGACAGGATACAACTGAAGTCTACCGAGTAATGGCTAAACGAGCCTTCACCCCAGGAGTGAATGGCCGGTGGACAGGCATCTCCTCCAGTAAGGAGAGCTTTTCTCTTAAGAACTGACTAAAATTTTTAAGAAAAGGACAGCTTTTCTTGCAGGAAGTGGCATTCCCCCAAAAGGATCTTCCCATTCTAACAATAGAATTTCCAAAACATAAAAGATAGATTGCCACTATTTCACCCTGAATTAGACAATAAACAAGCCTCACCCCTTTTCACAGAGCTGCTTTTTCTAGAAACCCTTCTGGGAGATTTGATTTCTTAACTATGCACATTTATTTCTCAAAAAATATGAAGTTATTTTTCTAAGTCTGGAAATGAAAAACTAAAGTAACCTTCTTATTAAAATTTCTACCATCTTAGAACTCATTTCCTGCTCATGTTTATACTTTCATATTGATTATGAATCATAACATTTGTAATTTTTGTGGCTTAAAAATATCCCTAAAGTAATTTTTTAAGGATGTTCCTTGGTTAACAGATTGATCTTCATAACTTTGAATATTATAGCAAAAGAAAAAAATGAAAAAAAAAAACAGGTCATATGAGAATAACTAAATAAATCACTTGCATAAAGAGCAACAATAAGTAGTGATATAATTTACTTTCATAAAATATTCTATTATTATTGAATAAAATATTTGTATTATTTATTATATTGAGTAAAATAAGGAAGTTAAAAAACATGACATAAGCTCTTATTTTACAATTTTTATTTAAATATTATTCTTAAATATCTGTATATGCATTGAGGAAAGACTGAAAAGACATTGAACAAAATGGTAACAGTGGTTGAATGTAGGTGTTAAGATTATGGATATTTTTCTTTTTTTTATTTGTTTTTACCAATGTCTTCTAAACATTTAAGGAATTTCACAGTTATTTTTTTCTTCGAATAATTTTTTCTTGCTTTTTCACTGAACATAGTATAACAGTAAAAGTTATTTTGTTTACAGTAAGTGGTTTCATCAAAAACATTTTTCCTAATGTATACATTCAGTCTTTTTGAAGTATAGAGTCAAATACTATTATATTGCTATATCATAATCTAAGTATTTCTGTATTGTTGGATATTTTTTGGAATTAGAAATGATAATAAAATAAAAATCTTGATTCAAAGGTTTGTCTCATTTCTGAGGTTTTGAGAATACTTTCCTGGAAGTAGGATTTCTAGACATAGAAAAATGAGTTTTGTTAAGGTTCACGGTATATGTCCCATATTTCCACCTGTAAATCTCTCTCCATCTCATTTCTTCATTCAACTGTTTAATATTTTTGTCATAATTATAAGGTAAGATTATAAATCTAATTTTATACCTATATATTTAGCCAATCTTCCCAACAATGTTGTTGAAAACATTCCTTGTATGAGGTTCAATATCCAAGTAGACTTCCATAGTTGGTTATAAGCCTACTTGTTCTTTACTGGTGATTTTTGACATTGCTTTTTTTGTGCAAAAAAAAAATACACTTTTGTTCATGAACATTTTAAAATGAGTTTAAATATCTAATAAAATCAATTTTTCCTAAATTTTTCCCAAAATTTTTTATGCAGGTACTACTGTGTTTTTTGCTCTTGCATAGCAAATTACCACAGATACAGTGATTTGAAATAACACCAATTTATCAACTCACAGGTTCTGTGGGTCAGTGAATTCACAAGGCTGAAAGGGTCTCAAGGTGTCAGTGGGACTGTGATTCTCTTCTGAGGCTTGCAGTCCTCTTCCAACCTCACTAGTTTGACAGAATTCATTTTCTTGCAGCTGTCAAGTGGGGACCATTCTCAGCTCTCAGAGGCCACCAGCATTTCCTTGCCACATGTCCCCATGGGCAGCTTTTAACAGGGCTGATTACTGCCTTCCAGGCCAACAGTAACACATATGTCATTCCCTATTTTCTTTCAAAGCTTCCTCTGATTAGGTCAGCCCACCCAGGATAATCTCCCTTTTACTTAATTCAAAAACAACTTATTAGTTACATAAACATGAGAATGATATCCATCAAATTCTCAGGATATTTATCTACATTGAAGGGGAGATGAAGATGTGTATACTAGGTGGTGACCAATTTGGGGCCCATCTTCAAATCCTGCCTACCACACTGTGAAGGTTAATTCTGCGTCAACTTGACTGAGCTATATACTGTGCACTTGGCTAAAAGTCTGAGTAGAATAAAAAAAAAGTTGAGGAAGGGAGATCCTCTGCTGCTCTGCCAGCATTTGGACTCAAAATAGACCTGCTTGTTGACTTTTAAGCTAGAGCAACACCATTAGCTCTTCTGGGTCTCCAGCTTGCCAACTTTGATTTTGGGACCTGCCAAGGTCCCGTAATTATACGTCTATATAGATAGATGGAGAGAGAGAGAGACCAAAAGTGATTCTATAGGAACCAAGTTTTAAGGATCAATTTTTGAAAATTACTTCCAGGGTTTCTGGAATTGCTTTAAATTAGATTTAAAAACTCTAACAGCTCTATTTCCATTAGTAAAGAAAGCACTAATAGTTCATGATGTGACTTGGTAAAAGGTACATACAAAATATCACCATTATTACCTATAAACTTTCTTTGTGCACATGAAGAAGACTCATACCTCCTGTGGCCATGAGGATGAAATTGCTTACAATCTCCTCCTGTGACTGGATGAACTGCAACACAAGCTGCACCCCCTGCCTCACAAAGTGTCTACTGTAAAGTGAGGGCATTGAATCAGAAGGAAGGGGATCCTGAAAACTGGGGTAGGGGGGAAGTGTGGGAAGAGTCTGATGAAGTTGGGGACTTGACCCCTGAAATTTGCATGAATCTTCTTTGCCAGGGGAGGCAGTCTCTCAACCCTGTCTGCATGGCCTGAGAAAACCGTGATGGCCTCTTTGAGGCACCTGCCACACAGACCATGCTGATTTCTTCCAGAGACCTGTTCCACACCTCTTTTTGTGTCTAGTCCTATAACTAGACCCAAGTCCCAGTGTGTCCCTAAAGATGAGGTACAAAGTATGACCTAAAAGAACTATTTGAGTTTTCTCATTTACTTAGCAGAAACCTGGGGAATATATATGGGAATGGATTTCAAGAGCGTGGGATGATGGTGGAAGGACAGTGACACTGGATTATATCAAATCATTGACATGGGCTCACTGAGCAGAGATTCTGCACTTATTATTGTTAACTCAGGGAGTTATAAAGGGCCCTCACTGTCTGGTAGGTTGGTTGGCTGAAACATGAGTATAAATGAGGCCTATAGTTTGCAAGTTAGAAATACTGTGACTGCCTTCTTTTAAATGTAGAAGAAGAAGAGACTCACAGGGTTAAAGACATTTTAATGTTAGAATGGGTTTATCATTTAAGGCCCACTCACCCAAACAAGGGGTGTTCAGAAAATTAACTTTTGCCACAATGACAAGGACTTAACTTGTAGCTGGGCATGATGGCACGCAACTGTAATCCCAGTGACTTGGGAGGCTGAGGCAGGAGAATTGCAAGTTTGAGGTCAGCCTCAGCAAATTAGCAAGACGCTGAGCAACTTAGTGAGAACCTGTCTCAAAAAAAAAAAAATTAAAAAAGGCTCAGGATGTGGCTCAGTGGTAAAGCACCCTTGGTTTCAATCCCCAGTATCACCCCCCCAAAAAGTTAACTTGTGAGGGGATCCCCGGCATCCTTAAAGAATCTAAATGCTCTTCTTTGTAGGCTAGACATTAGAGTGGGACTGCAGTTACTGAACTTGGGGACCCTAAGTGCAATGGATTAGATTGCAATCGGATTCCAGAGAGCAGGAGTCAAGTGGTGATGTTCAAATGCCAAAGACAAAGTCGGCATGGTCACCTTAATCTATCATGCAGAGGCAAAGCACCAGTTAGAATGTTCAGACTTATGCAGACCCATAGTGTTGGCTAGTTGATCATGGTGTTCTAGAAGTGAAGTAGATGGGAAACCCTCTACATCTTACTTGATCTGTATAGGTAGGAAAGTTATAGTAAATTAATAAGAATCGAACTTGAACAACAGCAACAACAAAAAGCTTGGAATCTTGCCCTTCAATCAACTCCTGGACTGAAGCCAGTTTACAGAATCCCTGAAAGAAGGGGAGGCCAAGTCTCCTCAAGAAAAGACCCTGATATACTGCCAAAGTTTTGTATTGTTAGTCTTACTCCCTGACTTCCCCCAAAGAAACTTCTGACCTTTTCCAGAACAACTGCGCCACTGGGGAAAAGGAAATAATCAGTCTTAGGACTATTAGACACTGGCCCTGAACTGATTCCAGAGAACCCCAAATGCCAATGTGGTCCACCAGCTGGAATAGGGGCTTATGAAAGTCAGGTGATCACTGGAGCTTTATCTCAGGTCCACCCCACAGTGGGTCCAAGCAGTCTCCAAACCCATCCAGTGGTTACTTCCTCAGCTCCAGAAGGCATACTTCAAACAGACATACTTAGCTGCTGGCATAACCCCTAAATTGGTTCTCTGGTCTGTGGAGTGAGGGCTATTATGGTAAGAAAGGCCCACTGGAAGCAACTAGAAGTGTTTCTACCTAGGGAAATAATAAACTGAAAGCAAAACCACATGTATGGAGGGATTGCAGAGATAATGAGGACTTGAAGAATGCCGGAATGGTGAGTCCCACCACACCCACATTCAACTCTATTTGGCCCATGGAGAAGACAAATGGACCTTGGAGAATGATAGTGGGTTATCATAACGGACCCAGGTGGTGACTCCACTTCCAGCTCTTGTACAAGAAGTGGTTTCATTACCTAAATAAGTGAACATATCCCTTGGTACCTGGTATGCAGCTCTTCGTGGGGCAAATCCCCTTTCCTCCTTTCCTGAGCACAAGTCCCTGTTAGAGTCTGTAAACAAGTCAAAATAACACCTGGCATTTTGCCAGGGGAATGTTAAAGTTGGTAAACAAGTCTGGATGGTGCCTGGCAAAATGTCAGAGGGAGTGGTTTGAGAAGTAACAAAACCGAGCCATTAGGTGTAGAGATTCCTGATTGGTTGACTGATGTATCTAGTTTATGCTAATTAGATAAGCTGTGTGGAATGTATAAATACTGCTCCTGTCCTGCAATAAAGGGCTCCCACTCCTGCTGTATCAATCTACACAAGTTGTTCGTCACCCCCCGGTTATTTTGCTGCAGCTGGACTGCGGCAAGTCCCATCACTATCAGTTTACTTTCAGCCGTCACAGAGAGCAATACACCTTCACCATCCCACCTCAAGCCTATATCACATCAGCCCTGTCATAATTCAGTTTGCATGTTTTTTGATCACATTTCCTTCCACAAGATAATACACTGGACTATTACACTGAGGAAATTACAGTCATTGAACTTTGTGAATAAGAGCAGCAACTACTCTTAAACTTACTGGAAAAATATTGGCACATCAGAGAATTGGAAATAAATCCAACAGAAAATCAGGAGCCTTCTACCTCAGTGAAGGCCCCTAAGATATCCCTCCTGAGGTGACCGAAAAGTTTTTGAATCTGTCCTCTCTTATATTAAGAAGAAAAACTTAGTGCCCAGTGGGTTTCTCTGGATTTTGGAAGAAATACATTTCTCCTTTGGGTCAGTTACTCTGTCCTATTTACTTAATGCCCTGCAAACCTTCTAGTTGAAGCCCAGAAGAGAAGATTCTGCAGCAGATCCAGGCTGCCATGCGGGCTGCTCTGTCTATTGGTCATAGGGTACAGGAGATCCAAAGGTGCTTGATGTGTCAGTTACAGACAGGAATGCTGTTTGGAAGCCTTTGGAAGGCTTCTATAGGTAGCACTGGTCCTTAGGATTTGAAATCAAAGCCCTGCAAATCTCTGTGGGTAACTCCTGCCCTTTTGAGAAATTGCTCTTGATCTGCTATGAGGCCTTATTAGAGGCTGAGTGCTTGACCATGGGCCACCGAGTTATGCTACCTAGCTTCCCGTCATGAACTGGATGTAATCTGACCCACCAAGCCCAGAGCTTGCACAATAGCATTCCGTCATTCGATGATACATAAGTGCCTGAGCCTCAGCAGGCTCTGAAGGTGCAAGTAAGCTACATGATAAAGTGACTCAAGGCCCATAGCCCCACTCCAGCAACATCATCTTCTCTCCCCCATCCTGCACCTATGGCTTCATGGAGTGTTCCCTATCGTCAGCTACAGAGGAAGAGAACACTCAGGCCTGGTTTTCAGATGTTTCTGCCTGATTTCGAGACACCACCCCAAAGTGGAGAGTTGCAACACTATAACCCCTTTCCGGAACATCCCCAAAGAACAGCAAGAATGGGAAATTCTCCCAGTGCAGAACTTTGAGACATGCACATGGTTGTTCACTGAGCTTGGGAAGGAGAACTAGGCAGATGTGATTATGAACTGTGGCTATTGGTTTGAACATAATTGGAAAAATGGTGACAAGGAAATTTGGGGAAGAAGTACCAGATAAATCTCCCTGGATGTATTTTAAAAGGGACCATTTTTGTGTCCCATGTAAATTCTTACCAAAGGTGACTTCAGCAGAGGAGTGTTTGTGTAGGTACCTGTCAGTCTCTTTTCCCAGCCACCCTTGGTATCATCAAGTGGACTCATGAAAGAAGTGGTCATGGAGGCAGAGATGGAGGATATTCATGGTATCAGTAACATGAACTTCCTCTCGTCAAAACTGGCCTTGCTGTTGCCACTGCTGAGAGTCCACTTTACCACAAGCAGAGGCCAACACTGAGAGCCCAACATGGTACCATTACCAAGGGTGATTGACCAGATACCTGGTGGAAGGTCAATTACACTGGACAACTTCCATCACTGGAGCGACAGTTTTATTCTTACTGGAGCAGACATTTGCTGTGGGTATATATTTGTCTTCCAACACATAATGCTTTTGCCAAAACCAACATCTGTGAACTTATAGAATGCCTTGTCCTGATATTTGAAATAGGATTGCTTCTAATGAAAGAACTTACTTTTTAGGGAATGAAATATGACAATTAAGTTCATTAAATTCACTGTTTTTACCATGATTGCTACCATCCTGAGTTACTGAGTGAATGGAATGGCAGAATGGTCATGTGAAAATAATATAATACCAACTAGATGGCAATACCTTGAAGAGTTGGGCAAGATTCTCTATAAGTTTATATGAGTTCAGAATCTATGTCCAAAATATGTTGCTATTTCTCCAGTAGCCTGAATCCACAGATCCTTGAAAGGGTGGCCCACTAGCAAAATTTTTATGTCCTGTTCCTGCTTCCTGTCCCTGTTCAAACCATATCTGTGTGGTCTTTTGGCCTAGAGGTTCTGGTTTCAGAGGGAGAATACTTATACACAAAGGATTCCATTGAACTGTAAATGAAGACTTTTGCCCAGTTCCTTGTGCTTTTGACTCAACAAACAAAGAAGGAAGTTATTGTACTGGCTGAAGTGACTGGTCTTGACTTCCGTGGAAGAAATTAGACTACTTCTCTATGGTGGAGGAAGAACATGATTGAAATACATGAGCTCCCCTAGGAAGTCTCTTAGTATTTCCAGATCCCATGATGAAGGTGAGTGGAAATGATAACTATCCAATCCAGGCAGGATTAATGGCCCTGGCCCCTCAGGAATGTGAATCACTTAACCAGGTAAAGAACCGTGACCAGCTGAGGTGGCAGCTGAAGGCAAAGCGCATATAGACTGAGTAGGGGTAGAGGTAGCAGAAGATAGTTATAAACACCAGCTACAGACAAGAAGATTGAGATTGTTAAGAATATTTCCTCCTTATTTTTTTAAAAATATATTTATACAAGTGCATGTATAGTGAGCACATGCCTTTGTTTCCTCCCCTGTCTTATTCCCTTAAATTGGAACATAAGATGTGCAAGTACATGTCCCTTATCATGTAGCATCAGACTTCATATTATAGTATGCATGTATTGTTAATTTTACTTCATATTTATCCCATATTTAAGTTTTGGTATATCAAGGAGAGAAGTAGACATTCCTCAAGAATTTTACATCCTTTAATGGAGAAAGGGTTAGTATATTTGTTTGTTTTTGTACTAGAGATTAAATCCAGGGGTGCTTAACCATCAAGCCACATCCCAAGTCCCCCTTTTTAAAAATATTTAGACAAGGTCTCACTAGGTTGCTTAGGGCCTCACTAAGATGCTGAGGCTGGCTTTGAACTTGCGATCCTCCTGCCTCAGTCTCCCAAGCTGCTGGGATTAGAGATGTGCACCACCACGTCTGACTATGGTTAGTATATTTTTGATTACATGCAGGATGGCTATAATCATATTAAGGAGAATTATGACCTTGTTATTGTCTTTATTTGAAGATTAAGGGTAGAATAAGGAGATGCATATGTGTGCCAAGTTGACAAAGAGTAGACTTGGGACGGTGAATTTTATGTGTCAACTTGACTGGGTCATGGAGTACACACATGTTGGGTCAAATGTTATTCTGGATGTGTCTGTGGGAGTAGTACTAGGGGAAATTAACATTTGAAACCACAGAATGGGTAAATCAGATTTCCCTCCCTATTATGCATGGGCCTCAATCACTGAGTTTGATGGCCTGAAGAAAATAAGAAAGCTGAGAAAGGAAATTAATTGCTGTTTCCTGACCTCTTTAAAGCTTGGAGTTGGGAATATTTTTGCATTTGAACTAGAAGTGAAACATTCGCTCTTCTTGGGTCTCCAGCCTGCTGACTTTTGGACTGCACTACACCACGGGCGCCCCTGGTTCTCAAGCCTCTGGATTCAGACTGTAGCTGCACCATCAACTCTTCCCGGCCCCCAGATTGCCAATAGCAGATCTTGAGCCTCCATGATCATATGATCAAATATTTATAATAAATCTCTTCTTAGAGAGATAGATAGATAGACACATACATACATACATAGGTGGATAAAAAGATAGAGGTATATTTGTCTCTCCCTATCAAGAGCGGACTCTGATTGATATACATAATTACCTTTTTAAAATTTTCCAAATAAACTTCAGAAGGTTTGATCCAGAACAAAATTCCATCAAAATTTTTCTTATCTGTAAATGATGAAAACATATTATTGAATTATATCATGTGTTCAGAAAATATACAAGTATATGTTTGAATTTTCACAAAATTCTTACATCTCTGCCTGAGAGTCAAATCAAGAACCCCTTCTAACCCTTTCCAGTCTTTACCTGCCAAAAGTAACTAACGCCATAGACTGATATTGCCTGATTTTGAATTTTATGTAAAAGGAGTCATACAATTTGCATTTTTAAATCTAGCCTACTTTATACAGCATTATGTTTGTGGAACTTATCAATGTTGTAACTTGTAGTTGTTCATTCTCATCGCTGTATAGTCCTCACAAAATTTTACTTCTACATTCTGATGGATTATTTCCATTTTTTTTTTTAACTATAAAGAATTCCCCTACCATGGTCCTTCTTGAGCATGTGCTTCGGGGACCATGTATCTATGGGTATTTTCATTAGAATATTTTTAAACTCTATACTTCGGTGAGAATTAAACACCTACTAACTTTGACTCAAGAACATGATAGATCTCCCCATTTATCCAGATTAAATGCCCTTACAATAATGCTTCTTCTGCACTCATCCAGTATGATGCCCATTGGCCCCAGAGATAGAAAAGAAATAGCAGGAAAGAAATTCTGACTTTTCTTTCACCCACCAGTGTTGTGCCATCTTGCCTAACATTGTTTTGGCTATTTTGCTTACATTCTGGTTCTAAGAGTAAATATGATGCCTTTGGTTTTGTTCACCTTCCACAGTGTTCACTGAGCTCAGTCATCAACGTTTACAATACACCATTTTACTTTGATTCTTGGTTATCTCTGGCTCATTCAACTTTATGTACATGACCTTTTAAAAGTATACTCACTGGAAGGCCCCCTGGAGGACCATTTGAATTGTTTTAGAGACTTCCTCTACTGCCTCATGCACCTACAGGAAATCTCTTCCCTCTTGAATCCTACTCCTATTTACAATCTTTTCTTCACATTTAAAGAAAAAAAATCTGTAACAATAAATCTTGGATATTTGTCTTACTATGTCTAAAACTTCTTCAAAATAAATGGTCATCAAGGCATGGCGTGAATTAACCAGATGTCTTTGTCTTAGACAAGCAAAGCTTCTAGATGATGGTAGAGTGCTGAAGTCTTCCATCACTATCACATCTTACTTCTGAGCTGAGCTGGTTTTATGAATCTTGATTAGAAAAGCATCTAGCAAACTGTCTGCCAATGGACATGACCATGTGTGTGTGAATTTGGGGATGAGTCCATTCAGCACTGTCCAGGTAGGTTGCCTACTTTGTCACCTGATCAGGACTGCAACCCTTGTGCTCGCCTCTAATCTCTGTGCTCCTTTCCCAGTGAAGCAGGAGTTCCCAAGACTCTAAAGGCCATGAGGAATGCTAGCTCTTGGTGTACCTAATTCCTAGGTACACCAAGTCACAGTCCTTGCTCACTCTTTGGCCCCATCTGTTCCATTAAGCTTCCCACATTTGGACAATTCCAGGTGAGAGGCAGACAACACTCTTAGAACATGTACGAAGCTTTTAAACTAACTCCCTTACCACACTTAACTCCCACATCTGCACCAGTGCAACCTGTCCACTCTGCAGCTTGGCCAAAATCCTCTCTCTGGGAAACAGTTGAAAACTTCCTCTCAGCTAAAATGGCCAAACTCTAGGGACAATTCCCTTGGAAATCCAGGATCATTTTGGTTGGGTGGGATCACAGTGGGAATGGAGGAAGTAAGCACCTGCCATTACACAAGGCTAGTGGTCCCTAATTGCCTATCTCTCTGTCCCCCTCTCTCCTTTCTTTCCCAGAAGCCACACCTCCTTCCCTGTTTGCTGAGGGCAACAGCCACATCTGCAGCTATTTAGTTAGTTCTGGGAGAGCAGCCTGGCCTTGAATTTTTATGGCTATATTAAATATTGAATGGTATGTAACAATTTATTTATCCTCAGCTTTGATCCTAAGTCAGCTATTTAAAAATAATACAAAAGTTCTCCGCTGACAAAAGGAAACTTTGAATGCAATACTTTCAGATAGTTATAAGCATTGTGCAGAAAATTAAATAGGGCAACGTGATCGCCAGTGATGGGGAACCACTTTAGATATGAAGGTCGAGGGCAATCTCTTTGAGGAGGTGATGTCTGGGCATCCACCAGAGTGGATTACCAAGCCCCTTGGAAATCTGGAAAACCAGCATTTCAGGCAAAGCAAACAACAGTATATGCAAAGACTTTGAGGTAGAAATGAACTTAACAATTTTGAGGAACAGAAATAAATTCAATGTTCCTGGGGATGGACAAACTTACGTACCCCACCCTCAGTCTTCTACCTAGAAGATAGCATTCATTTATCAATGAAAATACACTGTAGAGCCTCTTCTCACAAAAAAGAGAGGGGATAGGAGATAGTCAGGGAAGTTATTCTTAGAAAGGATAATCTAGAGACAAGCTTAAGATAAATACATAATTAAAACTTGGACCCTTAGACAACATTTTTGTGTACTTTTGTGACATATATATGTATGTATATGTCAGTGTATGCCATATATTTATATAACTCGAGACACTGGGTTAATTAGCCTCTGGTGTCTGCACATCTTTAAAATGAAGTAACTAACTGAATACTTCATAAAGGTCCCTGGTACCCAGGAGGCAGCAGTCTACAACTCTGAGCAACATAATCAAGAAGTCTTTGAACAAATGGATAAACCAGACAAAGAAAAATGTTTCTTGGTTTGCATATTATGAACAACAAAGCAAAATAAGCTTGTGAGCATCTTACAGGAAGGGAAAAGATAATGTGTCTAGGAGTAAAACAGTGGTAAAATGGAAATTATTTTATGATTTTTATACTTAGCTAGGATTACAAAATGCCACTGTTATTTCTTTTACAAAAGTAAAATTTCCATTTTCAAAAAATAAAAGATTTTTAAGAAGCTACTCAAACATTATCTCCTCGGTGTAGGACTATAGCCAAGATTCCCTGCTTCAGCCACCGCCATCCCTCTGCTGTTCTGAGGGTCTGGAGTCCTAGCCCAGCTTGCTTGTCTTCCGGGAGCTGCACTTTTGAAAGTCAAAGCTGAAGTAGGCATTCAAGGGATGAAAAGTACCCAAGGGCAGTGGAGGCCCTCCAGCTTTGGTTACTGCCAGCTTGAAGCAGTAGGTGGAGAATCTGTGTCTAGCAAGTTCTCTCCTGAATTTGTTTCTGCTTCACACAGAAATTCTTTCTCCATAGGAGTTCATGATAAATTCATGGTGGTGGGGAGATGCAAGGCTAAGTTATTTCCCTGCCCTCTTCCTACACTCCCAGACACTCACTGACCAAAACAGAGAAAAATAAAAGCCCTCCTCTTTCCTTTTTCAGTCCAAACCCAAGTCTATATGCATGTTAACTCACCCAAATAGACTTCTGTCCTAATCTCTGGCTTTCCTGCTCTTCATAGAGCCAGGTCTTTGAAAACACTAACAAATACTCAGTGGTACTCTCTACTACAATTCTAAGACGGTCCCCAATGTCCTTCCCATGATGTCAGTCTATACCACTTGCATAATTCCAAGACTGTGAATAAAATGTTCTATGGCACAAGTGACCTTAAGGTAGGGAGATTTTCTGGGTGGTCCTGACTTAATATTATGAGCCCTTTGCTTTAGCCTTTGAGATCCTAAGCAGAAAACCAAGCTACTTTATGCCTAGACTTTTGACCTCTAGAAATATGAGCTAAGACAAGTGCATTAGTTTAAGCCACAACGTTTGCTGTAATTTATTACACATTACACACCAACAGAAAACTAAAATATAGGTAATTGTTCTATGGTAAAATGAAGCCAAGTTTTTGAAACAGAAATGGATACCATCTGTTTCAGAATCCTAATCTCTGTTCCGACAAAGGATGGGCCACTCCAGTGCTCTCCCAGGAATCCAGAGCATCACACAAATGTGTGATCCCAGGATGAGTTCTGGGATAGCCAGCATGGACCCAAACCAAAAATTACTAAAAGTATGTTATTTAAATGTTTATATTTTCTCCAAATCGCTTTTTCCTTCACTCTCTGATTTATGGTAAGTCAGTCTCTCCCCCCATTATATATTTCTTTCACTTATTAAATATTTTCTTTTCCTTTAAAAAAAAATATTTTCTTAAGCATAAGAATATAGCCTGTGTTTCTTCTGTGTGGGCCTAACATGAGTGCATAGAATTAACAGAGGATGGTACAAGAGAGAAAAAGAGGAAAGATAAGAGAAAAAGAGAAAGAAAAGAAAAGAAAGAAGGGAGAGCCGGCTGCTGTCTGGGAGCTTAGCTGGAACTGTTGACCCCAATCCTGAGCGTCTCCTCCTTGTAGCAGAAATGGTCCACCCTCCTGAGGTCTGAGACTAGAAAGCCAACAACGTCATTCCGCCTACATTCTAGAGTTGGAGTTCATCATAAGAATAACCCAGATTAAGAGGAGAGGAAATCAGCTCTCCCACTTGATGTGAAAAGAGGTGAGCATGCACAAGTTGGGAAGGATTGTCATGAGCCATTTTTGAAGACTCAGTACCACACGAAGGGAGATATACACATCACTACACCCCCATTCTACCCTTGGTCCCCAACACAGATGCCAGGGGATCCTCCTAAAAATCAGATCAAATCATGTCAATTCCCCACTCAAGACCTTATATGATCCACAAGAGGCATGCAACCTGCTCCAACCCCAGAGCCTCTTCCTACTCAAGCTCTTCTCCTACTTCTCTGGCTCATTGTGTTCCACACCTACTGGGTCTCCTGGCTGTTTCTCAGATTCCTCAAGTGCACTCTTAGCTCAGAAACTTTGCCTTTGCTCTTCGTCTATCTGGAAATTTCTCTCCAGTCGTGCACAAGTTTCCTTTCACCTCTTACATCAAATGTCATAGAAGTTGTCCTGACCATCTTATGCAAAAGAGCAACCCCATCATCTCACTGCTGTGAGATAAATTGTGTCCCTCTGAAATTCTTATGCCTAAATTCAAACCCCCAAGCCCCCAATGTGTCTATATTTGGAGTAAGGAAACAATTAAGATTAAATGAGGTCCTCAGAGTGAGGTCTTAATCTGATAGGATTAATATCCTTATTAAAAAGAGACAATCTCTCTAATACCTAGGTTATCCATTAAAAAATTGCTGAAAGATTTGAATAAATGAGAAAACAGGGATATTCTGTGCATTTTTAAATAAAAGTGGAAATAGTGTTTCTCCTTCACCAGCTGAAAGCATAACATCTCTCCTCTTTCCTAGCAAAAACAACAGATGTTTCCAAAAGGTGGAGCAAATGAAATGCTGCAGGAATAATACCTTATTTAAACCCTATGAGAACAGACTGGAACTAAAAGTGTGTGGTGATGGTAGATGTTTCTGGAAAATACACAGCCTAGGGTCTCTAATATGGTGAACCTGTTCGTATCCTTGCATTCAACTACCTCTCAGAAGCCTGTTAGTGCAGCACAACCTAGGTAGTACTGTCCTCTGGGGAAAAGTAGTTCAGTTCTCATAACAAACCCATGATGTGTGTTTTGAATCTGTGGCAACACTAAAGGTATATCTCAGAGCATCTTTTAAGAGCTCTGGGGATTTCTTTCCAGAGCTGGCTTGCTGATGGTGCCCATGGAGACATTGCATCATGAATCTGTGCCAGAATATTTGCTTCCAGATCATTAACTCTTTATAGGAATCTTCATGACCTCTTTAACACCAAAAGATAACTCCACAGCATTTCTGGCAGAGTTGAACTGTGAAGTGCCTGTTCCCTGGACTGAGTATAACCCATATTTTTTAAAGGAAGACTACTCAATCTGTCTGGCCAATGGCTAAATAAAGCCACTAATGCCACAGTCCTGGTACCTTGACCAGAAAACTGGCGTTAAATAAATTGTTTAAGGTTGGGTCACAAAGTGAGTTAGAACAAGAGTCAAGAAGAGAGATTCAAGCAATGGTCTGCTTCTTCATGTCAATTTCAATAATTTCATAGCAAGAACACGAAAACTACATATAAGAGGCCGCATTATGGAACATATTTCCAAACCAAACCAGAATGTCCAGCACTATTTCCCATTATCAAGCTATTTCTTTCCAAGACCCCTGCTCCATGGACCCCTGGGAGACACCAGAAAGCTATAAGAAGTAGATCCACCAAAACAATTTGTCATTCATTCAGTATTGATTTCCTAGGGTGCTTAACAAGTCACCATAAACTTGGTGGCTCCAAACAACAGAAATTTGTTCTATCACAGTTCTGGAGGCCAGATGTCTAAAATCAAGGCACCAGAAAGGTTAGTTCCCTCCGAAGGCACTGAGGGAGAACTCATTGGCAGTCCTTGGTGTTCCTTGGCTTATGGATGAATCACTCCAATATCAGCCTCTGTCTTCACATGGCTTTGCTCTGTGTCTCCCTATGTCTTCTTCTCTGTCCTTTATAATAATACCATCATCGACTTTAAAAGCCCACTCGAATCCAGGATGATCTCGTTGGAGATGCTTGTCTTCATTACATCTGCAAAGGCCTCTTATTCCAAAGAATATATTCTGAGGCTCCATGGATTAAGGCTTGACCATTTTTTGGAAGATGCTATTCACCCACTACACACTCTTCACCCAAGTTTTCTGCAGAATCCAGTCTTAGAGCCACAAATAATTATTTGGTTTGAAAGCCCTGAAGGGATGCATGGCATTGATCCCCTTCTAATACGTAATGTGCCCTCTTCTCTCAAAAGCCCTATTTATCCTTACTTCAAAGCTCTTTTCAACCTATATCTTACCAAACACAAATCAATAATCCCTATAGATTCCATCTTTTCCTTCCCCCAAACCTACTTGTTCCTCAGACATTTTAATTTCCATGAAGTCATATCTAGTTACAGAGTGTGTTGAAAATAATATGGGATTTAGATTCTGGCCCTGTAACTTATAGATGTTGTGTCATCTTGGATGAGGTAACCAACCCCTCAGAGGTTCTCTCTCCCCATCTGTAAAGTAAGAGTAGCCATAGAATTAATGCCACTGTATATAAACCCCAGTTCAGTGTCTTGCTCATAGACAGCAAGGGCTCTGCCAGTCCTGGCCAGTACTATTGTTCTTCCAGGGGACACAAGTTCTCTCTGTGTTATTATTGTCTAATCTAGGTATAGCACAGCCAGGCCCTGTGGGCATTGCTCTGAGACCAGAGGAGAGACTTCACTGCCCTTAGAGAAACACAAAGGGAGTTTTCATGTGTCCTGAAATTCTTACAGGAAGAAAGTTTAGGAATGTCTTTGAGTCAAAATACACTGATCAGGGCTCTCTCTGTGTCTAGGAAAGCAAGCACATTCTCCATTACTAATGATAGGAATTTATCCCAATTTAACACCTCTTCCAGAAAGAAATCACCTTTCAATAAAGTTCTCTCTTCTTACAATCTGTTTTCTGTAACAACTTCCTAGCTATTCTTAAAAACTAAATAAGCTCATCTCATTCTAATTTTCCATGTGATGACTGAATTTCAATCATCTAGTCACTTTTTAGTAATAGTCTGTTGCTTTAAGTTGCAGCATTTTGATTTAGCCAACAAATTCTACAGGTCAAATCCAGCCATAGCAAATTCCCTATTGGTGCTGTCAAATGAAAAATGACTCTCTTTGAGTTTCTCTGGCACCATTTTGACCAACAGTCAAAATGATGCCCCAGATGCATTGCAGGGCTTCTCTAGAGCCTCTGAGCCATCAAAAGAATTGATAATGATCAGACTTGTTTGGATGATAAATATATTTCCTTTTCTACTAATTTCATGGGAATGGCAAATCTGCATATTGTTTATAAGAGAGTGCTCATGGATTGTCATCATGAATCATAAATCATGTTGATAAGCCTATTATTTTATTCTCGATCCTGTTGGATAGCAGAATGCTACTATTTTCCAGGATCATTCTAGCTGTTATTACTTAACTCTTGCCTCTACTTCCAAGGCCAAGCCAGAGAAGGAATACTGTCAATCCATGTAACGAATTCAGCCCACAAATAAATTTTGTCTGGATAACACCGTAAAAATAGTTTTTGCTGTTTTTAGAAGGTGCTCTTTGATTCAAAATGGTCTCTACCACTCTCTAGCGAATTTTTACCCATTTATACTAATTCTTGCTCCCTGAGGTCATTCAAATTGGTGACCCCTGGAGAAATTTAGCAAGTCCACTGGAAAACGTTCAATAGTATTGGCTAACAGGTCCAGTTAGGGTTACTAATAGCTTTTTGTCTGCTGGGCACACCCATGCTGAGCTGGTTCTCTCATCCTGACTCATGGATTTGTATTTCAAGCTTACTCAGAGTTAATTGGCAGATTGTTTGATTCCAAGAACCACATGCTACATTTCATTGAGTTAGGCACCTTGGTATTTCCTCAGAGATGGCATTTTGGTGTTGTGCTATGAAAATACCAGAAACGATATGCCTGGAATTTTCCCTCAGTTAAATATTTAATTTTTCAAATTTGGTATTTTAAATAAAAGCTAAGCTAGCCCACCAAATCTCAGAACAAAGTTGAAAATGTACCCAGGAGCTTCCTTATGTGACAAACTCCAAAAAGACATTGAAGACTTTCTAACTTAGATTTGGCCAACAAATTTTACCTAACCATAACAAATACCCTATTAGTACTTTAAAGTCAAATGAAGAAATGATCCTCTTTGAGCTTCTCTGATACATCCCAGAAGCTTTGAAGGGCCCCTAAAGATCTTCTAAGCCTAGCCATAAAAGTGAGTATTCCACAGAATAAGATTTCTTTGGTCAAACATTATGGCAAACTCTAATAAATGTAGGTAAATAGAGTACAGTATTTTTTATTGTACAATATTGGGGGTTTGAGTATACTCCCCCCAAAGCTATGTAGCACACACCATTTCCAAATTCTTTTTGCACAAACATCTGTTTACTAATATTCAAAGGCATGTGCTTTGAGAAAGGACATCAGCATCAGGCTGGTGGGCAGAATATGAAAATTTCTGAATATTTCAACATTGTGCAGGTGTTGGAGCCACCCCCAACAATTATGAGACCTTCCTGAGACCTTGAGCACATCTCAGAACTGCTGTGAGTCACTGTTTCTTCATCTACTAAGTGAATAAGTTTTCTTCCCATTCATACAGTTTCTGATTTTTCCTGGAGCTTTATAATATGGTATTTGGTTATTTTCACTAAATGATTAAAGGGGAAGAAGAAAAAAATAATAATACCATAAAACAATTTCAGGGCTTCCCAGGCCAGCCTGAGTTTGCAAAACTAAAGCTAGGATTCCAAGACAAAATAGGATTTTCCCAAAGTCTCACAGCCTTTTCCTTAGGTGACATTTCAAGTCTGGAAGTACTAAGATCTACTGTTGTCTGCTTCACCAGTCCAAGATTTTCTTATGGAAATATCAACAGAATCCTTGGACTGTCTCACCTGAGAAAGAAAAGTCAGAGCCACCAAAGCACTCTATTATTCAGTGCAGAACATTGACAGTAGCAGATCTGAAGTTAGGATCCCCAGGGCTTCCAATTTATTCATGTGGTGGGGTTTTCCTTTACAGCAGTGAACGAGGACAGAAAAGGAGGTCACAAGCCCATCTCCTCTCCTTCTGAGGCCTTGATTCCTGGGGTTTAATTCTAATGACTCATCTTCAGGATTAGCTTAAATGGCCTTGCAACAACCCCACCATTTTCAGCAGCAATTTGTCTTGTGATGGTTTAGGAAGAGATGCAAGCTGTTTGCACAAGTCACCAATACAGGCCCCCGACCTCCCCGATGTAGGGTGCTTCTTTCGAAATCCAAGAAATAGAAAAAATATGTATTTATGCTTGTTTCTCAACTTAAGAAAAATGGTTTTGTGGGGTTTTGTGTTTGTTTATTTCCTTTTTTTTTTTTGTTTGAATGAGAACAGAGCTGTCTGAAAATAATATCTCCAATTAGGTAATGAAGTTCTTATGAAATACATTCAAAATGAAAATTAATTCCCCATAAGCATCTCATTCTTAGTACTGTTTGTTCATGTTACAGATTCAAACATGTGTTTTGGCTTTTCTTCTGGGTAGTTATCTGAGGATTGAAAGCATTTTGTTATATATTTGAGTGACTCCAGTGCCTAATTGTCCCTCATGAGAAATGGCCCGCGTTAGGTGCTGGAGGGAAAGACCACACCATCCAATGAATTTATGTGTGTTTTTTGTAGTGAGTTTTCATGGAAATGAAAAAAAGGCCACATTTTTTAGACATCATATTTATCTAGATCTATCGACGAAAGAGATGAAAAACCAACCCAAACTCGGACATAGCAAAAAAGGTGACGTGTTGACTGGGAAGTCTAAGATGCGCATCTTGTATCAGTATGATGAGATCTGGGGCCCAGTTTGTATTGGTCTGTCTGTCTGTCTCTTAATTTACCTCTTTTGTTGCATTTAATCTCGGGCTTTCTATCAGGCAGCTAAACAACGGCTCATAGCTCCAAGCCTCCTTTATCTCTGTAGCTCCTAACCTTAGATGAAGAGAAAGAGATTCTGTCCGGTTTCCACACATCAAATCTCACAGAAGGACTCTGGGAGGCCTTGGTGGAACCATGTGCTCATGGCTGACCCAGTCACCATGGTCAGAGTAATGGGCTACTCTGATTGGCCAGTTGTGGATCCTTAGCTCATCCAAGAGCTGGAGGGAACAGAGCCCTTGTCCACACAACGTGGCAGGAGGGACAGTTTTCTGAAGGAAGAGAGGCTGGTGGGCACAACCAAAAGATGGCAGTACAGGACATTAACTTCCTGCCAATCATAGCACTGGGGAACCCAGGGTAATGTCTGAACTCAACCCGCCACTTGTTTCCAACACAAAGTTCTCCTGAGGACTCCTAAAGATTGTGACAGCCTACAACCACTTCAAAGCCTCCTCTCCAACTATTATTACCTTCTGATCAAAGACTGAAACCCAGACACTCAAAAATTTAATAGACATGGAAAGATGGTGACAGGAAAACATTATTTACTTATTTATTGGGAAATGGTGTTTTACCTAGACCTTAAACATTTACTTTCTTCTTTTTTCCCTCCCTCCCTTCCTTTTCAATCCTATGATGTCAGCTGGCAGAACTGTGAAACCTGCTGAGCACTCTGCCTGAAAACATTGGCAGAAGGCTGGTAAAGCCAATGAGTCTTAGTTTCACATTGTTCTTTAATTCCGACTTGCCCTGCGCATCGTAGTTTTCAGACCTGCTGGTGCATCTGTCTGCCTCTCTCTCCTCTTCTGCCCCCTCTATGGAGATGCCCTCCTGCCCTGTCTATAAGAATAGACAGGTACTGTCCAACACAGAGCCCCATTTGCTTTTGGTAGAGCTAATCCCAGTTGATTAAATGTTTGCTTATTTCTGTTGATCCTAGATGATAAGCCCCAAGAAGGTTGGGGGTCTGGTTTATTTGTCAGTAAAACTAGCACAATGCCTGGTACACTATAGAGAGAAGGAAGAAAGGAAGGAAGGAAGGAAGGAAGGAAGGAAGGAAGGAAGGAAGGAAGGAAGGAAATATTCCAAAAGAAAGAGGTAACACAGTACATTCTTAGTCCTCAGCCAGACAGAGAAGTGTGGGTAGGGAGATAACCTACTAGGCACAGATAGTTTCTTTTGGCAGAAATGGGAAATGTGATGAGCTGGAGATGAGGAGGGGGGCCACAGCCTCCACCTCCCTCACCATCTGGGACTTCTTCCATCTTCCAGTACCCATTCTAGTATGTTCTCTGCTCGGGCTAAACTTGCTCTCAGGAAAGAGCAGATAAAGTCCTGTGGTGTGTTTTATGTGATTAAGAACAGCTTTCTCTGGGGCTTTTTGGATTTTAATACAATCCAAAGTCTCAAATTCTTATCCATCAATTTCAGCCATGGGTTGAAAAGGATCAAAGATACGTGGTGGATCCTTAGAATCTGGAAGAGAATGGCAAATAATACTGTCTGATATATCCTCACTCTGTAAAGAAATAACATACAGATATTCCTAACTTAACAGATATCCTGTGTTGCCTATTTTGGACACATTTCCTACCATGTATGTAATATATAATGCATATGAGAGGAACCAATCTTTAAGGCACCTTCAGAAAGTTCTGGGCTGAGAGAAAATTGATTCTTCTTGACTAAAAGTGCAAAAAGGGCTGGGCAAATAGCCTGGTGCTCTGAAGAAACTCTCATCAAAGGCTATGGGGTTAGACCCAAGCAGAGTGGGACAACACAGAGGGAGCCAGGAGGAGGACAAACCTCTTCATCCTGGTGAGGGTGGACATAAACATTTCCACTTGGGTTGGATGAACCAAGATCAAAAGAAGAACAGTTTTCCTTTGTTCTTATTGGGGTCTTATGAAGTCTCAATAAATCCATCCTTAACCACTGTACCTCGGCTGAAAGAGTTGTCTGGCCCATTTTGAGGGGATTCATGTTTCTGAGGAAGTCTGCTGCTCCCGGGGCACACCCTGCAATTTACAGTTTTCCAATCACTCTTAAAACACAGAAGCACATTTAGTTTCTCTCTCCCTGTGGGTCCAAACTGGTGGTGAGGGCCCTGTTATATTGTACTATTGTGAATAATGTTTCTACACAGTAGACTGGTCGCTTTGTGTGGGGGATCTCATTTCCAAACCCACCATTCTCAAGTAATCAAGCCTTTTGAGTCCTTGCACATAAGCTGTTTCCAACCTATTACCTACCTCTCCGCCTCAGCGGTTCTGTACTGTGGGTAGTATTTATGCAAATGCTTGATTCCAAGTTACTTAGGAAAATGAAAGTAATGCTATAACAAATATAGGTGCTGAGATGTAAGTAAATTGGCTTGCCTCTGATTTCTTTTCCTTCTGGAAGATACTACTAGAGATTGAAGGATGATGAAATAAGTAGTTGGGAACCAGCAAACATCTTAGTGCCAGAAAAGACATACTGATATCACAGATGCCCAGAAAATCAGACACGAATTCTTGCTACTTGTGGTTCTTAGGAAAATGGCATCGACCTGCATGAAGGGCCCCTAGTACAGCCCTCAGCAGGAGACTCGTGTCTGGGTCATGCATTCCTGTGAGCCCCAGTGACCACTTTTTGGTGGTCTGCTGGGCTTTGACTTAAAAAATGAATATGATTGCATTTTTTTGTATTCTGTATTAGTTTTCTTTAGTTACATAGAATATTAGGGTTCATTTTGACATAGTTATACAAACACAGATGATAAGTTGCTCTAATTCAGTCCCCAGTACTTCCCCTTTCCCTTTCCTCTTCCCTCCCCCTTTTTCTTTTCATCTCCTCTAATGATCTTTCTTTTATTTATTTATAGTTTTTTTTTTAAATTAGTGCCTTGCAGATATAAATAAAGGCGAGATTCACTGTGGTATAGTCACACGTGTACGTAGGAGAGTTAGGTCAGATTCATTCCACCAGTCTTCCCTTTTTCTGTCCCTCCTCCTTTCCCCTCAATTCCTTTCCTCTACTCCACAGATCTCTCTTCTATTTTCATGGAATCCCCCACCCTGCTTTGTTTCTTTCTTACCCCACCCCCTACCTTATTTTGGTCTAGCTTCCATGTATTAGAGAAAACATTTGATTCTTGATTTTCTGGGTCTAACTTATATCATTTAGCATAGTGATCCCCAGTCCCATCCATTTACTGGCAAATAACTTCACCATTTTGTTATGGCTGAGAAATACTCCATTGTGTATATATAATACGTTTTCTTTATCCATTCATCTGTTCACAGGTACCTAGACTGATTCCACTTGGCTATTATGGATGTGCTGCTGTAAACATTGATGTGACTTTAACCCTATAGGATGATGATTTGAGAACTGCTGGATATATACTGAGAGTAGGATAGCTGGGTTATATGGTGGTTCCATTCATAGTTTTTTGAGGGCTCTCCATAGTGCTCTCCAGAGTGGTTGTACTAATTTGCTGTCCCACCAACAATGCATGAGTATACCTTTCTCCCCACATCCTCACCAACATTTATTATTATTTGTATTCTTGATAATTGTTGTTGTGATTGGTGTGAGATGAAATCTCGGTTAGAATGGTAATGTGAAGCTTTTGTCCTCACCAGTGAGCCTGTTAGGAAAATTCCCCTACTTCTCAGTACCTCTGTCCTTATCATGAAAAAACATGATGAATCTTACATAAATACTGTCATTTCTTCAAGCCTTTGAAATATTTTAATAGACCACAAAACTTTGAATTTCTTATATCGTTTATAATCATTTTAAATGAACCCTGGTATTTAATTTAATTTGTATTGGGGATTTCTATATTGAATGATGATATTTTTTTCTGTAAAGTAGTTTTGGAGATCTATTGGAATTTAATTATATGGACATATTTTCCCAATAAGACCTTGCTCAGTTTGGGCCATAGATATGCCTTGGGTCAAAAAAGCTGTTCTATGACAAGTAAGGTATATAAACCAGTTTGAAAGAGAAACACTTAGTATGAGGTTCCAGTGTGGATTAACACTCACAAAACTCCAGCATGTCCACAGTTGTTTCTGGTCACATAACTTTGGAATTAGAATAAATCTCTTCAAACTTCTCATTTTACAACCGGGATTAAAAGTCCTGTTCAATCACAAAGCTGGCTAATGGCAGAGGAAGGACCAAGCTCTATTTATATTATGACTTTAAAATGAAGCTTTATCTTTGCTTTATGATCCTTTTAAAGAGCTGTTCATTTATTCAATCAAGACAAATTTCATGAATGATCACCAGGTACCCTGCGCTGGGATTCGACTATGATATAATATGAGTTTGTCCCTGCCCTCATGAAGTTTGCATTCAAATGAGTGAGACAGATGAGCAAAGAAACAATTACAAATTACAAATAATTACAAATTACAAATTAGGATACAAAGAAATAGTTACAAATTAGGATAAGTGCTATAAAGGAAGCAATCAAGGGATTCAGTGAGATAGTAACAGGAAATACCCACTGTAGATACAGCAGTTATCTGCCTAAGAGTAGCTTCTGTTTTCAGCAGACAGGGCAGTTAGGCTCAGAGATCTGAAGGCTGAAAGAAGTAGCCCTGGGGAGAGTTTGGAGAGGTATGAGAAGGAGCAGTTCCAGGCAGGCATGGGTGTCGTCTACATTGTTGATCATGAAGCCAGCCCAGCTAGATTGCTTTCTGATGACAGAACTGCTTATGGTGTCCAGGAATGAACCATCTGCCTGTCCTCCATGTTCACCAGCCAACTCATCACTCAGCTCCTAATGCTTCTTATATCATAGGAAGGGAGTCCATTGTGTGAACTGGAATGAGACCCATGTTATCATCCATCTTTTTCCCCACCCCACCCCAATTCCACACGGAGCATAAAGAAAGATACTCTGAGTGCTTAGGTTTCACTACTAGTCCTGCTCAAGGAATCTTGATTTAACTAAGAACAGCTCTTCCTGAAAGAGAAAACAACAACAACAACAACAATAATAATAATAATAATAAAACAAAGAACTTAGGAAATTATTCCAATAGTTAAAGAGTTGATAAGAATTCTACCTTCTCTCATCCATATATTTATAACATAATAAGCTCAGTTCTCCATATTGTATACACTAAATAGATGTATAACTGAAAAATGATGCTCAGAAAGCATAGTTGCATTGGACTTGGTGATTTGATGACATGGAAGGTCCTGATCACATCTGCATCCATTGGCCTTCTTTAAATTTGTCCCATTAAAATATCCCAGAGCCTCTAATGCTCATCTTTATTTAAAATTTTTATTGTATCTTTTGGGCATAAATAGGAATACTTTCTCAAGACTCACTAGTATCAGGCCTCACACACTTGATGTAACCTTCTATAGCTAACATGAACATAAAGCCACTCTCTCTAAGTATATAACTTGACCCCTCCAATAATCTAGGATTTTACTGCTAATGCTTGCCCAAAGCCTGCTTGCTCTCCAGCCTGTTGGTTCAGCTGGGATGGTATTAATGAATCTGGAGCTATAGATTCAGTTCCCCTGGGGACTCATTAGCTTCACATAGAGAAAAATTCTTCCATATTTCCTTCATAACCCCAGCCACCTACTTTGGAAGTGCACTGACTGGGGAAAGGAGAGTATTAGACATCATTCTCCCTAAAAATTCTATAGAATCCCTCTTCTTCCCAACAAAGATTTTTGTCAGAGAGGTTTAGATTTGCCAGCTCAGCTTCTTTATTTCAGTTACTTCTTAATTGCCTGAGTTCCTCCCTCGCCTATCCCCATTAAAATAGCTCCTACTGAAACCACCAGTAATCTGCTAACTGTGCTTATTGAGGGCCATTCAGACCCAGTTCATTTCTCCAGTGAGGAAAATGACAGAAAACATGTTCTCACCCAAGAAATAAGTGAGCTAGTCGATGCTGTGCTGCTAGATCCTTCTTCAGCAACTTTGAGGGTTAGGGGCTAAAGGTTTTCAGTTCAGTTGCTATGAGGGAATCTGTGTCAACTGAAGGAAGCCATTGATGTTTCTCCCAGAGTTTTGTGCCTTACTGGGGACAGCCAATATCCAAAGACTCACTGTTGGGAACGGTATAAAGATTCAGTCCTCTTGCCTTAAATGGAGAGAACCATGAAGGTCTATTCCTGTCCTCAAGCTCTACTGAAGCATTTGTTATAATTGATATCCCTTGAGAAGACGGGTCACATCACTATGTGATGGCTACATTGGACTTTTTCTACCATGGGGAAGAATAGTGATTCTAATAGACATATAGACACATTTTTATGCATATGATTTGGGGCATCTTTATCAAGTATCATATGTAGATATATGGATTTGTCTCTGTGTCTTATACTCTGTTCCACTGGTCTTCATGTCTATTTTGATGACAATACCATGCTATTCTGTTAGTACAGCTCTGTAGTACAATTTCAGAACAGGTATTCTGATGCCTTTATTCAGCTTTGCTTTTCTTGATTGGTATTGCTTTGGCTATTCTGCCTTTGCCCAATTATGATAGTAAATGGATAAAGGTAGAGGCCAAAGCTTGAGAAGGGCACTTTGATCCAGACCTTACAGGGTTGGAGGTCTGGATTACACCATCATGAAAATCACCTACACCAGCAGAAGTGATAGCTGAAGGTGAGATAAACCTGCAGTGGGCAGACGAGCGGCAACTTCAAGACCAGCTATAGTGACGAGGCCTGTCATTTATCCCACTAACCTCTTTCTTGTAAGTTTTCTCAGGGGAGAGAGACCTACCTGAATCTTGAGAGAGTTGTTCCCACAGTAGTTTAAAGAAAAAATAAAATGTAAGGGGTGGACTGTGGTGCATCTTTTAGTAAGATTCGCCCTCCCAAGATTAGGATATCTATTCACCTCACTGTTAGGTGTGTTGATAGTGGAGGATTTTGAGCTGAGTTCCTCCCTTCCAGAAATTGTCCTGTGTTAAGCAGAGCCACTGACAGAAGGCCATGCTTTTCTTCCCATTGGTAGGACACATCCAATGTGTGCTTGACAGTAGAAGAGCATGAAAACACAACCCCTTTACCTCAAGGTAGAGCAGCTATTCAGAAACTAGAATGGCCTATGGAATAGGAAGTGGCTTTTTTAGCTCAAACACAACCCCAGGTCTCCCTCTGACCAAGCCTGTTGTTATCACTCCCTCATGAGTGTTGAAATGGGCAATGTTCTCTAATAGTCTTTTCTCCATGGCATTAACTCCTGATGCCTGATTTGCTCTTCGGGCAAATGCAGTCCAGTAACCAGAGAAAACCCTTAGGCAGAGAATGAAAGGTGCTTGAAGATAAGAGTCACTGGTGTGAACGAGAATACCAGGTGCTAAGGAAATATGACTAGGGCAATAGCAGCAATTTCTGGGTGGTGTTTGCACATATACGTTACCAGCCTTCTCAAACATTTTCGCTTTCTTCAGAAACTTTCCTCTTCTCTTGATTCCTGCACTGTGTTTTTCTGGAGGCATAGTGAGTTGCATGATGTCCCCTTAAAAATATGTCCATGTTCTGAATCCTGGAACCTGTGAATGTGAACTTATTTGGAGAGAGGGTCTTTGCAGACATAATTAAGTTGAGGACCCTTATAAGATCATTTTAATGGGCCCTAAACCCAATGACAAATGTTCTTATAGAAAAAAGAAAGTGGGAGTCTGGAGACAGAAGAAGAGGTGCAATGTAACCAGAGAGGCAGAATTTGGGGTGATGCAGCCAAAATCCAAGTATCTCTTAGAGCCACCAGAAGGAAAGTGTCTCCCCTGAAGCACTAAGAGGGAATGTGTCCCTGCCAACACCTTGAACTCGGACTTCTGGCCTTCAGGACTATGAGAGAATAGATTTCTGTAGTTTTAAGCCACCCGATTTGTGGTAATTGATTTTTACAACAGCCTTAGGAAATTAATACAGGGAGTTTCAAGAAATTTTTATCTGACCCTTTCTCAAAGGATGCCAGTAGCCTTTATAGCAATTTAGCTTTTGCACAGTGACTTGCACATGGACCAGTCCCCTGTCACAACCAGGATTTTGCTTTGAGTGGGGACTTTTCTGACTATTTACAATAAGTGTGCCTGGTCTTGAGACTCAGGAGATCCTACATTCTTGCCTCATGACTCCAAACTACATGCACAATCCTCTACAATGTTATATCCTCTGGCCATTTTAGAGGAACCATGGATACAAGGTGTCTTTTGTACTCTCTCTGAGGGCTTAAAAAATGAGTTATGTTAAATCTGGTTGATGATGCTGATTACTCTACCAGAAACACTTCAGTGGCACCTGTTTCAAATTGATGTACAAGTTAGATATTGATTTCACAAACATGTATTGGCTTCTGTGGTATGCCAAAACCTTTTGGTGGGTGTCAATTTCTCAGAAGCAAAAATCCCCAAGGAAAATTCCCAGTAACTTTATTAAAAACAAAATGACTAAGGTCCATGTTCCTACTCCAGGCAAGGGCTGTGCATGTCGGGTATTACAATGGAGAAGATCCACACTGACTCTGTTTCAGAGAATCCAATCCTCTGGCCATTTCTTGAGGTGTAGCTGCTCACCCTGGAATCCATTTGATCCTGGATACTCTGTCAATACTTGATGACTGAGAAGGAACTGTCCTGAGGGAACACTGGACACAGAGGCTACAATGCCCCTAAAGCTCCATTCACATTTTAGAGGATGGTGTCCACATTCTTGAAATAGGAGGAAGAGATGATTCTTCTCTCCTGTCCTTCCTGACCAGCTTGTCCAACCTTCTCCAAAATGCTTTGCAGACTTTTCTGGTCCACATTACCCATCCACTTGTGGTACTTTGGACTGAACCACCTGTGTAGACCTAAATATGTATGTTGGTGCTTACTGCTTTGTTAAGCTTTATGTCCTACAAAGTGGGTGAGCACCTGGAAAGCAGGAACTGGATCCTAACATTGCCCTGGTTTAATAAAACAAATAGGCATTCACTAATTAATTGAATGAGTATTGAATGGAATTCATTGAATAATTGAATGAATGAATCCAGACACTTCTCTGTTCTAAGCTTTGCACTGGCTTCCCATCACACTTCAAGTCAAAGTGTTCATAGTTGGCCACAAAGGTCATCTGTGACACAGCCACCTGCCCCCTTTAGGACCTCATCTCCTATCTGTCTTCCCCTTATTGGATCATTGACCTTTTTGCTGTTTCTTAAGCCCACCAAGTACACTCTTTCCTCCAGACCCAGCAAGGGCCTAATGTCACATTCCATAGATGAAAATGTAGCAGGTTCAGTTCAAGTATGTCTAGATAAACTAAAATTTTTAATCATATATCATGAAATATTAAGGATATACTTCTGCTAAATTTTTTTAATATGATATTCAACTGGGCATCCTATATTTTACCTGGCAACCCTATGTCTTGATCCCCTCTGCAAGGTGCACTCCCTCACTAGGTGTCCGCCTGGCTTGGTTCCTCACTTCCCCCAGATAAGCCTTATTAGAGAGGCTGCCCTTAGCATCAGGTCTACAAGAGCACACAGCTGTTACCAACTCTGTTCCTTCCTATCCCATTCCCAGATTTTTTTCTTCCCGGTGCTTTGACAACCTGACAGTATATTTTCATAGGCCGTTGTCTATCTTCCCCCACTCTCATGTCAACCCTGTATGAACAGGGACTTGGGTCATTTGCTGAAGTATTTCTTATTCCCCATACCTAGTCAGGCCCTTTGTAATTGCTAGTTGAATAAATGGATTGGAGTGACTTATAATTTGCTTTAAGTTGTTGATTCCTTCAGAGAATCAAGAATTTGCAGGTAAATTTTCATGTTTAAGATTTTAAGATTGCTCTTCTTTTAGTATTACTCAAGTGAGTATCCTTGGCTTTGCTTTCCTGGGTTTCAGTGACGTGTAGTCAACTGCAGTACCAAAATATTAAGATTTGTCTTGACTCTTTTAAGAGAAAAATGCAACATTCACATAAAATTCGTTACAGAATATTGTTATAATTGTTCCATTATTGTTAGTTATTGTCATTAATCTCTTACTGACATTTTTATTTAAATTAAAGTCTATAATATGTATGTGTTGGGGGTGTGGTATGAATGATCTGCTACTATCTGAAGTTTCATGCATCCACTGGCAGTCCTGAAACATGCCCTCTGAGGATAAGGAGTGGGGGGACTACTTTCCTCACCTACACCTGCCATGATAAACATCTGATGAAAAAAGGAATTTGTCACAACTCTCAGGCTTCTTAAGTTCAGCCTTTCCTCTCTGTTCCATGCTGAGGGCCAGCCTGGAGACATGGATGTCACCTATTTAGAACTCACAGAAAAAACATTTAAGTTTTCATCCTTTAGTTTGGCAGAAAAGTATAGCATCACAAACCCACTGATGCTTGAATCAGAGGACTCGTTTGACCTTGAGTCTTCCCTACAATGTTGTGTGGGCCAGTTTATCTGTAATTGACAGTCTGGAGAAGGCAAAACTGAACATTAGTAATTGAGGGGATGACCCATGCGATTCCTGCCCACATTCTACTTTTCTATTTGGCCTTTGCCCAAGAAGAGGGAGAGGAACTGTCTTCTGTCTTATTGTAGAGTTTGGATATAAAGGAAACTGTGGCTGTGGTACAAGCTTCCAGAGGAGGCACACTGTTCTCATTTCTATTTCTTAAACACTCGAAGGATGTGGCATTGTTTGTAAGCATCTAATAGGCAATGTCCTGGTTTCGGAGAAGTTGACAGTAAGGAAAGATGATCTCTACCCACACAGCCGGAACCCTGGGCAGCTTTTGCCTTCTGAATCTTTGCCTTATTTGAGTCAGAATAGTGCTGGGTCCATCTGGACAAAATTGGGCCCAGAATCTACAGCTGTCCAATTTCCTAACAGTGAAGCATTCTTGTGACTTTCTCCTCCCCGTCCCTCCCCCACCACATTAGGATAGCTTCCATCACTGTGGACTCCTCCCTGCTGACCAACACCTAATTCCAGGCCCTGCCTGGGCACTCTAGAGGTCTAGCCAGCACTGATTTTCATAATTCCCTCACTCATTCAGAAGTTGATGATACTGCAGTTTCCTGCTCCTTTAAGGGTCTTCTGCCTGGCTTTCAAAGCCCTCCGTCATCTTCCTTTTCCTTATTTGATCAGCCTCCATCCCTCTCTCTCTAATATTTGGCTTATTTCCTTGTCTATATCCACCTACAGACATTTTCCAGAATGTTCTCTTTGTCATGTCTATATATTGAAAACCCATCTAACCTCCTTGATCCACTTCAGCCTTGATTTGTCTTCACTTGTTCTCTCCTGCCCTTAAACTCCACACTCAGCTTTTGAGTGTGATTGCATTTTAATGATTTCTGGTGACTTCCAGCTAAATTTTAAGTGCCTTGAGATCCGGAATAAGGATATGCAAAATAAAAACTAGAGCTGATGATTGATTTATTTTTCAACGGTCCCAACAGTACAGTTAGTTTTGCACCCACACTGATAGATATGCCTTTGGTTCTCTCCTACAAGCAGTAAGAAAAGTAGAGGTCTCTCTGCTTGTTCAGTGACTTCCTGAAACTGGACTTTAGGCAAACTCATTTGCCCAAATTTGGGAATCCTATGATATCTTGACACCAGTTCAATAAATGCTAGTTCTGTTGCCTCTTCTGGGGAGTCTAAAATAAGCATGTGCTTAATACTGATTATATATTACCTTGAATCCTTGCAACAATTTGGTGTGAAAGAACTATCATTCCCAGTTTAAGATCTTAAACAAGTTCAGTCAGGTAAGAGAATGTGCCCAAGTTCACATAGTTGGTCAGGAGTGAAGTCAGGATTTGAATTTAGACTGGGCTAACTTTCAAGGCCATGAGCTTTAGCTTCCAGGCCCTCCCCTCATTCTGCGGGGATTCTAGATCCCAGACACTGACACTATTGGGATAGAAATGGGAGGACAAACCTGCGTACTCAAACTGAGAAGCCATCTCAGACTGGCAGCATTATACCTGTAGAAGCTATCAACATATTATTTCTTTACATTTCCAAGGATAGTTGGAAGAAACTAAATTCATGAAGTCTTCAAAGAACACCACTCTTTCTCAAAATGTGGACATGCTGAAACTGACAGTGCTCAGGAAGCACTGAGCATCCATGACTGATTGTCCTCCTGAGGAGGGAAGAACCATGTTTCACTTTTTCTCTGGTTTGATAGAGCTTTATTTTTTTAAAAACTGACTTCCTTTAGAAATCTGAATGCTTAATCCAAATAAGTCTTAGGACTCCACGTAGGTCCATCTCACATGGTTGTTTTTTAAAATGCATGGTTCAATAGCCAAAAAGTTACTTAATGGCAATTTCATTCCTTGCTTGCATTTCTCATAGAATATCAAAAGGGATAAAATTGCTAAACATGTCTCTAAACCTGACTTTCCTTCCCATTTTTTTCTATACTGAAGTTGCATTGAAACCTCTAATTTGCCAAATCCCTAAGGTCCTTTCTGACATTCATCCTACATGAATTCTCTCTCTTTCTCTTCCTCTCTCTCTCTCTCTCTCTCTCTCTCTCTCTCTCTCTCCACACACACACACACACACACACACACACACACACACACACTTATCTCCTATCTGGTTCAGTGTCCCTCTCCAACCATTCTTCTCATGTGACATTACACCAAAAAAATCAGACTAGCATTTTTATGCCTCTGTATAGGCAGATGGTTTGTTCGTGACAAGCTGAAAGTCTTTGAGGGCCAACAGTTCTGAGTCCTTGGGATGTTTATGTGACTAAGCCCAGTCTACATGTTGGAAGATGAATAGATGAGACCCTTGCTGTCCCAGCTAAGAACATTTTAGACCATTCTACATCCGACTGAACCAAACATGTGATAGCAGAGCCAACGGCAGGAAAGTCAAAATTGGCTGGCCTACCAATCTCACAGATGCATGATTAGGCCCAGATGAGAGCAGCTGAAGCACACATTTGATTCACAGTCTCGTGAGCTAAATAATAATTCCTGCATTAAGCAACAACCTTTGGAGTGCTTTGTTATACAGCACTAGCTAACTGATACATTAGTGAAAGAGGGGGAAATCAGAACTGGAAGAAGATGAGAAACATGAAATACATACTTAATAATAAAATTTAGTTTGCTGTTGGTAGATGCAGATATTTGTGAGTGAGCCTTCCTAACAGAAATATTGGGATTTATTGTTATGATTTCCTCCTTCTTTTGGTCTGATCTACCAAAATAACTGGTCAAAAATGCAAAAAAAAAAAAAAGTATTCATAGACTCATTACAAATGAGGAAAACCTTTTTAACTCCTATATCACTATGATAATTTATTCTTCAATCTTCCTTATTATCCAAAGGAAATTTTTTTTCCCCATCACCCACTTGGCTACCAGAGTCTACCACTTATGGGTTTTGCTGAGAGCAGTGCCCACTGTGTGAAGAAAGCATTTGTTATGATCTGTGAAAGTTTTATGTGTAAGCAACAGCAATGTGTAAGTCATTTGTTCCTGATAGAGCTGTAATAAAATCTACATATTGTCTGCATCCACTTAGGAAATACTTCCCTCCTGAGAATATTTGTTTGACTTTAGACATTTTGCACATAAATTGTTTGAAGTTAGGGTATATACCTGAGTCATTGCCAAAAGAACTGTTTTCATTACACCCAAATTCTGTCCCCACAAGATATTCTGTAGCTTGGGTTTTTAAAGGTAGTGCTCTAACGGAATACTGATGATTAAGCATATTCTCCAGATTTAGCAAACAAACACCTTGAGATAAATTGGATTAGGAAATTATATGTAATGTCACCATCTGGTGATTCCCCCCAAATGTTACAACTCTCTCCTTGCCAATAATCAGCATTACATTAATGCTTTAAAGCAAGAAAATTTCATTTTTAGAAGATTATATGGGAATTGTTTTGTAGTGTCTGATAATCTCCTAGAGGACACTGTGTTAGAGAATCTTTGGGGGTTCTTTGCTTACAGCACATAAATGACCTGTAACTAAATTAAACAAAAAAGAGATTATTATAAAGATATAGGACAGCTTTTATAACCAAACAAAAAAATAAAAATGCCATACTAATTATTATTTCCCTAGGAAGACAGACAGACTAGACAGGCCCCAAAAGGGTGTTTGCCAATGTTAACATTCCTGTACTCTAAATCTTAATGAATCCTCAAGGACACAGAGAAATGTCCCAATTTTTGTATTTTCCAAGCTGGTTCTAGTTGGACAATCTCTGTATTCTCTTATTTCTGCTTTAATGGACTCTTTCTTCTTATAATTATTTAATTTAGTTTTGTGCTATTATTACTGACTGACCGAATAATATGTCATTACCCTTCCTATAAATATCTTCTCATAAGCTTAAACCTGTTCCTAATCCTGCAACCAGTGAAGGAGAGCACTGAGACTTTAGCAAGCATTTTTGAAAGAAGAGGGTTGCCCCTCACGGTGCTTCCAGATGAGGCAAAGCCCACTTAGTCTCTATTCAGGGTGGACATGCGGAAAAAAAGGAAGACTCACGCTGAAGTAAATTGGGGGTTGATCCACATCTCTCTTAAAGGTAAATGCATATAAATGTCCTTTCATGCAAATACCAGTAGCCAAGTTTCACCAGAGGACACCAAGTCATTTGAAATTGGAAATACTTTAGACTCTCAGCATCCCAGATGTGGGAAGAGGCAGTCACAATCAGAAGGGGGAAGGGGAAGGCTGGCAAACAGCCATTTCTGCAAGACCAGCCCCCAACTGAGTCAGCAAGTCCTGAAAGATAACAATAACATCAAGTAATGTTTGTATGTCAGATCTGATGTCAAGTGCTTTGCCTGCACAATCTCATTTAATTCTTTCAACTGTCCTTGCTTTAGGGTTATTTTTCCTAGTTACAGATGAAGAGACTCAGAGAGTAAAAAAAATTTACTCAAGATTATATGCACAGGAAGCATCAGAACAGAAGTCAGACAGGGCATTCCGGCTTCAGGACCCAGGATAAAAAAAAATCACTCTACTCCCAAGGGTATGGATACCTAGTGCTGGAGGTAGAGAAAGGGTTCAGTGCTTAGTCTAATGAAAAGCTTCACGGGGTTCTGGAGGAAGGTGCAAGGCCAGAGCCCCAAGAGAGTACATGAGAAATAGAGTCAAGTCTGCAGGAACTTGGGCCTGGTCTTAAATCTCAGCTGTGATCCCCGTGTCCATTGTAAGACAGGAGACCTGCTGTTGACTGCTGGGTCATTCAGGCAGAACTTATGAGCCAATGGGAAGCAAGCCCGGCAACACATCAGCAGCCCCCAAACTCTAGGGTCATATTCCATGTCTGGTCCTGAGCATACATTAAAAAAATAAAAAAATCCCCAGAGTCTCTGAATACCTATACACTCCCCACGTAAGCGACAGCCCCACTCACAATCAACACTTTGTGTGCCCAGTCACTATGTCCATCCAGGTTCCTGCTGGGTCCTCCATTCACTGATGGACCAGAACCCTATACACCCGCCTAGCCCCTCTTCCCTCTTCTCTTTCCAATGAGCTGAAACCTGACCCTCAACTCAAGAAGCAATTATCAATAATATTATTTTATTCCAAATGCACCCTTCCTGGATTAAAAATGCTGCTAAAGTGATGAGAGCTATTTCAGCCACTGAACTGCATCACTTGGCTTCCAATGTCAGGCCAAATTAAAACCTATCTTACCTAGTAACTAAGAAATGGCCACTCTCGGCTTTCTCAGTTCCTGTGTCCCCAGTCCAGTCTGATTGGGCTCGTTTTCCCTCTTTACCAGTCTATGGGTCTCAGAGTTCCTAAATGCTACAGGGCCAAGCCTGAGCATGTTATCATAACACCGGAAGCAGCACAGTGTGTTTTGCTGACCGGCTCTATGTGGTGTGGGACAGGCTGCAGTGAGTGTCCACACAGGCACACAGGTTGGTAGCATTCACCTGCAACACAGGTCACCAGGGTCTGAGGTCTTGACTACATGCACTCAGGCTGGGGATCATGGGGACTGACATGCCCCACTCCCTCTTACACACACTTCCACTTCTCAGCATCTGTGTTGGACTTCCTATTACTGGGGAAATGCCTCCCACTGAATTTCCCCACTTTGAAAAAACATCTCTTCCCTGTTCATTGTTTTTGGAAAATTCAAGTATGTAAGTAAGCCCTTTTCTCATCTGTCCTCTTGGACCACCTCCACATAGCAAGGATTCTGCTCCTTGGAGGTACCTGACTGTTAAAGCTGATGGCTTCCCTCATTTGGGGCAGTGCTAAACCACTCCAGGCAACCTTGCAAAGAAACCTCAGCCTGGCTGCCGCTCATCTGAGCCCAGAAGCTCAGATGAAAGAAGCAATGCATCCAGAGTTCTGTAGGATTCTTCAGGAGCCAGTACTGTGAACCTCAGTACTGAGGGCAAGTTTGGGGAGTCTGCAATCAGGAGTCATACAAATATATATAAGAATTTTTAAATGTGCATCTTCCAAAGGATCCATAGATTTGGACAGGCTTTCCCTCACCTGCCCTTCCTAGGTCTGTCAACGTGGCCCCTGAGTGTTCCTCTACTGGTCTTCCTCTCTATCACCCATGTCCATGCACTCAGCACTGCTATAATAGCAACCCAGTGGCCTTGGGACCTAAGCCCTTGCCTACCCAAGCTAGAGTCAGAATGTAAATTAAAATGCAAATTTTATTGGGACAGCCTCTTGACTTGAGAGTTCTGACTTCCACTTCCACTGCCCCATTATATTTTGCTTTTGCTCCTCGATTCCTCCCCTTCACTACACCTCCTAAGGTTGTTCTGCATTGGCCAGCCCAGTGCCCATTGTTGTTGCGATCCTGAATCCCAGTGAATGTTTGGAAAGGTGGTACAGAGAGGTGGGTAGAAAAGGTGAGGCAGTGAGAAAACAATGGCTATTCGGGCTGAAAGAGGAAAGGGGAAAGAGGGACAGGAGAGTGAAGAGGTGAGAGTCCCAGGGCCGCTCTAGGGTCAGGTAGGAGAGAGGTGATGGTTTGGAAGTGCTGCTGTGTGTGATTAATCATATCCTACCTCAGCCACTGTAGTAGGTTGGATAGTGTCCCCCAAAATACTTGCCCACCTGGAACCTTAGAATGTTTCTTATTTAAAAATGGGGTCTTGGTGGGTGTAATGAAAGAGGAGGCCATACTGGATCGGGGAAAAGACCCTATGTCTAATACTGGTGCCCTTATAAGAAGACCATCTCAAGGAACAGGTACACACGGAGAAGAAGACCTTCGAGGATGGAGGCAGAGATTGGAGTGGTGCAGCTACAAGCCAAGGAAGACCAGGGATTGTGGCAATGACTGGACGCCAAGGAGAAGCCAGGTAGGATTCTTCTCTGGGCCATCAGAGGGCACAGACCTGCTGACACCTTGATTTCAGACTTCTGGCTGCCAGAAAGGTGAGAGAGTGGATTTCTGCTTGCCTGCCCCCACCCCTGCCTCCAGGTTGGGATATTTTGTTCTAAAAGCCCTGAAAATCTAATGTGGTCACGTTATACTGTAGCAACAAATATGCCCTGAAAACTCAGGCTCTAAAAGGGGTTCTATTTCACATGTGCTCTCTCAGATGTGGATGTTTTTCAAAAGAAAGTTGATCAAAATCGGAATAGTAATCTCTAGAGTCTGAGAAGCAGGGTGGTAGGAGACTAGATGACAGGTACCCAAACACAATTAGAGAAAAGAAATAAATGTGTGAACATACTTCACAATAACCAATTAAGTATCTTATGAATAACTAGAAGAGAGTGGCCCAAAGCTAGTCTCCAAATACAAAGTAATAAATAAGGAGATGGAAATATTAATTATGCTAATTTGATCAGTATATATTTTATACATGTACTAAAATATCACACTGTACCACATAGATACCTAAAATTACAATGTGTTAATCAAAAAATTTTTTGAATGTTTAAGGAGATGGAAATGTTAACTACTCTGATTTGACCATTATATACTACAGACATGTATTGAATTATCACATGGAATACTACAAATTTGTACAATTAAAATAATTTAAAAATGAATGTGTATTAAAATTTCAAAAACAGATCTATGTATAGGCCTGGGATTGAATAACTAGTCTGATGATTCATTTATATTTTTTAAGAGTATATCAACTAAATCTAAAAAGAAAAAAGGAGGAGCAGGTGTCCTAGATATTTCCTGGGTCATTACTTAGGACGTAGGGCTGGTTGCACCTCATTGTCAGTTTCCCAGCTCTGAGAACCTATAAAGATTTATATATACATACTAGTAATTCAAGCATACCCCAAATATAATTTTAATTACATCTTCCCAGGAGGAGTCCAAGATTTGACTTATGTTGCTATTGTTTGTCAACATTCCACACTTGAAAATCTCACTGGTGTCATCCATTCACAGTGTTTCTCTATGAATTTTGAATTTCTGTCATTGCTTTGCCATTATGTTGTGTAGAAAAGAACAGTTATATATGTTCACTATATAATTTAATTGAAAGTCGCACTTGGTAAAGTGTATGCAAGCTATTTCAAACAGCATTACTATCTGGATTTTATTTTCCTATGGTTTTTTATGTTACATGCAGTAATCGAGTGAATATAAAAGAAAATCATGTCTCATTTGCTGAATGGTGATTTTTTTGTGGTTGTTTATTTCTTATCTAAATGAATGTAACATTAGATACTGCAACTGAATCTCAGGATTGGAAAAATAGCATTTCAAATAATCATTACCAGAATAAAATGTTTGGTTTTGATGCTTAATTAGAAATTAAATTAGAGTTTAAAATGGGGGGAGCGGGGCAGTTATTTCTCACTGACTCAAAGTCTGCTGCAGATCACCAGCAGCCATGATTGGGCAAGATTAACCAAGATTTTCTCCAAAACAGGTAGCAAAGAGACAGATGAATAGGTGCCTGAACAAAATCCAGATTTCTGCTAGCAGAAAAGGGGTTGGTATTTATGGATAAACAACCCTATCCTTAGCAGACTTGTTGGCAACCAGCATGCTGCAGAATGTCAGCAGCCCTCCACTGGTGTGTTGCCAGGTTTTTATCTGAGTATACAATTTATTATATGAACATTCACCCTAGTATGTTAATAGGTATCAGCTAGAATGGTACATTGAGCTGACTGGATTGCTACAGTGTGATTCACTGTATATTTTCCCATGAATAAGAGGCAAGGGGCATAAAATTTCAGTAAGGTGACACCTTTATTTATTTATTTTTAAAAAGTGAAAATCACTTTACAAAAAGAAAAGAAAAGAAAACCTTTTCTTGTGCATAAATCAGATAATACATCTAGGACAACAGAGGCATAGAAATAAAGAGGGAGTGAGTGGATCATTACATACCTATCCACATAAAATAGGCACCAAAACTTTAACATTCAAAAATGTTCCTAGCCTCAGTAGCAACAAGAGCACACAGGGCCAGGATCTAGGTTTATTTATAAATACTTTCCTCCAATAAAAGGAACCAGAGCTCCTTAGTTGGGTATGGAATTGTTCCAGAAAAAGGGACACAGGAAGAGCTTGCAATAGCCAAAGCTGGGAATTTGGGGGCTACAAAATGAATAGTGAAGTATTGCTTTATAACACAATTATAAAATAAACCCACAGGAGTCCACATTGATATAAATACATAACTGAAATAGACAAGGAGAGGAGGAGAGACAAATCTTCCATACTCAAGAGTTTCATTTAATATAAGCAGATATCCCCACCTCCAGAAGGGAGAGCTTTGCTCACCTTGAGAAGGACTTAACTCACTTTAAGTAAGTAAGTAGGATTTAGGGTCATGCATCCAAAGAATAGAAGACAGAAAGGGAGAAACTGACTTTGCAATAGAGTTGTGTTGGAATAAGGCAAATGGTACTTTAACTGAATGATCAAGGGGAACATCACTAGCGATGAGTCACATGGGCATCATGTGACCCAGGTGGGACATGCCAAGAAGAGCTGAGAGATTCACCTCTGTGGTACCATCCCAAGCCCCCAAAGCCCAATCCACCATGAGAATACACCAGGCAAACACACACTGAGGGATATTCTACAAAACTCCTGGCTCTCATAACTGTCAAGGTCATGAGAAATGAGAAAAGAATGAGAATCAGTCACATAACAGGGGAACCAAAGACACACAATGACTAAATGCAATGGGTATCTTTAATGGGCCCCTGGAATGAAAAGAAATATCAGGAGAAAAACTAGTGAAATCCAAATGAAGTCTAGAGTTTAGTGAGTGATAAGGTGCCACAGTTAATTTCTAAGTTGTGGACTTTCCATATTATTCTGCAACTTTGCTGCAAAACTAAAATTATTCCAAAATAAAAAAGTTTATTTATTTTCTTAAAATATAGTTAAAGGGAAAAAAAGAGTTGGGAATCACTGCTCTAAAATTCATCCTTGGATTAAGCCGCAAGACTAAAGAGTTAGACTGTAGGATCCTGAAACGAATGACATTGGTGCTCTGCCTTCACTCTCCATAATAATGTTTTCTGACTGTGCTTTGGGATAATCCCATCAATTAATAGTAAAGTATGTTATAATATTATAACATAAAATTGATCTACTAGTTGTTGGCACACAATGTAGTACCATCTCCCTGAAAATCCACAAAGGGGACATTGAGACTAAGTGCCACAGACAGTCATGTTTCTCCTACACAGTTTATCTCAGACCCTAGTTGCTAGGAAGCTTGAAGCCAAATCTGCCGCCCACCTCCAGGAATATTAGAATTTCAGGCATGTACCTGAGTATCATCCCTACTCCAACTTTATCTTACCATCTTCCCTATATTTTCCCTTTGCTCAAATCTCCATGTATAGGGATTATGTTGTTTATCTTTGGAACCACAGCACCTGATTTGGTCCCTGACTCATGGTGACAACAATATACACACTGCTTCCAACACTTAACAAAACTTAATATGTGAAAACTTCACTACAACCTAAAAAACTAGCTACTGTCCTCAACCCCATTTTACAGGTGAGGTACAGGGAAGTTAAGCAATTTGTCCACGTTCCAAAGACAGTGAATGACAGAGTGTGCATTTGAACTCTGGAAGTCTGACTCCAAAATCTGTGTTCTCAACCTTGTAAGGCCATATGGCTTATAAAATGAGAGAGGGGGAGGGACAAAGCAGAAGGGGAAGGAGAAAGAGAAAGAGGGTCCCTAGGGATTGTTAGTGGGAGATGGTGCTACTGTTGTTCACATTTGCAGGATTTGAGGAATGAATGCTAAAAAAGATCCTGTTGTCATTCCACTCAAAAACATCTGTGCCATGGGATGACACATTACTCATTCTGTAGCTCATAAGAGGAAAAGATGTCATTAAGATGCAAGTATTATTTGAAAGGAAGTGAAGCCAGCTGATTTCTCACCTTAGCTGGCCATCTTTAGAAAAAGGCAAAGGCAGGAAACTTTTGAGTACAGAAGGAAGGCCCACGATTTGTTGAACTTTCCCAGGAAGCTGTTTTGGAAGGCTACAGGGAGATTGTACAAGAACACACAGGGGTCCAGAGGAGGGGAGCCCATGATGGTGAGGAAAGGAGAAGCAACCTGGCAGGTTGGGCAAGCTGTGGGCAGAAGCCTCACCCAACCTGGCGCTTCCCCAGGGACTGGGTGGCTCTGCAGGGCATCTCAAGCAAGGCGAGCAAGGGAGAACCAGGGAAGCAGGAACCCAAAACCCCACGGCTATACCACATTCTGTTTACTCTCCTCTGGAGGCCCCATCCCTTGTCCTCATTCTTCCAAACCACAGAATCGAAATTTGATATAATAGCCTCAAAAAGACCAGATTCATCTAAAATACTATTTCCCGTTTACTTGCATACAACATGGGACACTTTGGAGACAGCACAGAATCAGGAGATCAAAGTTAGAATAATGGCCTCAATCACTGTTGGTTGAGAGCTTTCTGAGTGCTTTTTACAATGAACGTATGTTCAATTTAACTTCTCAATGAGCCTATGAGGTAGTATTGCTACTCCTTTAACAACAAACTGAGGCTTAGAGATATTCAGGGCACTGCATAAGATTTCAGGCTGGCCAAGGGAAGAGATCTGAGCACTGTTCTATCTAACTCTAAGCATGGACTCTTATCTAGTTATCCACATGATCTCCTGGCTTAGCTACATGACCCAGGGCAAGTCCATTGGTCCTTGGATGCCAGCTACTTTTTATATTAGTTAAGCAAGTCTTTGTAAACTTTAATGTCCACATGACTCAGCTGAGCATCTGGTTAAAAAGTGGGTTTTGACAGGACCTGAGATACCACAACACCAACAACCTCCTTGGTGATGCTGGTCTAAGGACCACATCTTCATAATCAAGGACTTGGACTATATTAGTGTTTAGATATGTCCATAAGTGACATCTGGCAGACTTGTTAAAGAATTCAGATTCAGAAGGATGAACAGATGTGAGGATAGAATCCCAGGTGTATCCTTGTGGTTTTCAGTTTATTTTGAGATAGGGTCTTGGTAAATTTCCCAGGTAAGCCTCAAACTTGTGAACCACCTGTATCAGACTCCTGAGTAGCTTGGATTATAGGTGTATGGCACTGCATCGGACTTCCAGGTACATTTTTAACAAGAATTTCAGGGTGATCTTGCAGGTCATCTTGGACTATACTTAAGACATTCTGGACTGGACAGTGTCTAAGGTGCCTTTATTATTCTAGAAATCTCTGAAGATATGGTCAATGCTAAGATGATGTACATACCAACTGAGTCAGTACAGTTAGCCAACATCTCACCTTTATAGACTTCCTTGCTATTTTGTTGCTTATTCAAAGACCCTTTAGGGTAGATGTCTAAAGAATAGGCTAGAGACTGGAAAGTGTCTTCTTGGTGGCCCTTTATGAAATAATTGTTTAAAAAGTGACAATGACTCTCTATGTCTGATATAACTTAATAATTGGTTTCTATTGCTTAATAAGAACCAGTCTTTCCTTGAGGGCTCATAAACATGAGGCATCATTTTCCTCATTAAATCCCAAATGGTGTATGAGTAGAGGTGATAAGTGGAAGCAGATGAGGTGAGACACGGGGTCCTTTATCACAACGGAGACTCTGGTGACCTGAAACAGAGAGATGCAATACAGATCAGCCCCTGCCCTATGACCAACTAGAGCTGGTTAAATTAAGCAGCCTGTGATTTTTCAAATTAGCTTATCTTTACGATGATGATTTTTCTTAACCCAGAAGCTACCTTGGGAGTTTGGTTGCCTTCACTCTGCTGTCTGAGAGACATTGATGATTCTGAGGTCTTTCTAGATATTTGGAGACAGACCAACATAGTTCTCAGAAAGCTTTTCTAACCTGGCATGGAAGTCAGGAGTGTTAAGAAAACAAATTCCCTCCCCTATCTGTAAATAACTGGAAATCTCAGGACACTTGTCTTCATTTTTCATTTCCCTGACACCTGCCAATAGAGTCTGGGAGAACTGTAATAAATGCTATCATTTATTGATTTCTATAATGTGCCAGACACTCTAGCAGGTACACCAAAGGGTTGGTTTGGATTGCTATAACAAAATGCCTCAGACTTGGCAGCTTGTTGACAACAGAAATTTATTTTTCACAATTATGGAGGTTGTGAAGTCCAAGATCAAGGAACCAGTAGATTCAGTGTCAGGTAAAGGGCCATTTCTTCAATCATAGATGGCCACCTTCTCCCTATTTCATCTCAAAGGCCTCTCTCAGGCCTTTTATAAGAGCACTTCTTCCATTCCTGAAGGGCCCTCAGGAATCACTTCCCAGAGCCCCCCCCCCAATGTCATCCAAGGGTGATTAGCTTTCAGAATGGGAATTTTAAGGGGACACAAACATTGAGACCACAGCAGTTGATCTGAACCAACAAGGAATCAAGTTGGACCAGTGAAGTTGACAGAGTGTTTCAAAATTGACAATAACGCTGATATTTGGAAGTTCTTTGGCATTTACAATGTGTTTTACTTAATATCATACTTCTTTCCCTCAACAATCCTATAAAGGGTATTCTGTTACTCTTTTTTTAGACACGAAGAAACTGAGTGCGTTGGTCTGCTTTGCCATCAGCATGACAAGTCATATCAGATAGGAAAGGTTTACTTTGGTTCATGGTTTTGGAGGTCAGTTGGCTCCACTGCTTCTAGGCCTGTGAGGAGTCAGAACATCATGGGAGGGTAGGGAGGAACAAATGTGGTCTTCTCATGGTGGCCAGGAAGCAGCAGGGAGAGAGAGAGGGAAGGGAAGGGGCCAGGGACAATATAAATCATTCATGGCACACTCCCAGTGACCCACCTCCTAAAGCTTCCACACCTCCCAGCAGAGCCACCAGCTGGGACCAAGCCTTTAATGTATGAACCTTTGCAGGTGTGCTAGTCAGATTTGTCAACTGTGGCAAAATATCTGCGTAAAACAACTTAAAGGAAAGACTTATTTTGGTTCATGGTTTCAGAGGTCTCTGCCGCAGTCCGGCTGCAGCAAAATAACTGGGGGGGTGACGAATAACTTGTGTTCGTTGATACAGCAGGAGTAGGAGCCGTTTATTGCAGGACAGGAGCAGTATTTATACATTCCACACAGCTTATCTAATTAGCATAAACTAGATACATCAGTCAACCAATCAGGAATCTCCACACTTAATGGCTCGCTTTTGTTACTTCTCAAACCACTCCCTCTGGCATTTTGCCAGGCACCATCCAGACTTGTTTACGAACTCTAACATTCCCCTGGCAAAATGCCAGGTGTTATTTTGACTTGTTTACAGACTCTAACAGTCTCAATCCATGGTTGGCTGGCTATGTCACTTTGGGACATCATGGCAGAAGGGCATGGCAGAGGAGAACTGCTCATCTCCTGGCAGCCAGGAAGCAGAGACAGACAAAGGGGCTGAGGGAAGAATACAGTCCCCACAGGCATGCCCTCAAAGATCCCCTTCCTTCGACAGGGTCCCACATCCTCAAGTTTCCAGCACCTCCTGATAAGAGGTGTTCACCAATTATGAATCCTTCAATGGATTTGTTCACCTGAGATCAGAGCACTTCCCAGAAGCACCACCCCCAAATGTTGCTGCATTGGGTCCAAGCCTTCAACACATGCCCTAACTATTCTTGGTTCCACTGGGGTGCCTTCTTCCCTTAGAAATTTACTTCTCACCCCTTCCATATTTTCATCACAAAGACAATACAATATACTTAGACAAAACAAGACACAAACATACTGTATCAATCTTCTCCATTTTCTTAAAATGGCCATTTTTCCTCTCGCCCTATCTGCCTAGGGACGAGCAGATTGCCCCCGTCCTATCTATGGACGGGCCGCTTTTTTTCGTCACTTACCCCCGAGTGTCCCGGGGCTCCCCGTACGGGCCACCATCTGTAGAAGGCCGGCTGGCTGCAAAATAACCAGGGGGGTGACGAATAACTTGTGTTCGTTGATACAGCAGGAGTAGGAGCCGTTTATTGCAGGACAGGAGCAGTATTTATACATTCCACACAGCTTATCTAATTAGCATAAACTAGATACATCAGTCAACCAATAAGGAATCTCTACACTTAATGGCTCTCTTTTGTTACTTCTCAAACCACTCCCTCTGGCATTTTGCCAGGCACCATCCAGACTTGTTTACGAACTCTAACATTCCCCTGGCAAAATGCCAGGTGTTATTTTGACTTGTTTACAGACTCTAACAGTCTCAATCCATGGTTGGCTGGCTATGTCACTTTGGGACATCATGGCAGAAGGGCATGGCAGAGGAGAACTGCTCATCTCCTGGCAGCCAGGAAGCAGAGACAGACAAAGGGGCTGAGGGAAGAATACAGTCCCCACAGGCATGCCCTCAAAGATCCCCTTCCTTCGACAGGGTCCCACATCCTCAAGTTTCCAGCACCTCCTGATAAGAGGTGTTCACCAATTATGAATCCTTCAATGGATTTGTTCACCTGAGATCAGAGCACTTCCCAGAAGCACCACCCCCAAATGTTGCTGCATTGGGTCCAAGCCTTCAACACATGAGCCTTTGGAGAACATTCCAGTTCCAAACTGTAACACTAAGACTCGAAAAAATTAAATGTCTTTCCCAAGATCACAATGAAGAAATGGCAGAAACAGGTCGGGAAACCAGGAATCCTGGTGCCCAGTGTTCAGTCTTCTGATTCCTTCCCATTATTCAATGCTCAATAGAGGTGAAAGAGGTGGAGGACTTAGGACATATGAAGAGTAAACGCATGCTTTGAGTGGCTGTCCTCTTTTGGAATAGTAAAATTAATTGCATTTTTCATTCATTCAATAAACATTTACTATTTATTATGCTCGTCTCTGTGCAATGCACTATGTGAAAACATAAATATATACAGGGTCCTCAGCCTTGAGGTTAGAACCTAAATCAAATGCTGACATTCAAGGCAGGATGCAATAGTATAAAATAAGTGGCCTACACTTACAGCTGGAGGAAGACTAAATAGAGAGAGACTGGGCTGAAAGAGAGAGAAAGAGGTTGTGGATGATGAAAATGATTTTAGTGGCAGAAGAAAGGTGGAGGATTATGTTAAAAAATGGCCAGAGTAATCCCTTCCCATCTTATGTACCCTTTTGAAATGTGATTTTGCCACTTCTCTTATTATGAAATCAATTTTGATCTCAAAAATTGAGATGCTGAAGCCCCTACCCACCAATGTGACTGTATTTGGAAGCGGGGTCTTAAGGAGGTAATTAAGGTTTAAAAAGCTCATATGGCTGAGGCCCTGTGTCCTTTAAGAAGAGGAAGAGACACAGATCTGTCTTTTTCTCTCTCCCCCCATGAAAAAGGAAAGGCCCTGTGAGCATACCATGAGAAGGGGCCATATCTGCAACAACTGTCAGCCGGTTAAGCCCCTCGTCTATGGGATCTTGTTACAGCAGCCCAAGCTGACTGATATCCCTCTCATCAAGAGGCAGAATCTACTAATCTTCCTTGTACCTTAGAAAGCCTATGACTAGCACTGAACTGTGACAGCCAAAGTGGCATTGTGCCAAACCTAGAACTAGTCCTGAAGAAAACTTGCAGCTTTGGTTCTCACCATTTTGGAGTTTTGATCCATCATGCAGCGTCTGGTTACCTCTGGAAAAACCATGTAGAGGAGAAACCTTTGAGTGCAAAGCATGACAAGGTGGAAAAGGCTCAGAAAGATGAAAAAACTGGAGAAGAGAAGAGGCAGGGTTTCAGCCATCCCCACCGAGGGTCTGCATGTGAGGGGCCATCTAGAATCCTGCTGCTGCACCAAAGATGTCAGACAGCGCAAGGTGAATCAGACAGAGCCATCCCAGCTGAAGCCCCCCTGACCTACCCACAGAATGGTGAACAAATAATATGGTTATTATTTAGTTATTCTTATTTGGTTGCAATCCAACACTAGAAAACTGATGGGTGGAGTGAAAAAGAGGTATTCAATATAGAGAGAGTGGTTTCAACAACAGTACAGTTATAACAACAACAACAACAAAAATACCATATGGTACAGTTGTTTATTTCTATTTGGTAAAGTCTTTAATAATGTATCAGAAAAATAAGAAGATACTGCTAGAAAGGCAGGCTGGAGTTAGATTATGGAAGAACTTTTGTTGCAGTCATTTTGATTGAGCACTTACTGTATGACACTCAGGTAAACCCTTTTCATAGATTAACTACTTGATCCTCACATAACCCTATGAATAGGTTATTCTATAGCTATCCCCCACTCTATAAAGAAGGAATCTAAGGGTCAGATAAACTATTTGGAAAAAAATGCAGAGGGATGAAACTGGGATTGGAAGACATGCAGTCTAGTTCCAGAGCCTGGGCCCATAAGCTCTCCCAACTGCTTACACCAAGGAATTTGGACCTTAGTGACAAACATGGGATTATTTTAAGGAGGAGAGTGGTGTGACTAAAGCAGTCCTTTTGATAGATTAGGCTGACAGTTGTGGAAGGGATCTGGAGGCTGAGAAGAGAGCTAGAACCCATTAGAGTGGTCCAGGGGGGAAGCAATAAAGGTTTGAACTAGCTTGAAAAAAATGGACCCAAGGTGAATAAGAGGGATTTGGTGAAGAAAATAACAGCACCAGGGACTTGCTGGCTATGGGATGAACAAGGGCCAAGGAGGAGGGAGAACTTGTTCCCTCTTTCTGGCTTTGGTGACTGAGGTGGTGGTCATTCCTGTGAAACACTTAGCCAGCAGAGGAGGAAAAACTGGTTTAGGGATGAAGATAATCAATTTGTTTTTAGAGTTGTTATGTATGAATTTGTGGGGCGATATTAAATGGAGGTAACTGCCAGGTGTTTGGAGCTATATAAATGGACCTTAGGACATTGATCAAGGGTCTGTGTAGATACAGCTTTGAAATTCATCCAGAATGAAATGAAGTCATGTGCGCCTAGGTTATGACAGTTCGAGGTCCTTGGCTACAAGTGGAAATGGCTCACAGCAACATAACCCACCGTGGACCTCTACTCAGAAGGGCAGGGGTAAAGAAGCTCTGGTCTTCTGATGGGCAGAGCTCACCATCTCATCAAGCTGCAATGAGTCAGTCCACCTGCTTTTCCCACCCCTTTCAAGAGTGAAAGTAGGGAGAGGGACTCTAGTCAGCTTGATCAGATGCCCACCTTTTAGCTAAAGGGAGTAAGGACACCTTGACTTGCATTCCCAAGAAGATGGCACATGAACAGAAGTGATTCTGCTAGGAAAAGATGGGATCAGTAGATACTGGCTGGCCACAAATCAATGTTCATTCTGCTGGGAGGGAGTGGAGAAGAGAAGACAGAGCTGAGGGTAGTCAATTGCATAGTGCCTACCCACAGAAGGAGGAGGATTTGATCAGGGAAAGGTAAAAGCAAGAGAGGAACTGGAGAAGAGAGTTAGACAGAGGAGTCTCAAAACCGGGCAAAATATAAATCTAATGCTGCCAAAGGATCAAAGGTGATAAAGAATAATGGAAAAACTACTGTCGTTGGCAATGGAAGAAACTGCTAACTTCTGGAAGAGAAGGAAGGATGGAGGAAGGGTTGGCAGAAGGGAGGGGAGCCCAATGATGGGTTGAAAGGACAAATGAAAGAGACTCGTAGAAGGAGAAAGGGAGCATCCGTCGTGTGGTAATAGGAGAGCTGAGAGGTTGCTGTTTGAGGGGTCAGTGCCAAAGGGCTTCTCAGGACCTGAGTGTTCCAACCAATTTGGTCAAATATAAGTAGAAAATAATACCCAGCCCAGCACTTAGTAAAGTCTCTTCTTTGAATCTGTCAATGAAAAAATAGACAATAGGAAAGAACAAATTGATGTTCTGGCTTAATCAGTTTCAGAAGTTACAGAAAGAGGAAATTGGATTTATTTGAAAGCCAACTTTAAAGGGAAATAAAAGGCAAATGTCTTTTATAAGCCGAAACAACAAAAACAACAGTGCCAAGTTCCAGAAAACAATTGTATAAGTGAACTGTTAAAACCATTCTCCTTTCCCCTGGTTGAAACAATCTTACAAAACAGCATTTGCATCTATCATGTTGTGTAACATGCACTCTTGTGGTGTAATATCTTAAGTAGAGGTTAGATAGGAGAGAAACTACTATCATTATCTTATTATTGTAATATCCTATCCATCAGTCTTCCAGACAAAACACTGTCACCCATTGGGAGCTAAGGACAGTTTTTACTTAAATACAAGGTCATACTGTTTGGGAGCATGGGGGAACAGAGGAGGTGGGGTCAGGGGATTTACATTTATTCCAAGGCACTCCACGCTGGACCTCTTCCAAGAGAGGAAACGAGACTAAATAGATCATTTGTTTTATTCTGTTTGGGCATTTCTTGCGATTCTCCCAACTGCAGCTTATGGACACAAAGCCAAACTCAGAGTCTGGCTAGAGCTGGCTCAACTCCAGGTCACTTTTTTCTTTTTATTTTTTAAGGAATAAACAATTTGAAGCTGTATCTGTGGATTAAGGCAAACCACACAATTGAGGGACAAAATGAAATTCTGCTGTGAATGTGAAGTTGCAAAGAAAGAGCCACATAGGAGAGTTAAGTGGTCTGGATTTCTCAAATCACACCAAGGCAGCAACAGGAGAGAAAGGTTGATTGGACACCGATGAGAAATATATTTCAAAGAAGGTCAAATACTGGAAGGGAAGACGGGAACCTGGAGAGCACCAGCTGACATAGGAACACACCTTCTTTGGAACAGCCCTCTGGAGATAGGTGTCAGAGTGCCCTGTGACTTGAATGTCATGGAAAGGGCATTGTTTCTGTCTCCTCCTGTTGGCATCAGGAAAGCTGGCTGATACCAACCATGCACACTCAGTAAAGAGCAGAGTTGGTATTCCCAGCATATCCCTCTAGCAGAATGGGTGTTTGTCTTGAATTCTTTCCCTTAGAAGACGCTTATGGTTAGTCCAATCTAATGGCCAAGGAAAGAGAAAAGAATTAGTGGCTGGGTTTATTTTAGCATATTAGTTAATACTGCATCCTGTCTGTCTGATTTCAGAATTGACAAGTCATGTACAGTATTGCTCAAAAATGTTCCTTCGACAGTACTGGAGAAAATAGGGAAGTGACCGCCAGTCATGAAAACATAAACAAAATTGAAAATCCTCAGGACTTCTGAATGTCTTTTATAGATAAAGAGTCTGGACCCCATCAATCATCTAATTGGGAAAACAAGGTTTTATGTTATCCTGAAAAACACTAACTTCATTACAAAAGACTAAAATCCTCTGAAGTACTGCTGTGCGTCTCTCTCAAAAACTGTTTTAACTTTAGAATAATTTTACTAAAATATTGAGAATAGCAAATCAACTAGTGTTTGAGATATGAGTCAATGTATCAATGTTAATATCCTGAGTATAATATTATGCAATAGTTTGTGAAATGTTACTGTTGAGGAAAACTGAGGGAAGGCTACAAGGGATCTCTGATTATTATTTCTTTCAACTGCATGGGACCTGCAATTGTCTCAATTAAAAATTTCAGTTTAAAAAAAGTGATTGAGATAGAAGTAGATTGAGATAAAACCTGGCAAGCATTCCTAATCTGGCTTCACCTACATTTCTTGGTCCTAGTTTGTCTTTTCAGTAGGTTCTCCAATGACTCCCTCCCACCTGGAAGAGGCTATTCCCAGCTTCTTCAACACATGGAGGGAGCTCATCCCCAGCTGCGGGCTTTCTCTCCTCATTTCCCCCATTCCAGCCCATCTGCACTTTCTCCAGATTCAACACACCCACCCCGATGAGCCAAGCCACAAAACTATCATTATCATGTTTGATAGATACTTGTCATTTCTTCATCCCCTGTCAACAAATATTTATTGAGCAACTGCTATATGTATAGTATGGCTCTGGGCACTAAGGATCAGGTGGATAAGGAACCATGTTAGATTGCTTTATTTTCCCTGATCTCTGGGAGCATATTGTAATGAGGGAGAGTGAAAGAAACAAGTTCTTTTTTTTTTTTCTTTAATACATTCATGATGAGGGATCTGATGAAAGTGATAGGTTGGAGAAGGAAGAAAGTGAATTTAGCTTCAGGAAGGTCTTCCAGAGGAGACAGTATTTGACTTGTGACCTAAAGTATTAGGAGCAGTCATGAGAAAAGCCTGGGGGAAAACCATTTCAGACACCAGGCAAGGGGAACAACAAGGAAAAAAAAAAGATTTACATAATTCCCTGTAACTGAATATGAATATTAGATATGAATATAAAACAATTTAACAAGTTTTCTTTATTTCATGTTTTCTTATTTGGGGGCAAATCTCCCTATAGCTTTATTCTTTTTCTTTCCCCCTTTTATTGTAGGAGAGACTAGAACATCCTTAGGCTGGTGCCGATTTTATGTTTTTAAAAGCAACCCCTGTGTCAACACACCTAGGCACTGTCTAGCCCGGCCACCTGCGAGCTAAGGGATGACTGCAGAGTTGTGTTCCAAGTTGCTCTCATCAGTAGAAGAAAACATAATTCAGGGCTGGTCCAAGATTTGTCACATTTCTTTCTCATAGCTTGGACCACAGGCCTGCTGGGGAGGTTTTACACTATAGACAAGATAAATTGTCATTAAAGTTGGGTCCCCACAAACCTAACTTGACGCAAAGGACAGGACAAGAGATCTGGGTTACAGAGGCCGGAGCAGGACCGCCCTATGTTGCCGGCCTAGGTCTTCACCTCTCTCTTGGCGCACAGGGTCCCATCAGCTGTAGTTTTCGGTTGACAGGGACTGAATTCCCAGGACTCTGCGGGTACCTCGTGATGTCACCGCAGCCAGGAATCCAGTATTCTGGATTCCCTTCTCTGTCATCTGCCTCAGTAGACCCACCGCGGATCCTCTGTTCCAGGCGAAGATGAGTGGGCTTTAGGGCACCCCGCAAAGCGCCTCGAGGGATGCTCTGTCCCTTTCCAGCCGCGTCCGGCCGCCGTTATCCCCATCACCTAAACGGGGTCCGGTTGCGCCCCCCTCTCCCAGGGGTCAGTCAAGACGACGGGTCCTGCATCCAGGGACGTGCCATTGGTCCTAGGATCCCCCCACCCCCGCCACTCCGCACACGCCCATCCGGCGACCCACGTGCAGCTGGGCCACGGCCGGCACCGCACCTCTGGGTCTGCGCGTTTCCGGGCGCTTTCTGGGCGCAGCCCCACGACGGGGACCCGTTGGGGACGGAATCCGGGAGGCCGTGGCGGAGTGGGGGCGTCCCGGAGCCCGGGCGCTGGGGCGCTGCGGCCCACTGGCACACAAAGGCGGCGGCGGGAAGGCGGGGCGGGCGGCCGGGGCGGG
>NW_026000005.1:40499271-40507893 GCF_001458135.2 Marmota marmota marmota | reverse complement strand
CCGGGGCGTCCAGGTATGCCTACATCTGGGAACACGAGGCCCGCGGAGACGTTGCCCGAGCTCGGCGTGGCTCCTGGGGGTCCATCCCGGCTGGCGCCCCTGACCCTGAACCTGAGGAATCCGGCTACTCGCGGGCGTCCCCTATCCCGTACTTCGCCTGGCTTGTCCGCCGGACAGGGAAAGCCTGACTCTTACTCTCTACCTCTGACTGAGCAGGGTGGAGGGGACCAGGGATTTGAGGAAGAGCTTTAAATTGGCCTCTGTATCCGGTTTAACTCTATCTAGCAGATCTCTGTTATTTTCGTCACCTGTCGAGGTGGGAATTGTGAGACTGGTTAGTGACTAGAGATAAGGTGAAAGTACTCAAATTCTGGACGGAATTAGGTATTTAATTTGCCCACAAGCTGAGCGAGGAGGGAAGGCTTCTATTACATAAGACAGCACTGCACCTTCAGGTATTATGGAAGATGCTATTGAAGATTTTAGTGCTTTAATGAACAAAACATAATCTAAGTATGTTTTTGTCTTGAGATCTCTTAAGTGCTGCAGTATCTGGCTTTGACTAATTTGCAGAGATTGTTCTTATATTTAGCATCAACATAAAAAGATGCTTGAAGGTTTGTCTTCCTCTTTCAAGCCAGGGAGCAGTTTATTTCTCTGAACTGTTCTGCAACAATTTATTTGATAATTTAGTACCTTGGAGATTTTATATCAAAAGTTGAACACAGATGTCAGCGTTGCTAATTTGTATATCTAAAGCACACTTAAAAACTGAAGGTACTTTCCATGCTATCTGCATATCTAAATCAGTAATTATGTGCTGTATCCAAAATGTAAGCAAAGATTTCTTTCAGGTATGCAATTGAAGGTACTAGCCCAAATAATCTAAGGTTTTTTTCAAGCTCTAGTTTTGAATCCTTATTAAAATTATGTTTGAAAACATTGTACAGCGCAGAGCAGTTATTGAAGGTCATGAAGATGTCATCCATCATTTATTCTAAGGAATGAATCAATGCAGAAAATTTCTGCCTCCCATGAAGTTCATATATTAGTGAAAGGACAAAAAGTAGTGAATCTCTGAAGGATATTATTTGCAGTTCCACTCATGGGTGATTAAACACTGGCCAGAGAGTGTTTGAGGTGGAAGAGTTGGAAGTGAACTGGTGACCTAATCAAGTCCCCAGCCACACTTTCACATTGCTATCCTTTTCCAGGCAGTCCTTCTGTCACAGCATAGGGGACTTGGGATCACAGGCTTTTCCTCCTTCTCTATTCCCAGAGTGCATACGGGTGATGCCTCAGAGTCTCAATTCTTTGACCATCTCAATCCTGGGACCTTCACCCACTCCAGTTTCTCAGTACACCAACCACACCTAAATCCTGCTTTCACTCTGGGATGCTCAACTTCTGGAGTCAGAACCTCCAGGATTTTTAGGTCTCCAAACCACAAGCTCATTTCCTCCCAGGTTGCAAACTGGTACTGACATTGTAATCTTCAACACAGAGATCTTCAAAGCCTCCTCCTTCACGTTTTGCAAGTGACCTCGTGGCCCATTCTACTGAGAAAGTAGAGGTCATCAGACTTGCTCCACATTCTGCTGTACCTCTCCTCCCCAAACTTTTCTCTATTTACCCAGTCATCCAATAAATCTTAGGTATCTCATGTGTCAAGTGTTTTGCGAGGCCTTAGTATATGGTAAATATAGCAAGCTCTTGTTCTCATGGGACTATCATTCTTGTGGGAAAAAAGCAGACAGAAAGCAAACATAAATATATTATAAAATCTATGATAACTGAATAGAGTAGAATGACAGAAGAAAAATCAAGTTGAATTAGGAACTTGGCGAGGATTAGAGAGAAGACCTCTGTGTGGCAATGACTAATGTCTCTCCTGAATCCCTATGCCTCTGTTTAGGAATCGTAGTCCCCTCTTTCACTTTTGTGTTCAGCCTCTCCCTGTGAACTCTTTTCTCCTGTAGCAGTATTTTTTTAAATGCTGTAACTTCCTTCTTTGCATCCTACCTCACTTCTCATGACCATTACATATCCCCAGGCTCTTTAAACTATTTACTACTTCCCCAACCCCTCCTTTCTTTCTCAGTTCCTGCAAACTGGTGTGGCCTCCCCAAAGTGGAAAACCTGCACTGTATCCTGAAGAAGCAAACTCCTGCGTACCATAGATCCTTCTGCACATTTGATGAGGCATGTGCATGATTTACTGATGCTTTTCCCTGCTTACCACCTATGCTTTTCCTTCTGCTTCCCTGGCATTTCTGGTACCTGCTGGGGTTCTCCAGGGCTCTGTCCCCATCCCTCTTCTACTTTGCCTAGAGTCTGGGTTAATCATGCTTCCACAGTTTCAACTATCACCAGAGTCAAGTGAGTCCAAGGTTGGCATTGCATTAATAGCGTTCTCCTTGTGTTCCAACCAGTTACCTATGTCTATTGGATATATCCAGTTTCATTAAGAAAAAAAATACAAAACTGATTTTAGCTTTTATTGCCCACCCCATATCCACATCACCATTAGCCCAAATATGTCTCCCTCTTTTTTTGGGTGGTGGCTCCTTCCGTCTCCAAGGTATATATGCAGAAGCTTCCAGTGATGCCAGACTTCTGCATTCCCACCCTGGCAAGTCACCAAGTCCTGTTGCTTCTCTTTATTGCAAGATCCCATAAATCTCCGCTGTGCTCATGCTCACCCTGCCTTGTTGTAGTATCTAGAAGTAGCAAAATGGTGGCCAGTGTGCCACTTCCAACTGGCAGATGTGTTGTTGACCTGAACAAAGTATACAGAAATTGAATTAATATTTAGAAATATGGATATGTATCTTAGATTTGTAGCCTCTCTTACATTCCCAAATAGGAATGCTCCTCTCAGTGACAGTAGTTTTGTGGCTCCCGTGGCATCTGAGCCTACAACCATAGGCTGAGACAGCCATTGGCAGCCTGGGAATCCCAGAGGCTTGCTTCATGGTTTCCCCCACCCTGTTCTGTATCTTTGTCCTCCACATTGTTGCAGGTATGATCCTCCAGCCCTCTGAAATTAAAATCTGCTTGTGTCCTTCAAAGTCAGTGCCTCCCTCTTGATTTGGGGATAAATCCCAACTCTGAATAAGTATCTCAGATTGAAAAGGTGAGCAGTCTATTATCTTTGGGTATGGTTGTACCTGAGTCTCTCAGAATGCTTTTGACCTGTGTATGGTGGCTAGTGCAGAACTCTAGTGTTACCTCACCTGCTGTTTATATCCCATTTCACAGCCCTCACCATCCTGCCTTCTCAAAGCCCCCCTGGAAGGAGATGGGGTAGGGTGGATTTCACATCCGAGATGGCAGTGGGGAGACTGTGAGTGTGGAAGCACAGGCTGCCCCAGGAGCCCTCAGCCCTAGGAACATTATGGGCCCAGAGTTCACTCAGCTGCCTTTGGACAGTCCTAGCACAGAGTCCAAGTTCCTCTCAGTACAGAGCCAGGGACTTTCCCTGGTGCTCCTGGGACTCACCAGGCTGCTGGTTCTTTATGAAGACCTGGCAGGATCTCTCATTCTTCAACTCCTTCCCACATCCCTACCTTGTATCCTTCCCCAAACTATTTCCTGGCACACTGGGCTTCCTGTAGACTCCACATACCATGGAGCTGGGCTGTGCCCTCCTGGTTTTGCTCTTGCTGGACTTCTGCCTGCAATTCCCTTCCTCTTCCCGTGTTCAATGTCTGGCTAATTTCACTCTTTTCCAGACTCGGGTCTAGTTCACCTGTTCCACAAATTCCTCCCTGGCAATCAGTACCCTGGTCCTCTCTAGCACGTAGGCAGTGCACACATGCATACACCCCCTACCTTGTGCATACCTCTGAGATGGCAGTTGCCATCATAGAACATGTACTTACATACTATACTCAAAGCTCTGGGAAGATGTGTCTGTGTTTTAGTTTTATTTGCACCAGCTGTGGTGTATAACAGAAAGACACTTAAGTGTCTGAACTAAACTGCCTTTGTATTTTTCACAGGTCTACTGCAAGTTTTATGGAAGAGTGCTTGTTTTAGGCTTAAAGTCAAGTTCTCCCCAACCCCACCCTCCACGTCTGATTTTGGTATCTCTGAGTTTGATGTATACCTTCACACTTTTAAACTTTGGGGTCAACCAGTCTTTTGAAGTAGAATATTACTTAGATACGAACAGTATGGAAGTGCTTCTGTGCCCATGTTCACTTGTACTGTGCTCATCTGAACCCTCCAGTTTGGTTCTCTTTCCTCCGGGTCCATTGGATGGATTGCATTTTACCTTTCATGTTTGCACAAGATTGGAGAATGCATTTTGGCTTATTTCCATTAACCTTGGTGATGATGATGGTGATGCATGACCTTTCTCTCTCTTTTTTTTTAAACCATAGAATTTTCTGGCTAATATCTTTAGTCAAGTTTGGTTGAAGTGTCCTGGGTTGTGCCACTCTATATATAAACCATATATAGAGAGTTTGTATATGGACCATCCAGAAATCAGTCTCTTTGTATAGTGGGTATCATTGAAATACATGATCTCAAAAGCATCTTATTAATGGTCCTATAGATTGAAAAAAAAGCTTTTCTTGACTTTTTCTTTTGGATCCAGCTTTCTTATAAATATCAGGATTAGATAAACTTTTTTCTTGGATGTATTATTATATGCTTATGTACCATGATGTTCCTGCCTCTCTTTTTAAAGTCTATAAAATCATTCAGTATTAGTACTCACAAATAGCATTGTGGGCCAACATGAACGTTTCGTTTTTATTCCATTTGGAGGAATATATAAAATTGTTAAATAAATAGGGTCCGCTCAACATGGATCTTCTTTGTGAATCTTTTCCCCCTGAATGTTCCCATCTTTTCTTTCCAAATCATCTTTCTTCATGAATAGATTGCATGCTTGGTCGAAAATCAACGTGGGTTCTTAAAAAATATGCTGAAGTGCTGAACGGAATAAAATACAAAAATTACCTTGTTAGGTTATTTCTTTAAGTTCCCAATTTGTGCGGGAATGTTGAAAGATGGTTGTATTATTCTTTTGAGAAATGAAATGCCACCTTCCATCCAATAAGCCAAGTCCATTTACACGGTCAGTGAGTCTCCCCTTTATTCTGCTGTTAGGTTTCTAGGTCTGGATGTAAGCCCAGTCCAGAAAAGTCAGCATCCTCCTGTGATTCCTTTTGTGCATGGGATGGCCACTGGGCCTAAGTAATCCTCTGACTATTTGTAACGCCATTGGTGTGTTTTGACAAACATGGCCCACATTTCATCCTTGAATTGATCCCAAGGTTGGGGTGGTCACCATAGTTTAAGATCAGATCATAAACACCCAGTATCTTGCTACAGTTTGACCTCAGACTTTGCCCTTCATTTCAGAAGATAATTTGAGAATTGGAATCCACTGTGCCTTTCTATTTTTATCAGTTAATCCTTAGGAGAAAAATAATGTAGAAGAGATTTTAATGTAAAAAATAATCTTATGAAAAGACTGAACGAATTGCTTGTAGTGGCTGCAAATCTTGGTAAATTGCTTTATTTTTGTATTTCTACCCCTATTTCCCAAGTGAGAGCTTTGGTAACCTGGGGAGTTTCTCTTGAGAACATACCAAAAATAGCATCAGTGCCCTCTCTCCCTACCCTTCCACCTTTCCCCCCTCCATAGAAGGGAGAAAAATAACCACTTGTTTTTGCCCTAAGTTTTACAGTCCAAATCTTGAGAGTGAGTGTGGGTATGTGAGAAAGTTTCATGCCAAATACAAAGCCCACTCCAAAATGAATAAGGTACCTACAAGTGAAAATAGATGCCTCTTTCTTTCAGGAAAGTACTATATAAATAATAGCAGTGTTTGCTGCTTCTACTAAAGCTCGTCTTTTTCTTCATTTTTTAAATAAGGAATCTACTTTAAGAGAAGTTATTTTTGTTGAGGATTTGGTTCAGATGATATGAACTATTAACTCCTACATTATCTTTTGCTTAAAGTACAGGAACCTAAGTCAAAATAGCTCAGGCTGAAACACAGAACACCAGGGGAGAGCTTTTGCCTTCCCTTGCTGATCCCTGGCATGGTGGAAGTGGCTCTGGCTCTGAAGTTCACTAGAACCAGAGACTGAGGGTCTTGAAGGTGCTCTTCTGCTTTGTCTCGTTTTGAATTCTCTCTAGTGGTTGTCTTCTGTCCCTCAGAGACCATGCTTGCAAATAGATCCAGGCTTTCTCCTTATACCCTCACAATCAAAGAGGGAAAAGAGACTTCCCTGCCAGTTCTAATTAAAAAAAAAAAAAAAATCCTGGAGAGGAACTCTGATTGGCTCCCATTTCTGGTCATGTGCCTTTTCCTGTGCCAATGACTGTTGGTGTGGAGAATGGAAAACTGTGATTGGCTGAGGCTGAGTCACATGTTCAACCCCGTAGCCAGCAGGGGAGAGCATACTGAGAAGAGGGTGTGCAGGGCAGGCAAGTTACCCAACTGCCATTAGTTTTCAGTTGGCAATGTGTGGCCTCCTTGAACCTCATGCCTGCCTCCAGGATAGTTAGGAATAGCACTCCCAGTCATACAGTCGGGAAAGAAGAGTGTGGAAAAGCTGAGGTGGCGGCAGTCATACAGCCTGTGTGTATTGATGCCAGAACCTGGACCCGGGTTGGTAAATGAATGAACTGTGAGCCAGTAGTGGATTTCAAAGATTTATGTCTCAGCAGTCTTTATACTTAATCAGAAAGAAATTCCCATCAAAGCACATGGCTCTTTTTAAAATATGGCATGATATCCTTCAGTAATACAACCAAAGCACACCAGATGGAAAGAGGCCAATATAATATTTTTATGATATTTGAAGTAATGTTTTTGTGCCTTCTCCCCCACCCCCACTCCAGTTTTTTCCTTAGACACTTTTTTTTTTTCTTAAGACTGGAGTCTAAAATTAGTGCTGAACTTTGGATTGAGAAGGTAGAGTACATTTATACAGAGTCCAAAGTAATAACTTAGGCTCAAGAGAACCAAAGAAGAAGTGTGGCATGGTTTCTAAAAGGTGCCTCACTGAACTCTGTTTGGGATTTAACTTCTGAAGTTTATAGTTACCTTTATTTTAGAATTTATCCCTTCTAACTAGCAGAGGTTCTTCCCTCTCCTCACCCTCCCCTCCTCCCCTCCTCCCCTCCTCCCCTCCTCCCCTCCTCCCCTCCTCCTCTTCCCTTCCTCTTCCTCCTTCCATCCCTCCTCCCCCTCCTCTTGCTCCTCCTCCTCCTCCTCTTCCTCTTCCTCCACCTCCACAGTGGTAAGGAAGAGTGGGGAGGCTTTGGAGTCCAGTAGACTTTGATTTAATCTAGTTTCTGTCCATTGGAAGCAGGAGGCCATGGCCACGTTTCTGCACTTTCCCAATCTCCACTTTGTTCGTCTGTGAGCAGGTCTTGAAGGTGACCACCCCTTAACTGTTGTGGGATGGAGAGTGGATCTTAGGTGCTGAGCACAGTGGCAGAAATGGAACTGGGTTGGAGAACACAAGGTGGCTGTGGCCGTGGCCCTACGGTATGTTTGTCATAGTAGTACAGGCAGGGGCTCCATTTCTTCAGGACTCATTTCCATTGTGTCTTTGCCCTGGTGAGAGAGTGACTTGCTCAGTGTGTTTGCTTAGTTCCCTGTCCTGTGGCTCTCTGGGAGGGCAGTACTCCCGTGGTCAGCACTCTTTTGCAGACTTCAGGCTCTTCGTGTGCTGGCCAACAAAGAATGGCTGGTCTGTGACACACCCTCCCTCCGACTCCACTCTTGCGTTCTGGGGGAAAACACTCGTGTTAGCAAGGACTCTTTTGAGGGGCATGTTGCACCAGCTCTGGCAGCTGGGTGCTCTTTTCCCTTGAGTTAGTTGTAGAGTGAATATCTACTGGGTTTAATGTATAGGCCTTTGCAAGTGTAGCTTCCAGAGCTGTCTCTTCTCATCCTTGTTTTTCAGACTGAAAAAAGTCATTTGGCTATGTAATGACGTCCGGGTAGCTAGGAATAACCATTTTAAGCATGCTTGATTATGATTTGATTCCCTCGATATACAAGAGCATTCTAAGAATGTTGGATTAACCTTAGCAAACATTTCCAGATAGGAAATGCATTTTCTGCTACTGTTGATAAGCCTTTTTAGGATTTAATGGCAAACATCCATCTGGGACTTTGTATGACACTGGGTATATGCCTCCACCTGAACCATTGTTCTGAGAGTGGCTGGGAGATTCTGTGTGCTGGCTTCATTATAAAGAGAAATTTCTAAAGATGTAGATTTTCTCTTTGAAATCAATTTACTAAAAGACTCACACAATCTTTGGCCAAACCTATGTTAATTTCTTAATGATATGTTGGTTAAAATAGCAATTTGGAGGAATAGCCAGAGATGCTAAAGTATTCACAATAAACCTATTCTTGTGCAGCAAGGTGGTAAATTATGATACCAAAGAGGTGATCATACTAATGTGAATTAGTTCAGTATAGTTGAAGGTAGGAAAACATAATTATTCCAGTGTAGATACGTTGCTTATTAGCCTGTTATTTCTTTTTTTTTTTTTTCTGTTTTTTTCTCTTTTTTTTCTGTTTTTTTTCTTTTTTTTTTTTTTTTTTTTTTTTTTTTTTTTTTTTTTTTTTT
>NW_026000005.1:40486236-40499247 GCF_001458135.2 Marmota marmota marmota | reverse complement strand
TTTTTTTTTTTTTTTTTTTTTTTTTTTTTTTTTTTTTTTTTTTCTGTTTTTTCTGTTATTTCTTTGGGCAAGAGATAGTCCATTTTTTAACATGTACTGTGATAAAATCATGTTTTTGTCCTGCTCTCTGCCATGTGTTCTAGTTGTGTGTCTTCTCTGTCCTGCTGGGAACTCTCAAGTCTGTTCTACCCCTTCTGGGCTCATTCCACTGTACCTGGCAAGGAGGAGCATGAAAGATGCTTTGAAGGGGAGAAGGAAATGAAAAGTTGATCCTTAGTGTGTCAGTTACTGCTGGGCATGTATTATATGTGACCTTGTTGAAACCTGACAACCCTAGTAAGGTAGAAATTAGTCTTAGTTTATAGTGAAAAGATTCAGGTAGGTAGTCAGTCTGCTCAGAGGCTCTGTGCTGGGAGGAAGACTCCAGGTCTGCATGTACCCGTGTGGACAGATGTTTTCAATTCTAAGATGCTTTTTTCAATGGCCGAGTCTAACCATAGGGGGCTGAGCAAGGCCCACAGAGTAAAGGTCAGGACATGGTTGGGCAGAGCATGAATTTGGAAGTTGGAAGAACTTGGGATTAAATCTCAGCTCTTCCTTTGGTTGCTGGGTGACCTTAGGCCACAGATATTCCCTCTGTGCTCCATTTCCACAGCTGGAGAATGTCAACGATGAGGATGAGAAAGATCATGTTTGTCCTGTTTCACAAGCAAGGAAATACTGAGACCTAAGTCCCTTGGCAAGGTCAGGGCTGTGGCAGATTGAAAAACCAATACCTCTGACCCCTGTTTCCTTGACATGCATGAAGTCTGGGTACAGTTGGCACACACCCTTAGCAGCCCCCTGACTTTGGCCTGTTCCCATCCATTTTCCAGAGCCACATGAACAAGCCATGTGGCTGATTCATCTCTTTCTCTCTAGGTTCCCTCCCATGTTCCTGAAGGGCGTTCTTCCCTGAGTGTAAAAGGGATTCCACTGGACTTACTCTTGATGTAACTTCCCTGCACAGGACTTTGGAGGTGGCAGCCTTGTAGTATTTGAGTAGTGTTCAGTTAAGGAGCTAGTTTTGGTGCACTTATTCTGTAACAGGTGCATGGAGAAGTAGCTACAAAACAGCCACTTAGGCAGGAAAGGCACATCTGTGATACCTTGCAATTCAAGATAGCCTGGAACAGTGGCTTATCATGATGGGGATGCGGAAGCAGTCAGGGAGGGCCTTGTTCATAGAGGATTTAAAAGCAACAATGAAATTATCATAACACTGATTTGCTTTTTATTATCATCATGTGTCTTGGTGATAACGTTCCTCCACTGCAACAGACTGATCCTACCACCCCACCCTGCCCCTGAGTCCTGCACTGGGACAAGAATCAGCTGCCAGAATGAGTGACACTAATGAGGTGTTTGGGAAGTCAAGCTGGCAGTGGTCAGTGCGTACTGAGTCGTTGGCAGGGCTACACAGAAGTCTACTCCCTCCCTGGGCCATGACTGGACTCCAGGAGAGTAGCCTGTGAGCATGACTGGAGCAGTCACTGAGGCCTGTGCAGCTGTGGCCTAGGAACATGCTTTATAAATGTGCATTGCCTTGATTCATCCTCCAAGCAGCCTGGAGAAGCTTGTGGTCCAAGGTGGTTCTGTAGATGAGGACCCTGGAGGCTCCCTGAGGTTGGGGAATGTAGACAAGCAGTGAGATACCTCCCTGTCCTCGTGTGTGACTTGAGGGCAGCAAGGCTCAGTTTTTAGGTGACCAGCTGGGAGTCTGATTGGTGCTAACACAAAGCCCTTCACATGGAGAAGTGGCTTACATGTCACAAGGATGTACGAGAGGTGAGTCTCCATGTGCAAGATGAGCTGGCAGCTGATGAATGTGGGTGCCTAGCTAGCCCTGTGATGATACAGCCCTCATTTTTTTCCTTTTCCTTTACTCTCCATGGAATTCTTTTTGCCCTAAACTTTGCAGAATTGGTATTTATTGATTTGTATCAGCTAAGAATTGTTTGTTTGGCTCTTTGTGACTGAATGCTACAGATCACTCCCTCACAGAGGAGAAGTTACTTCCCTTATAAAAAAAGGATAAAAGTTTTGATGAACAGCTAAAAGTTACTTGTATGTAACTTTTACTTTCATTCAATACTCATGACTACAAGACCCAGGAGTATACAGAATTGCAGGAAGGCCCATCTCTTCTGGGCTAGGTTCCCAGGTGGACTCTAGGGCCTGAATGTTGCCTTGATAAGTCATCAGGAGGAACAGAAATGGAGTGTTTTCTCTGTGAAAAAGAATGTTCCAGTTTAAAGACTTTGTGTCTGAACATGAAGTGACAATCTCTCCCAATTGTTCCTCAGGAAAAAAGAGTTGCTATCTCATGGGGTCCTTTCAAAATCTTTCTAGTTACAAGTTCCCAATACATTCATTAGTTTACAGAAAGGGTAGGTGGATGGCACCCATGCATGAGTGGTTGAGAAGATCAAGGGAAGGCATCTTAGCCTGAAGTAATCTCAGTCAATACTTGTGCTTATAAAGATTATGCAATGAAAAGGTGCTATTTTTTTTAAAAAAGGGAAAGACAATGAATACACACTATTTATTCCTGAGATCATAATGTCATGATTGCATGTTGTGTTAGTTCATGTAATGCTAGCTGCTGTAACAAATAAACCCAAACATATGCCATGGCTCAAATGCTGTGGGAGGTGATTTTCCATTTGCATAAGGCCCACAGTGAGTGTGTCTGTGTGAAACTGAGTAATTCTATGACCCAGCCTCCCAACATTTTGTGGTGCTACTTTATTTCACAGGCAGTTGTGAAGGCCACGGTGCTAGTCAGCATCAAGCTCATGACAGCAGAAACATCATGGATGATTGCAGATGAGAGATACTGATGTTGTGAACTCATGGATAGTGTGATTCCCCTTTGCTTCTCTCTCTCCATCACAGTCAGTCTTATGGTCACATGTGTATTCAGTAGAGGCTAGGACATGTGGCCAGCTTCACTGTCAGGCAGATGAGGAAGCGAATCAGCTGAGGAGCTGGCTACTCTCTGGCAGATGGAAAAGACCCTTAAAGGACATTTTTAAGAAGTAACATAGTCACTAATCTGCTGCAGGGGTCGTGAATATATTTTTACCTCCATGGGCAATGGTTCTGCTGCATTGTTCAAGGCTTGTTGTGGCTTTGGGTGGGATTTTTTCATGGCAGTGTCCCACATGGATTTGGAAAGTGTTGTGTCACATGCACCTTAGACGGTGAGGTGATGCTGCACTTGGAAGCTCAGCAAGTGATGGCAGGCTCTGGCAGCTGTCTGTGAGGAGTCTGAATTCAATCGCTTCATGGAAAGTGGGAGTGGAAAGAGAAGCACTACCTCTGACTCTCATGTTATTTCACGTATTTGTCATTAATCTTGTTTAGTCTAGGTTGACCTGCACCCGCAAGGGCCATGCAGGTCTTCTCTGTGGGAAGAGGAGAATTGGTGGCCCTATTTGAGAAATGCCTGGTGCTCATGTGGGAATTAGAGGTCAACCAAAGAAGTCAGGAATTTGTTGGAAGAAGGGATGCCTGACTCTGAAGTGGAGAGGGTCCTCAGGTGTGCTGGAAACTCACTTCTGCACCTGGGAGTGAAAGGAGAGGTGAAAGTTCAGGGTGGCATCCGTTGGCCCTCTCCCTGGGAGAAGCCCTGGCCCTGTCCGTCTTGAGGTGGGCCACCTCCGCCTGCTGCCTGCTGCCTTGCCTCCTGGCTGTGTGATGTGGTAGGTTACACAGCCTCTCCACTTCTCTCTGGGTGAGATGACTAGTCACAACTCTGTGCATAGCAGGAGCTTTATAAATCTCCGGTGAGGCCACACACCAGCCCCCTTGTTGGGGAAGTCCATCTCTAATGGACTGTGAACAACTGGGGTGGTGTCATCTATAAAATGCAAATTTCATGATACAAAGAACTGACCCTGTCCACCCCCCGACACACACACACACACACACACACACACACTGCCACAAACACAGCCCTGAGGATTCCCCAGTGCTTTGTCTCATGCCAGAGATTAGATAAAGGTGAGAAAGTGACCTTTCATTAAGTCTTTGACTTTCACTTCTGGACATCCTTGTTCTCTCATGTTAGTTTTGCATGGGGCAGGGGAAAATGGCAGGTCCTATGAGGAGGAGTTTAGGTGTACCTGCCATTTCCGACAGTATCATGTGTGGTCCTCATGGCAGCTCTCTGAGATACAGGGAGGAGGAGGAGGGTTATCACTGGTCATAGATGGGAAACTGAGTCCCAGAGCAGCGTGTGACTTATCCAGTAGAGTCAGGCCTAGGATGAGACAGGGCTGTTCCACAGTCATATTAGAGTGAACTCAGGTTTCTTCTAGGAAACAGCTCAGTGTCCCTGTCATTGCCCCAAGATACCTTCAGAAAGTTTTGGCATCAGCTGCTACAAGCGAGGTTGGGGCAAGCTGATGGAAGAGCCCCCGGATTTGCTAACCAAAGCCAAGTTTGGGACTGTGCTTCCTTCCCGTCACCTCAGAGGGTTTCTAAGCTTTGAAGAACAGTTTTGGGTTAGTGATGGCTTGCTGGAGTTTTAGTGGAGGGGAGTCCCAAGTGTATAAATATGGAGTGTCATCTTTATTTTATTCCATTGAGATTTATTTGTTTACAGACTTTGTACTGAAAGAAGAGAATAAAAAAGAGCAAAGAATTGGAGATAAAAGCTTCTTAAAATGGAAGCTGTTAACTGTCTCCTCTGATCTTCCCCAAGCCTCATTTCCTGTCCTTACTTTAGAAGTATTTCCAGAACCTGTGCCTGTGGACATACATATTTTGATTTATGTGTTTAGTTTAGTTCTGAAGGTAGCTCTTATAATTTTCTTCCACAAGTTAAAGTGGGGCAATCAGGGACCATCTTCCTCTTATATGGTCCAAACTTTCTAGGTAACTCTGTGACTTGTCATCCATGCCCAAAGATAGGCCGAAGGATTTGGATGGACCAACCGAGTGGGTCCCTTCTGTGGATCCTGGGTAGAGAGGAGGTCTTGTTACAAGAACCAGAGTGAAAAACAGAAGACAATGATTCGGGTATCACAAGATCACTTCTGCGGATGCCAATGCTTGTCTCAAAGCAGCACTACAGTCATCTAATAAAAATGGAAAGTAACAGCTCCATGACTACCAGTGGAATCCATTTTTTTTTTTCTTGTGGTGCTGAGGATTGAACCCAGGGCCTTGTGCATGTGAGGCAAGCACTCTACCAACTGAGCTATATCCCCAGCCTGGAATCTCTATTTTTAATATAATGTCTTTGATGGATTTGGAGCGTGGGTAGGAAAAACACTGTCTATTTTCTCTAAGTCTCCTTTTCAGTGTTTGAACTGCTGAAGTGAACCGCTTGGGGGCTCAGGTGTGCTCGGAAGCTGTTCTGTCTGTTCTGAGCTCTCCCTTTTCTCTCCTTCTCAGCTTGTATAACACAAGCTCAACATTCTCTTTCTTTCCTTCTCTTTTCCCTGGGAAAAGAGATAGCAGATGTTATTTGGGTGCCAAAGGAAGAAGAAAAACATAACATGGCTGATAAAAAGAGCTGCATTTTATTTGTATGATGTCAGAGAATGTGGTGGCTTAAATGATGTCACCTATTGGGATCCACAGCACGGAGCATGGAAGAAATCTCAAGTTTGTCAGAGCACTAGGGCTGTTGCAGAGCAGAGACTGACTAAAACCTAACAAACTCATAAGAGCTGGGTTGACAATGAAAGGATCCTTTGGACTCGATGAGAAGCTTGCTTGTTAGGGTATGTTGATGCGTTGACTGGTAAGCACCGTGTGAAAGCATGTAGTTGGCCCAAGCCATAGAACTAAAACCTGGGCTAGTTCCATGTGGCCTGTAAAGAATTTTCTCGTCAGCAGGGCACAGGAGGCTAATGTGTCACCAGTTACCCGTACTGAGTTCCTTCCCTTCGTTCCCAAATGTTGGGAACATCTTACATAGATAATATGAGAGAATAGTCCTGGGTGGCAGGTTATTAAAATTGCTAGTTTCTGTGTCCTTTTATTATTTCTAATTCTGTCTCACAAGTTGTAGAATAAAAGTTAAGGGTTGAAGGTTTGCATGTGTCAGGAACCACCTAAGTTGTGACTCGTCCTTCCACTAGCTTCTAGATGTGTTTGTTGTCCCTTGTGTCCCATGACTTAAGCTCTAATGCTTTCCATTCTTTGCCATCCTTTGGTTACCCTTTGTCACTCGCCACCACGGGTAGCTGCTCACCCGGGGCCCTTGGGGCTGCCTTTGGGGTGCTCACCTCCTCATGCTGATTTGCTGAGGAGTGGGACACTGATAATTCAGCAGTGTTGGGAGCAGAGGTGAGGCAAGCAGCTGCCTTCCAGTTGCCTGGGGCTCCTCGTCCTGGTATTGTCTCACTTTCTGCCTGGGGTTCTGGGTCCTTCCAGGGCTCTATCTTCTGCCAGTGTAAGCTGTGAAGTCTGGCTCTGCCTTCCCTTCCTCCTTGTCATTTCTGCCACAGTGCTTTCCTCCTGGCGTCGGGCCTCTGTGACTTGTTAACCGGGAAGCACATGAGCTGCTTGTGCAGCCTCTGAGGCCCTTTTAGAAGCAGACGGTGATCCTAAGTCAGGTGACACCCTCGTTATTTAGCACGTGTTACTGCTCCAGCCTTCTTCATCCCCAGACTCTGCTCTCTGCTACCCTTGATGGACCATCTTGATCAACCATGAGGAGGGTGGAGGTGGCCTCACTGCAGGGCCGCAGCTCTGGGCATGTACGAAGTCACCGTTCTGGCTCCTTGGAGAAGGATGTTCTTATTTATACATGGTACCATCCTCCAGACAGGTGTCTTGCTGCTGTTTTGGAAATTTTCCTCTGGGCCTCCAAGGTTTGAATCGGTCAAGTTTGGGAGTGTTTGTTTTCTCAGGAAAAGCAACCCTATCCAAGCCATTGTTTCAAAAGTCACTTGGAGCATTAAAACCTCGAATCATCAATTCACAGAGTTGAAATTTAGGAGTGGATGGGGCTTCAGGCAAGTAATATTGAATTAAATGTGTAGAGCACTTTAAGACAGCATTTGATTGTACATTTGAAATAGGGAATGCAAATTAAAATTCCTCCTGGGTGCTTTAAATCATGCATTATATGTGCACTATTTTCAATTAGCTGAAGGAAAAAAATGAGTTCGGTATGGCTCTATTTTTACAGCTGGGAATTGCTCAGAGAACACAATTGACTATTTCATACATGTGAGATTTATTTAAATGACTCGTGGGGCATTTGCAGTTTAACCAATAATTGAAAATATTGTTGCAGTGTGGCAGGTAAAACTAGGAAGTCATTTTGCATTCCTGAATAGGTACTGTAAACTCAGTAGCAGATTAGAGACAGGCAGACAGGGAGTTCGATCAGTAGAGATGCAGTCCTTCACATTTCATTCCTGAAAGGAAGAGAATGTTGAACTGTGGGGTAGTGCTTTCAGGAAGGATCTCAGACACCAAGGTGTCATCTAGCTTCTTGTTTTTAATGTGCCAAACAGACAAGGGTCGGATCAGGTATGAGGAGTTCTGTGCTTCTCCCAATTCTCCTCTGGCTCTTTGTTCCTCCCCCCATCCCCTATTCTTTGCATCTTTGCACTTCAGATATCGCCTGGAATGCTGATAAGGAGAGAAAAGAGAAAGCTGAGTCTCTCAGGATAGGCCAACCCACCCCTCCATGGCTGTTAAATACTTTACTAGGGATTTGGAATGAATGTTCCTACTGAAATGATGTTGCAGTGGGGGTCAGGTAATACCGTACTAAAATCTATTATTGCTCTTGTGATTCAGAAACAGTAGAGGTTAACTAGGCTTTTGGAGGCAGAATGAGCAGTTAACCATCAATTTCTAACCTTTCTCTCTTAGAGAGGTTCTCATCTAGGGGCAGTCCTTCCTCTCTCCTCCAGTGACATTTGTCAGTGTCTTCAGACATTTGGCTGTCACAACTGGATGGAGGCTGCTACTGGTTTCTCCTATATAAAGACAAGAGATACTGCTAGGTATTCTATAACACAAAGCCCTCTACAGCAAGGAATTATCTAGCCCAACATGTCAGGAATTAATTATTAAAAAAAAAAAACTTCTCTAGAATATGTCTATGTTCAAGAAAGAAAGAAAGAACTTTCCCATATTTAAGTGTATGTTCAAGAAAGAACAAATGAACTTCCCCAGATACTTTAGACCATAACCTGCTGTAAGATGGTGGCTACTGTAGTCAAGCATAGCTTGCTGTGTGAATTAAGTTGGTCTTTGAAGGCCTCTGTGTATTGGCTGTATATTGAGCACCTTCATGTCCATGGGCCCTATTGGGTACTGGGTACAGAGGTGAACAGGACAGACAGGGTCCCTGCCAGGCCCACAAGCACAAAGAGTAGGGAAAATGATAAATGTCCCAATCAGAGGGAATTTAAGCTTGGATCTTGAACCTGAAAAGAGCCTGCAGGCTTAGCGTAGAGAAGGAAGCCAAGTCCAGACCAGACAGCCACCTCCTGGGCCATGGAGGTGGGGTGGGGTGTGCGTTTCCTTGCAAGAGGTGAAGGAGGCCATAGGAGGGTTTGACTCAGGTCTGGAGGGCCGCCATGGCTATCCTGTCAGCACAGTCAAAGGAGCAGGGCAGGCAGTGAGTTGATGCAGGAGACCCATGTTCTGGTCCAGAGAAGTGATGGCTTGGACCAGGGACCAAGGAGATGGAGAGAGAGAGAGAGAGACCATTCAGGAAATACCCAACAGGTAGAATGATGGAACCTGTTGATGGTCTAGATGAGCTAGGGAAATGGTAACTCCCAGACTTTGGGCTTAGATTCTTCAATGGATGGTTGGTGATATCACTTAATGGATGTGGGGCCAGGGAGAACAGCAAGTTTAGGAGTAAAGAGTAGTTTTTCCTCCTATCCTTGAATTTCCACGAGAACTTCTACATAACTTCCCTCCTTCCTTCCAACACTGATTTAGGGTCTACTTGCAAGCATTTGAGATTTTTCTCCTGGGTCACCCCTCATTCCAGTGCCATCACGCTTGTCCTTCCAGTGCAGTGCAGAATGACTTCCAGGGGGTCTCTGCAATCATCATGCCTTTCCTGTTGGGTGCTGTTTTATCCATCTAAACTCACAACAGTACTGAGAGTGGCTTGAAATGCAGACTTCTACCCTGGAATCTGTTGACCCCTGGGACGGGGCTTGTCTTGGCTGTGCCACACTAAAACTATTTAAAAATTACTGAAGGCTAGTCTCACCCTATTTCAGTTTCAGGCCAGCAGGAAAACACTTCTTAAGAATCTTGAGCTCAGCAGCCTTAGAAAGGACACAGGAAGGTTGCCAGGGCCTGGGCCTGTTTCCCCAGCCGCCCAGTGCCCGCCAGTCATTTCCTGACCCTGTTCAGATCCAGGCTGTGCTGCTGCCCTGGGGAAGGCAAGAACCCTCAGGTCTGCTTCCCTGAGGACACGTGACCAGATGTGAAACTGGCAATGTCACCTAGAAGCCTTTTGAGTTCCTTCTGCAGCAAAGAAATCAAAGAAATGGCCTGCAATTTAAAAAAAGAGCATGAGTAAATTTAAAAGGCAGTTTTAAATTCCTTTGATTTTTGGAAATTAGATCTCCTAAATATTTTGCAGTAGGAGTAAAGGTTAAGATGGAATGTGGTATAGACCTTCAGAGGCAGAAGAGAGGGTGGTCTCAGCCCTTTGTGAGGAGACAATAATGACAGAAGCCACCTTGGACAGAGGCCTCAGGAACTGTCCTGCGAGGCAGAATCCCACAATTCCTGAGGTTGGGATGCCTGTTTACCCTTGTCACAGATGGAGGAACTGAGGCACAGTGGACTTGTCAAGTCATGCAGTTAATGTTCTTGGAGCTGAGATTTGAACTGGGATGGTTTGTCTCAGGAGCCTGCAGAGGCCAAGTGTAGTGTCCTAATTACTTTTATTTCTTTCTAAGACCAAGAATTGATGTTTTCACAAACCAAATAATTATGAGAATGTACAATTATGAAACACATATTTGGATATCTTTTAAAAGAATATCTTCAGTTTTAGTGTGCTTGTAGTATTGGAAAAGAAAGTAATAGAAGGATTTGTCTTAAGATACAGTGGCATCTGGTGGCTGACTAAAATCTTAAAGTAGTTTCTTTTTCATTTTCTTTTGAGATAGTTGTGGATTCATACACAGTCGTAAAAAAAACAATCCAGGATGATCCCATAATCCTTCCCCTGGTCTCCTGCAGAGGTAATAGCTGGCATGACATCGTGCAGTGCTGCCAGGGGAGGTTGGCACAGATGCAGTCCATCCTAATGTACATACCACAGTTGGTGTGTCCTCATCTGTGTGTATGTGAATTGACTTCTGTGCAGTTTTATCATATGTAGTTTCATGTGTCCATACCACATTCCGGACACAGAAGAGTTCCCTCACAAGAACCTCTTGTGCTCCTGTTACAGTCACACCCACCTTGGCCCCTCCCTTTCTCTCTGTCCCTGACAACCACTACTCTCTTATCTGTCTTATCATTTTGCATTTCAAGAATGTCACATGAACAGAATCACACACCATGTCGTATTTGGGGATTATCTTTTTCACTGAGCATAATCCCCTCCAGCTGCACCCAAGTCGTTTTGTGGATCAGTGGTTCATTCCTTTTGCTTGCCCAGTGGTGTTCTGTGCTCTGCATGGTGCTCTGCATTCTCTTTAGATGTTCACTCAACAAGGAGCATCTGGGTTGTGTCCAGTTTAGGGCTTCTAGAAATAAGGCTGTTACAAAAGTGGGTGTAAAGGTTTTGGTGTGAAACATGAGTTTTCCTATCTGTGGAATAAATGTTCAGGATTGCTGGATCAGGTGGTTAAGTGTATGTTTAGTTTTATAAGAAACTGCTGAAGAAGTCGTGCCATTTTGCATTTTTCTCATCAATGTGTGATGAGTCACCCCGTTTCTGTGCATCCTCCCCAGCAGTTGCTGTTTTCGCTGGTTTTTATTTCAGCTATTTTATAATGATACCTGGTTTTAATTTGCTTTCCTTAATGGCTTATGACATTGAACGCCTTTTCATGGGCTTATTTGCCATCTTTATGTTCTCTTCAGTGGAATGTCTCTCTGTGTCTTTTGCCCATTTCCTAAGTAGATTCTCGTTTTTAAATGACTGGGTCTTAAGGGTTCTTTATGTATTCTAGATACTAATCCTTTATCAGATATGCAGTTCACAGATTTTTTTTCCCCTGCTAGTCTTTTCATTATCTTTACTGGATCTTTTGCAGAGCAAACTTTTTAATTTTGACGAGGTCCAGTTCTTCAGTGTTTTAGTTCATTTTCCCCCTTTTTTGATATTCATGCTTGTAGTGTTAAATCTAAGAAAAAGTAGCATTTTAATTCCTGCCTCTTATAAGGTGCAGTGACTGAGGGTTGAGAAAAGGCAGTAGGACATAGTGGCATTAAAGTATGAGCAGTTCTTCTAGCTTCTCTGTTTGGGGCTCTGGTGTTTGTTGCAGAGAGCTGTTGGTTGGGGTAATGGCCCCAAGGTTGACTGTGTCTTGCACAGGCTGTGAGATGATGATGGGGTGAGAAGAACTTATTTCCAGAATCATCCATTGTACTTCCTCACACGAGGCATTTTTGCATTTAAGACCCTCTTACTGGAGCTCTGTCCTTTCCCTTTCCCTCTTCCTGCTTAGATAGTCATATCCAGCTCATGCTGCAGTGTCCACCCATGTGGCCTTCCCCCAGAATGCCCTTTCTGACCCCCTTGCCCATGTGTGCCTCAGCTTTCTTACTGTGCATTGCACTGGTTATCAGAGCATTCGGATGGTAAATATGTAAAAATGAACACAAATATCAATTCAGTAACAAGATGATTTGATGGAAGTCTGTTTCCCCTCTGGACCAGGCTCTCTCAACCTCAGCACTATAAGCATTTGGACTGCACTGTTCCTGGATGTGGGGGCTACCCAGGGCCTGGGAAAATGTTTAACAGCTTCTACCTACTGCATGTCGTAGCACTTCCCTCCCCACTCCTACTCAGTTGTGAAATCCAAAAATGTCTTCAGACATGGCCCACATGTTCCCTGGGGGACAAAATCAGCCAGATGGGGGAGGAGAAATACTTAGGACCCCGATTTGATCAGTGCATGCTATGTGCATGTGTTAAAATAGAAACTGTGCCTCATTAATATGTACATTTATTACATGTTAATTAAAAAAATTTAAGAATGAAAAAAAAAATCCAGGAGAGTAGCACCAAGTCATGTTGCCCTTGTTCCCTCCCCGGTCCTTTATCACATATGCAACTCCTGGCACACACATGCTGCATTGACACTTGTGGGATAAACAAGTGGGCAAGCTGTACTTCTATCAGGCCTTCTTTACTTGGCAGCCTTGGAAATCACACCCTGCCTTCAGAAGAGCCAAGTGGGTTTAATTGTGAATTCAAGCCCTAGACCTCTGAGTCCCTGGCCGCACAGCTGAATGTGGGTTTCCTTTCCTTGAACGCAGCTGACTAAAATAGGAACAGGCGAGCTTTGGAGTTCCTGCCCGATTAAAGCCCATATCCGCTCTTAGGGCTGTGAGGTACCCCACAGCTCAGAAGATCACTATTCTTTGCTGGGCTCAGAGGTCTCCCACTCTGGTCTCTCCTTCTGAGGAAAAGAGGGCATCTCGCACACAGGTGGGACCTTCCAGAGATGGCCTTTTTAGGGAACTCTGGCCCAGGGAAGTCCTGGATACCTGATTTGGCACTCACCTGCTGAACCGCCCTGCCTCTCTGGCAGGCCCCCGTCCCTTGTATGAGGGAAGGGAGAAAAGTAGGGGTTTGGGGCAGTTCTCCATAGCTGAGCAGGCACCTGGGTATAATTGTCACAGAAAGTTGCAGGGCATAAGTACAGTGATTGAAGAATAATTTAGGGTGTGTGTGAACATTTCAGGTTTTCTCTGTGCCTGGCAATTCTACTCCCTGAACCTGGATGATGGAGCTGCTTTGGTTCAGGAAAAAAAAAAAAAAAGGGTGGCCAG
>NW_026000005.1:40439256-40486043 GCF_001458135.2 Marmota marmota marmota | reverse complement strand
AGGAAAAAAAAAAAAAAAAGGTGGCCAGTGGGGAGAGACCAGGCAGGGCCAGGAGGACAGGACGGTGGGTGGAGATGGGTTGCAGCCAGCCGGGCTCCCAGCTGCTGCTCTGTGGGAAGGGTTTCAGGAGGTGGACAGCTTCAGGAAGGCGGGGCTTGTCCTCCATGGGAAACAACTGCCCAGTGACTCAGCCTGTGTGAAGGCCTTCCACGAGCTTCTTACAGGAGGAGGAAGTGCAGCATAATGCCTGCATCCCCCCCCCTTAATGCCTGCATCCCTGCTCTAGCCTCAAAACTTCTCCATGGACCACAGGCAAACTTGGAGTGATAAATTTGATAAGCGGGCTGGCAGCCCCCCACTTTAATTCCTGGTCACACAAGCCTTCCCTTTTAGGATTTGCAGAAGTAATTAGCTGGTTCCTTCCTCTTCCACATGGAGAAACCTCAGGTTGAAATTCCAGGGAGAGCCATTATGTAGTTTGGTGTCAATACAGTTGTTGCTTTGACTGGAAGCAGGGTAGGACTTGCGACCTCAATTCTCCATGAAGGAAGTCAGTGCATGACCCATGGGGAGAGTGGGAGCAGAGGCTCTGTTGTTTACATCCAGAGCACTCATCCTCGGCCAGCTTCATGGGGCATAGGGGCTGCCTGTTCACCGTAGGGGCTCACACCCACATGTGGCAGCATCCTGGCCTCCACCCTCTAGATGCCCCAGCACTCCACCCAAGCGTGTCAACCAGAAATGTCCCCATACATTGCCAAATGACCCTGGGGGGCAGTGTTATCCTCACACATGGACGAAAAACAGAATGAGCCTAACAAACATTATGTTCCCTTCTCCTGCCTTGTAGGCTGTGGTCAGTTGTTTATGCCAGGCGTGTGGTAATGTAAGCCCAGGACAGAGAGGAGAAGGCGACGTGTTTCTCCACCTTCTCCTTGACTGGACACACAGGTGAAGAGTGCCAGCTGTCAGCTCCAGAACTCTCTGCCTTGTATGAGCTATATAATCTACATAGGCTATTTAATTTTCCGGGCCTTAGCTTCCTTCATCTATGAAATAGAAATACTAATATCCACTTCTTCTTCTTCTTTTTTTTTTTTTGGTACCAGGGATTGAACCCAGGGGTACTTAGCCACTGAGTAATATCCTGGGCCCTTTTTATGTTTTATGTTTTGAAACAGGGTCTCACCTAGGGCCTTGCTGAGTTGTTGAGGCTGATTTTGAACTAGCAATCCTCCTGCCTTGGCCTCCTGAGTTGCTAGGATTACAGGCATGCACCCACACCTGGCTAATGCTGATTTTTACTACATGTTGAATATAGAACTTTGGGTACAGTGTTTTTCATATAGTAAATCTCTTAATCCATTCTGTTTGCTATAGCAAAACACCATAGACTGATAAGCTTATGAACAAAATAAATTTATTGCTCAGTTTTACAGACTGAGAAGTCCAAGATTGGGGCACTCATAGACTCAGTTTCTAGTGAGGGCCTGCTTTCTGGTTCAGAGATTGTACCTTCTAGCTGCTTCCTTGTGGGGTCTCATTTATAAAGGCACTAATCCCATTTATGAGGCTCCACCCTTGTGAGATAATCATTTGCTAAGGCCTAACTTCTAATAATATCACCTTAAGGGTTAGGATTTCAACATATGAATTTGGAGAGGATACAAACATTCAGACCGTTTGGTCTGATATATACATTTTTAAAATTAATTCTAAATACCAAATATTGCCTTTCATTAGTCAGTCAGTAAATGATAGCTATTGTTTTAATATTTAATGATATATTTTACAAGTTCTAAGCATATTGGATTTGAAAAAAACAAAACAGTGTTGCTCCCACCTAAAATGGTAATGGAACAGTTAATTTCCAGTGAATTACAATTTATTTCATAAGCATATATTGAGTTTCTACTATATTGTTGGTACTATGCTATATAAAAATATAAAGAATTAATGCACTATACTAACTGACATTAAATATGTAGTATATAGATTTAGAGTAATAAATAGGTCAGGTTATGTATATCAAAATAGAGCTACCATATACTGAAAAAAAAAATAAAAACATGAAATGGCCTACGGGTTACAACAGGGCATCATGTTCATCCCAGTCTGGGCAAAGGGACCTCACTGTAGTGTTCAACTCTTTCTCCTTTTCCAGTCCGTGCTGTCTTTCTTTGTGTTTTGTTATACTCTGATTTAGCAGCTTTCAGCTAATCCAGAATCTAAGTTTCTGCTGCTAATATTTTCAAAAACAGAAAAGAGATGCTTGTTTTAAGTGATTGTTCTATTACCAAAGTTTTGAAAAATACCAACAGTATACAAAATAATAAGCTATAACCATCAAAGATTATTATGTGGATAGTAATTCAATATCTGCCCTTTTAGTTTTTTTCCTGTGTCTATGTGTAATTTTTACATAATTGATTATATCATAGTTTTCTTTTTTTCAATGAAGACATAGCCAGAATATATCTCTCTGTGTTTCTTCAGAGCTACCTCCTAGCATATGAGTGATACTGTGTCAACTGGATGTCATTGCCTTGTCCTTACTATTGTATGTCATGACCCATGTTCTGCCTGAAGCAGCCCACCAGCCAAGGTTAAAACACAAGTGATTTGAGAAGGAATTACTTCCAGGCACAAACAGTGAGGGAATGGGAAAAGTGGGAATTAGAACAGGAAGAAGCTCAGCAAGATACCGTATCAGGTGAAGTCCCACATGCAGAGTTCAGAGAGAGCTCAAGAGTTGGTCACAAAGACCAAGGGTCAGTGGCTGTTGGCCTCCCAATGGGAATGGTGTATGGAACTCTCAGCCACTTCAAGGCCCACTGAGAAACTGGACTCGGACTCCCACTAGCAATTGTCCAAAGGCAACAGGTGCAAACCATTAGCAACAAAGCACACAAGAGCTACAGGATAAACTACACAAAGCTGGTAAAAGGTCACCCAGTGTCCCCTCCAGTGGTGATTTAGGTTGCAATTAAAATTGCTAGTCCAATTATTTATTGCAAAGAATATTGCAGTGATATTGCTGCTTTGAACATTTTTGACTCAGATCTTGATATTTTATAGTTGATTGATAAAAGGCATATTACTGTCTGCAGGGGCATATACATTTTAAAAAATAATTCTGCATACCAAGGATTGCTTTTCAGAAAGGTTTTTTTAAATTGATTTATGCTTCTAACACGTGCTGCTCACCTTTTACTGGCAATGATATAGATAGCATTGACTTCCTATTTATGACTCAAAGACCCATAGACAACATCATTGTTATTCCAAAGGACTGGAATTGTCATATTCACGGTCCAGCTTTGGGTATAGACTGAATAGATAGTACCTTAAACTTGGATTTTTAAGATTATATATATATATTAAAAAGAATTTGAATTTTATTGGAGTCTTTATGAATTCATAGTCATTATTATGAATTTCCAAAAGTACTAATGCCTCATTAGTAAAAACAATATGATATTTTTTTACATGCAAAAAAAATGGCACTTTCTTATTTTCAAAGATTGAGAGCTACTGGTCAGTATCATTATAATGTTTTGGATTACCTCTTGGTAGTTGGATTCGGAAATCAACGTTTGTGGCATTACCTATTAAAGACTGGCCAATAATAAAAGTTGGTAGGACTTTGTACAATAAGTAAAATAGATGTAATGACCTAAGTCAGCCCATGAAAAACACATCTTAGAACTACGAATGATATTTTGGTATGTACTCATCTCTTTCCACCCCCACCATTACCAGCCACTGTCTTCTCTTACAGAATCACTGAGATTTACCAGTATTGTCTTATTCTATCTCTATATCTTAGATAGTCTAAGGAAACTAAAAAGAAACAGATAGGGCCTTATCCAGGTGGAAATGTTGTGCTTGGCCCATTTTCTTAGCTTGATCTTAGAGATTTTCTAGATAGTTGTTGAAATACAATCAGCATGTTGCAAGTCCTGGGCCTGGAGGAAGAGCAGCAGAATGGAACCCACACTGTTGAACATCTGCTCGGATCCCAATGCTCTGGTAACTGGGTGGTTACCGTCTTTTCTGTACTTACTTAGTTTCTATGACCACCCTTAATTAAGATGTGTCTTCAGAAATGGTAGAGGAGAAAGCAAATATGATAAAGATGGTGACTTGCCATTTATCTATTAGTGGACAACAGAACTGGGTTTTTAACCAAAACATTAAAAAAAAAAAAAGTAATAAATACCTCCCTCCTCCCTCTCTAGCCTCTCCCTACCTCCCTAACAGAGATTTCCACAATACACAATATGTGGGTAAAAGGCCCTCGAATGTCAGAGCATATTTTATCAGTAAATTATGTGTTTCTTTATTGAAAAAAACCTTTTAAGATACTGTTGTTGTCATGTATTTCCGTGGTTGACATTTCTTTCCCAAGCATTTTTAGATTCTTTTCTGGCCAAATAGTGTAATTGAGTGAGTGTACATTTTAGAGTTAGATAAAATTTTAATAGAAAAATTCAGAGGCCTCCAAGTCTCCAGAAACCTCTTTCAAGCACATTTAAAACCACTGAGCTGCTGTGCCCTTGGCATTTCCTGTTTGCTCTTCTCCAGGTTGTAAAGATGCTGACTCACTTTGACAACACTGTCTGCTTCCCAGGGGTATCAGGATACACTTTGGTTTGCTGTTCATCTGATTTGGTTATCTTAAGAAAATTTGGTAATATTTGGAAAACGAAGACAGGTCTTGAAGGACAAATTTCAGTCAAATTTGTACAGGTTTTCAGAGACTAGAGTCCTCTTCTGGTCCTCCTAGGGGATCATATTTGAAGGGTAACCCTAATGACTTGCACTTTAATGGTTACTGTCACTTTGCAGCCGTGAGTCTTCATGGGTCAGCTCTCAAAGGATGCCTAGAGTGCCTCCTACCAACACCCTCATAGGTTAGACCCTTACATGTTGGCAGAATCTTGGTGCTTGAGAAGCCCTGTCAAGAAAAACTGTGTAGCAATGTCATCATTCTCAACAGTCTTTTCCTACTTACTGTAGTCCTTCTAGAAGAAACAGTGTGTCCAGAGAAGATTAATAAGGGACCTTAGGTTACAAGAACCAACATCCTGGAAGCGGACCAGGATCTCAATACTTGAGGCTTCAGGGAAATTCCTAGCTTTCATTGAGAGGAGGGGACTGAGAGAATCGGGCTCCCCAGGTCATCTTGAGTGGCAGTTGCTCATTCAGGTGCCAGCACTGTTAAGATCCCACTTTCAGGATGGATTCTAGAGGTTTTGTTTTGATTATCCTCGCCCAAATTTGAATGCCGGCTGACTCCCTTATCTTGTCACCATCCAGCTGGCCTCCTCTGGCCCATATGGCAAAGGACACAATAGGATACATGTGTAAGCAGCCCATCTTTCAAAATTTGAATTTCGGGATTTCAATGTAGTCCAGAGAGTGATATAAATGGATTTTGGCTTTTCCATATGACTTTTGCTCATTATTTGCATGTGTTGAGTTTTTAAGGTAAGGGTTCTCAGGCTGCCTTATTTAAATTCTGTTTCCACCTAAAAGAAACTGGAGCTGGTTCTACCTGGGACAGGAAATGCACTAGCAAGCCTGGAACATCTTGTCAAACCAGGAAACAAGGAAACTGACAAGGCTAGAGGCTCATATCGAAAGGTTCGGGAACAGCCTGAAGAGACTTGTTTCCAACTTCAGTAAGAATTACATTTATACTGGGTCAGCGCCTAAAAATGTGTTGAGAAACATGAGTTCATAAAGCTACAGATACAAAGCAAAGCCCTCTCGTCGGCTAACTCATCCAGTATTACTGTGTTGTGGTCTATTTGATTCTTGAAGTTGAAGGGTTTGTTTGATGTACACAGATGCTCCATTGTTTGTGTTATAAATATTTATGATTGTTATGTTTTGTTGATATATAATTTTCTTAAGCAGTGTGACATGTCCTTCTTTGTTCCTTCTGAGTAACTTTGACTTGAAGTCTACTTTACCCTCTATGAGGATAGAAACTACTGCTTGTTTACAAGATCCACATGAATGATATGTTTTTTCCTATTCTTTTATATCCAGTCTTTGAAAGTCTTTGCATATAAGGTGAGTTTCTTGGAGACAGCGTATTATTGGGTCTTGTTTTTTAACCTTGTCTGCCAGTCTGTGTCTTTTGATTGATGAGTTTAGGCCATTTACATTCAATGTTATTACTAAGCTATTATATGATTTTTATTCCCTGTCATTTTGATTTATTTCTGTTTTTTAAAAATATTTTTTAGTTGTAGATGGACACATACCTTTGTTTTATTTGTATGGGGTGCTAGGGATTTAACCTAGTGCCTCACCCATGCTAGGCAAGCACTCTACCACTGAGCCACAATCCCTTATTTCTGATTTTTAATTTGATTAGTTTCTCCTTTGATTTGACTATTCTAGTGTAGTTCCTCCCTTTGCTGGTTTTCACTTTTGTTTTTCATTTCTTCTTTATGAAATACTTTATTGAATATGTTTTTTAGAGCAGGTTTTCTAGTTATAAATTCTTTTAACTTTTGTTTATCATGGAAGATTATATTTCATCATCAATTCTGAAGCTTAATTTTTCTGGGTATAGTATTCTTGGATGGTGCCCGTTTTCTTTCAGAGCTTTCATATTATTCTTAGACCTCCTAGCTTTGAGGGTCTGGGTTGAGAAATCAGCTGATTCAGATTGGTTTTCCTCTAAACATGACTTTTTGTTTTTCTCTGTCAGTCTTTAAAATTCTATCCTAAAATTGTTTGTTAGGAATTTTCCTAATAATGTGCCTTGGTGTGGGTCTGTTGTAATTTTGTATATTTGGTGTCCTGGAAGCCTCCTGTATCTGATTTTCCATTTCATTTTATAGATTTGGGAAATTTTCTGATATTATCTCATTGAAAAGATTGTGTATTCCTTTGGTTTGTGACTCTGAGCCTTCATCCATCCCAATAAATCTTAAGTTTGGTCTTTTCATATTATTCCATATTTCTTGGAAATTCTGTTCATGATCTCTTGACATCTTTTCTCCATGGTCAACTTTATTTTCAAGATTATATATTTTGTCTTCATTGAGATGCTGTCTTCCAAGTGTTCTAGTCTGTTGGTGATGCTTTCCTTTGAATTTTTAATTTGATTTATTAATTCCTTCATTTTGAGGATTTCTGCTTGATTTTTTTCTAAAAATCTCTATCTCTTTATTGAAGTGATGTTTCACTTCTGTATTTGCTCTCTGATATCACTCCTTATATCATCCTTTACCTCACAGATTAGTTTAACAGTGTACATTCTAAACTTCTTCTTTGACATGTCTTCCACAAAATCGATGGATTCTGTTGCTGGAGTATCTTGGCTGGTTTGGGGGCAATTTGTTCCCTTGGTTTTTCATGTTGTTTGTGTGTCTACCCGATTAAAAGTATGGATTTGAGGCAGTAGATTTTCTACCTGTGGACTTGTAGCATCCCTGAAGGTTTCTAGTACCTAACTTGCGGAGAAGTTACCCATCTGCTTTCTTAGTTTCACACCATGGAGCAGCCAGGAAAGTGTCCTGACCCATTCCACTATCTTGCCAGATGTCCCTCATTAGCTAAGAATGTCAAATAACTAACTCATCTTGAACTGAAAGCTGTTAGACTTGGCAAGTAAATCAAGGTTTTTATCCTGCTCTTTCCACACCACTGAACCTCAGGGTGACTAGACAGTTGGGGTGGAACTTGTTTTTTAAATAGAATTATTGCACCAATAAATGAAGAAGAAAATTAGAATTATAATAGCACCTACCATTTGGGAAACCCTAATTTTAAAAAGTTGGGGAATGATCCCACTTAGGGAATGATCATGAGTAGTTGCAAAATCACAAAAAGGAGTCACAGTCACTGTGTCCTCATTCCAACAGACCAAGCCCTTGAGCCTCTGGATTAGCCCCACAGCTCAGCCTCTGGTGTGGTGTCTACTGGTGGTAAGCCTCTACATAGACCTGTGGGCACCAGCACTCTGAAGCCCCATGGCCCTGCTTTCTGTAAGTTTCTTGTTGGAAGGAAAGAAAACAGTATGAGAGGTGCAGGGGGGAATGCAGTAGGAACTCAGGGGAGGAGGTGAAAGGCCCCTCATGACAACCAGGAAGAGCCTCACACAGGCCACAGAAGGAGCTGGGGGAGCACTGCAAGTCACAAGGAAGAGGATGAGGGAGAGAAGGAGAGGAAAGTCCAAGGCCATCAACAGAAAATAGAACTGTTTAAAAGGAGTGTCAAAGGCGACTGGCCCTCCACAGCCCACCCGTGCAGGGTTCTTCAGGCCACCGTAGTGTTCTGAACGGTAAGGTGAAAGTAGGCAGTGAACTGTGAGAAGGGCAGCATTGCAGTTCACCTGTGAGGAGGTGACGGCTGAAGCCATTGTGTCTGCAGAGTGTACTCCATTGTCTACCCTTGGCAAGTGGCACTTTTGTAAATTTAGGGATGCATTTCAAACCTGGCATTTGCTCAGAGCAGTGCCTGTAACTTCAGAGACACTCTCCATGCTGGAAAGTGAAAGTTTAGAGTAAGAAAAACTAGAAGTAGAGGGTGAAAGAAAAACTGACATTCGGAAGGATGTGCCTGTGGCATTAGCTTTATTGGTAGGTTTATGGTCTCTCTCAATGATGGCCTAAACCATACAATTTTTTAAAAATACTGTAGTGAAAACATTATTAAGAAGTAGAAACACTTAAACAGACTTATGATTCTACATATTGATACTACACAAGACATTTGGCCAATACTTTTTATTCTTTCTCTCTTACATGAAAATATAAAGTGTAATTTCTCTTGAAAATGAAAAAGAACAGGTTAGTGTGTTCTTCCATTATGGGAATCTGTTGTACAGATGAAATGTTTCCAAGTCCAAAAACCCAACAGTTATTTCAAGTAAAGGATTCTCTAGTAGGACATGAGTATCTTTAGTTATTAAGACTTACACAAACATAAAGTCATTTATAGATTAGAACCTATACTCTCCTGGCTACTGAACTTTGAAGAGAAGTGGAAGCTTACGTTTAGACATGTACACAAGCCAGGTAAGCTGAGATGATGAGCATTTGGCCCAGGAAGTTGAAACCAAGGATAAGTTTTGTCCAGAACATCAATCAAAAATAGCTCTGATTCCAAGTTCTGCACAGCTCTCACACTGTCCCTGGACTCTCTTATAAATTGTACATAGACATCTCTCAAAAACTTCCAAGTCCAAGAATCCAAGAAAAACACCCATGGCAGCTTTTCTCTGTATTATAATGAAATGATTCTTTGAGTAAAAATTCATAACCAAGCAGAATTCTGCTAAATCAGATAGCTATTTTATTTGAGAGATTCTTCGGCTGTCTTTCAAGACACTGGAGCTTGGGATTTCTTACTGTCAGTGACCCTTTCTCCCTGTTCTATGACAATAGATACAGATGATGTTTGAGGTAATCAACCTTAAGCTACTAGAGGCAAAATCAATTTGATATCCTTAATGCTTTGTGAGTGTGCAAATTCAAATATTTATTCAAATATGCACTAATCTGGAAGCATTTCTTTGGGGAGGACAGATTAAGGCATGCCTAAGGTAGATGCCAGAATAGACTGAGGCAAGAGTTACCAATTAAAATTGATGTTGCACATTGGATTTGACAATTTGGAACAAACATTGTATGAATTGTTTTCTACTTATGGCCACTTTATGGTACATTCTAGTTTTTTAAAGGGGAAGTGTTGCTTGAAAGAAAGAGAGGGAAGAAGGAAGAGCAAAATTCTTAATTTTTAGATGAAACAAGTAGAGCTTCCATAGTCAGGCTTTGGAAACTCTCCAATGCCCAGCGGGCTCCAGGAAACTCAGGGGATTGTCATGGTATTAGAGCCAGTCAGAGGTGCCAGAGTCAAAATAGGCCACGCTGGCCATAGTAAAGGCCCAAGTGGGAGTGTATGTAGGTCACTTACATGCTTTGAATTTAGACAGGCCAAGTTTACACAATTATTTTACAATTAGGCTCTGGAGAAACACTGAAGGTTCTGAATTTTTAAAAAGGTGCTTGTTTCACAATATATAAGAAAATTGCAACATCCACTTGAATGATGGCCCCAGTGGCTGGCTGTGTGTGGAGGAGCCAGGCGGGGAGTGCTGTTTATGCTGCCGTCCTTGCCCAACACAGAGCTGGCATTTGTCTTGGAGAGTGTTTAGGTGACGGAGTGGCTCAGGACTAAACAAGCATTTTCTTAGCTACGCTCAATAAACACTATTTTCAGGGAATGAAATGATTAATAAAATTAGAACATAGTGCTCTTAGCAGTAGAATTTAATTTCACAGTATTTATTGAACATCTGCCATGGCGTTGCATGGGAAGTTCAGGAAGTATTGATAGGAAGCAGGGAGACCAAACCCTGTTGACCCTGGTGCCCTTTCTTCTCCCATGGGGACTCTGGTCCCTTGTCTCTTAAAATGCTTCTATTTTACTCTCAGCACATGTTCCCAGCCTTCCACATATAAATGCACATGACAGGGGCACAAATTGGCCCCACAGGAGACCTGTGCCTAGCAAGGGTTTGGGCCTCCAAGGGAGACTAAATTAGCAATATTGCAAATTCTGCTTTTGTTTGTAGCAGCTGCTGCTGTGGGGTTCTTATTTAAAGAAAGTATTTGCTTTTCTGTAAATACGAGTAAATTTCCTACCTCTTGTCATAGCAAAGAAAACTCTTTCAAGTGGTAATCAAGGGATGAAGCTGATTTAAAACAAGTCACTGTAATTGAAAATATTATTGTCAGCAGCACCGTCTCACGCTTTATGAATTTACCAATTTTTCTGCCCCTGTGCTGCTTTAAAGTTGTTGAAATTTATCTTAACTAACAAATATTTAATTTAAAAAGTAACATGCTTACAGTTAAAGAATCAAGTTCATGTGGTTATAAGATGACCAGGGCAGCCCAAGGGACTGGCTCCCTGTGCTGACCTTAGAATGGAGTTCTTACTTTGCGTTCACTCCACTGTCCTTTGTCCTGCCGTCCCTCTGTCTGGCACACTCTTCCCACATCCACGGATGTTTCTCACCATTCAGATCTCGTCACTGTGTTCCCACTGTAGAGGTACCCCTTGGCCACCCTCTCTAGTATTGTTCACTCCCCCACCCCAACCCCTCCTTCACTCTTGTCACTTGGCCTTATTATCTTGTCCTTATTCCTCTCTGCATTTACTTTATTGTTGCTGGTTCATTTTCTGTCTCCCCTCTGGATTGGAGGTGCCATGAGGGCAGGGGTCTTGCCCATTTATTTATAGTTGTATGCCCAGCACTTAGAAATGGCGTGGCCCATGGTACACCCTCAGGGAATGTTGGCTTCACGGAATGAAGGGTGGTTGCAAGAATTACATAATGATATGATGACAGTGCCTGGTACCTGATGGGAATCCAGCAAATAGAAGTTTGCCAACTGTCTCTGCCCATCTGCCTAAGCTCTGTGTATTTAAGGCTGATTTAATTAATCTGAACTGTTCTGTCTTGCGTGGCATTTAATTACACTGAGTACAGTAAATCATACCTCCTTGTCTACAAAGTAGTCCTCCCTTTGTGTTCATTTGAGTATAATGTAAATATTTTTTATCTGATTTTTTTTTTTAGGCCGTCCTTGCTGGAAGGAACCATGAATTGGCATTTTCCCTTCTTCCTCTTGACCACAGTGACTTTGCCCTTTGTGTGCTCCCTGTTCAACCCTCTGCCTCTCGAGGAACTAAGCTCGAACATAGGGATCCAAGTTTTCAATCAGATCATCAAATCACGGCCTCATGACAATATCATTGTCTCCCCCCATGGGATCGCATCTGTACTGGGAATGCTGCAGCTGGGAGCTGATGGCAAGACGAAGAAGCAGCTCACCATGATGATGAGATACGGCGTGAATGGTGCGTATGCCTTCTGTGCTCCCCAGCGAGGCCTGCAGGAGACCTGCGTTAGGAGGGACACTGTGGGGTCTTTGCTATAGCCCTGAGAAGCAGAGCATCCGAGAGGTTATGCTGCTGCCAGCCGGGGCCCAGGGTCAGCCTCTTCTGCAGAGAAGATGCTCAGGAGCTGGGAGTCAGGGGGACTAGCCTCTTTTGGTGTGGCTTTGTATCAGCCACTAGGTCTCTCAGTTCCCACCTCCAGTCTCGGCCACTTGCACGGTGGACACAGCTAAAATGAGTTGAGTCCTAAACATACTTGTAAAGCATGACAAGAGGGGAGGTGGCAGAGGGCAGCACCAGGAGCCTCCAGGTCTGGAGCTCTTCTGTGTGTCAACTGTGGGAACGTCCCAGGAACCTGCCCAGGTGATAAAGTTACCCAGAGCCATACACGTGCATGCATGAATAATGAGTGACATCAGAATGAGCTCTGTGGACTGGACCGTGGGCAACTTTTTGATATGACCATTGGGAAAACTGGGTGAAGGGTGCATGGGATGTCGCTTTTCCATTGTTTTAAAACTACTTAACTCTATAATAAAAACCTAAAAATATTTTTTTCAAATTAAGGATCCATGAATGAGGTTTAGTTTTATCAAGAGAAAAACCCCATTTTTAATTACCTGTTTAATTGCACCATGCCAGCTTGTGTCCCTGGCATGGTGTCTCCTTTAGTTTAGGTGTTCTTCAAAGTCATCCTACACCTACAAGTCACATTTCACATCTGGGCCTTAGTTGTTTCATTGGAAATCAAGGAAATCTTCCTACCTGAAAGCCATTTCCTACCCCTGCAAGCCACTCAGTTCTAAGAATCATCCCCACCTTGATGCCTTTGGCAGGGAGAGTAAGAGGAGAGGGGCAGGGATCCGTGTTTCTGAGTGCCTCACTCTCCGCGCCCACTGGCCTGGTTCTCAGTGTGGCCTCCTCCAGGGCCTCCAGGACCAAAGGTTTAGCTGCCCTGCTCCATTATCACAGCGTGAAACTTCTGTCTGAGTTGCAGTTTGTTCACCTGTTGGAAACAAGGAAGGGATGAATTCTTAGAACACACTGTTCCACCCCCTTCTTGGATGTTCAGAAACTGGGTGATTTATAACTTCATTGTGAGTCGCTGCAAAGATTTATGGCTTTTCCTACTGTGATCCAGGCCCTGCCAGCCAGGACATCTCCAGAACGGCAATAGGTTCTTGTTTTTTGTTTTAATGCTCAGCCACATGAATTTGAAGTCATTATTTCTGAGGTTTTCATAATATTGTCCTGTTGGCCACCAAATCCATCCCCACCCATTCTTCCTCCAGAATTGCTACCAGTCACATGAGGATGGTGACTTCAGAATGCAGGTCATTTTGGTCCTGGAGACCTGGTCCCTGGGTGCTCAGTGGTAACACTCCCATTGGGGAAGGAGGCAGGTCTGGGACAGTGGCGGAAGATCTGCCCTGGTCTTTTCTTAATGGGCTATGTCAGGCCTTGTGGAAGGGGCCTGCATCAAAGCAAGCTGGCACTTGGCCTTGGAAGTGACTTCAGCCACTGCAGCCCATTGCTCCCTCGCTTGTAAAATGGGCCTAGCCCACAGGATGGTGGAGGGGGTCAGGAGAGGTATCAGAAAGACCCGTGTGTATTGAAAGCCCCTTTGTGGACCATGGGACAACCATGCCCTGCTCTTGTTGAAGGGGTCTGAAGGACACATCCATTTAGAGTGACAAGTCAGCCCTTTGGAAGACTGTCAAGGTGACTGGCAGGTTATTCTAGGACACTGTCATTTTGAAAAGACACCAGGTGTTGAAGAAGAATCTGAAATTCAAGCTCTCTGTAGAAACAACATCTCATCCTTATAACTTATTTTTTTCTTTTTTGTGCTCTAAAACTAAACGGAGCATGTATGAATGGCTCATGTAAAATAAAGCTTATGTTGCCATAAAATTAATGTCTTTACTTTTTGAGCTTGATATCAGGGAAAAATCACATTGTTCTGGTTGGTGGCACATGGCAATTTTTAATAGTCTTTCTAATGCTTATGTTTATTCATCTTTTTTTTCTCCCAAAAGAAAAAAAAAATCACATTGTTAAATCCTTGGCAAGAAAGGAAGTAGCACTTACAATTTGTAGACAAGAGACAGAGTGAATTGGAAGTTCCCTTTTTGGATCCCCACGTGGCTATAGAGGAGCATGCCAGCATTCATAAGGACCTGGTGCCCTCAATGGCCACCAGGAGAGCGTAGGTCCACCCTGGAAAGGTGCTGAGAGTAGCTGAGCACGTCCGCTTTGATACAGGAGTGCAGCTGATTTTTAAGAACTTTTGTCATTGAACTCCAGCCCCCTTAAGAAACAGTCCCCTGAGAAAACAGGAGACTTGCTGCTCCTGCTCGCCTATATTTGTTTGCTGTGATACAAAAGCTTTTCTTAATGCTTTCGTAAATATTTCTGCTTTCCGTTTTTTTCCTTTAGGAGTTGGTAAAATGCTAAAGAAGATCAACAAGGCCATCGTGTCCAAGAAGAATAAAGACATTGTGACAGTGGCAAATGCCATGTTTGTCAAGAATGGCTTTAAAATGGAACTGCCCTTTGTTACAAGGAACAGAGACGTGTTTCAGTGTGAAGTGCAGAGTATGAACTTTGAGGACCCAGTGTCCACCAGTGATTCCATCAACATGTGGGTTAAAAACGAGACCCGGGGTGAGTGGCCACAGTGTCTTGTGTGACTTTGCATTCCGAGTGGAGGGGTGAGGTGGACTCCAATTTGTAGAGAAATGCCCAGCTGGGAAGCCCCTGGGGGCTACCTGCCTGGAGTCGGGGCAGGGGCAGCGCTCAGCCCTTCACCTCTCAGCCCTTCACCTCTCCCTGTGGCTGTGTCTCCTCTGCAGTCCTTGCCCACAGGCCCTTGTCTGTTTCAACGGTTTTCTGAATTGTCCTTCCTGCTTTTGCTGCTGTTGTCCCCTTGCCTGGGACATCCCGTTCATCCTTGGCGTGGTTTGCCACTTCACCTCTAGCTGCCTGCTTGTTCCATCCCCTGACCCTGGATGCCCCCTCAGGTTATCCTGGCCTATGATTATATGTTAACAAACTCCCCATTACAGCCCTTTCCATCTCTCACGATGATCACTTATTTAGGAGTCTCTACTTCATTAGAGGGAGGAGATGCCACCACCAGTGTTTTAAACCTATTGGTCCGTAAACTGGAGGTGCATGTGGAGATGTTTAGGAGGAGCTGTGGGCTAGAACAACAGAGGATGTTAGCTTCCCTAAGGCTAGGAGTGCAGATTTGGGCACCTGTGGTCACAGAACAGGCAGAAGAGTGGTAGCTAAGAGACTCCCCAGGGAGAAGCCCAAGGACAAAACCGAGGGAAAGCACAGCCTTCAGGGCATGTTTCTCAAAGCACAGTCCTGGGGCCTGCGCATCAGAATGACCTGGTGCATGTTTAGAATGCAGAACCCTGGACCCGGCTGACCGAGTCAGAATCTCTGAGGGAGGCACTAGCAGCCCATCACCTGCTTACCTATGGGAGGTGGGAGAACCCTTGGAGGAGCTGGTGAACAGTGAAGAAGAATGCTCAGGGCAAGTCAAGCCCTGGTGGTTTTGGTAGATCCCTCCTCAGTCACTGTGCAGTCCATTCTGTTTTCCTGAAACCATGACTGGCTCAGGAGGCCAGCAACACGTGCTCAGTGGTGTTTCTGGGCCCTAGAGTTTGTGGAGCTGGAAAGAAAGATAGCCAGCCAGCAGCAGGTGCTCTCAGAACTGGTCCCTGACCCTGTCTCTGGCTGATGATTATGTGATGTCATTACACCAACCTGGCCCTCCTCTTTATCTGCAGGATGGCAATATTAAATTATGTTAGTGTGCCACCTGGTGGTTTTCAAGTATTTTTAATATTCTGTTTAATATCCTAAAATGAATTTCATAGGAAAATATACCCTCTGCCCACATATACCAATTAAAAAAAGAAAAAAAGAAGATAATGTCAAACCATAAAAACAAGGGAGAATAAAAGTAATTAATATATGTGGTTCATGGATAAACTCTTGGGTGTAACTATACCTGAAGACATAACAAAATACCATATTCTTAAAGTAATTGTGAACTGTCAGCTGCAGGCTGAGATGGCTGTACTGTACTGGTGACTCAAAAGCCCTGAGCCCTGTTATTACCATTGCTGATGCAATTTTTTCTATAATTATGCAAAATGCTTGATAAATTTCAAAACAAAACAAAGCATAGGCTCCTTTTGATTTTTATTTGCCTCGTAGTCACATTTCTGGCAAACTCGGTGTGTGTTAAAAGTCTACAGAATACACTCATACAAATCTATTTCTGTGGATGAGTAACTTGGGTTTACATGCAAAAAGTGAGGTTCTGGGCTCAAATGATTCTAAGCAGGCTTCTGACTAACACAGATACTGGGTGGGTACTTGAAAATCATGCAAGGAGCAGGGCAGTTCTTCATCATGTGAGACTCTTGAACACTGCAGAGCGTGCAGCTTCTCTGGCTACTGGCCACGCAACCAAAGATGCTCCCACAAGTTTCCAAAACTGGAAGATTGAGGAGTTCATCCCAAGGAGATGCTAGTTTCTTCCTTGCAGAGAGAGACAGTCAAACACGCAGGCACTTGGCTGTACTCGTGTTGGGTCTGACCTGTCGGACCCTGCAGTCTCAGTTTCTCCAGGTAACCCGTGTGCCAGCCACGGGGGCTCCTCTTGGTCCCCTTGCTTCTCACCCTGTGTCCCTTCTCAGACCCACACATGCATCCAGCAGCCTGGGATGTTTTCTATCCTGCTTCCCTACATCGACGCCAGCTCAATTCTGCCTTCATGTGAGTGGCATAATAGTTAGAAAAAGAGGTTCTGAGTTTGAAGCTCGGTTCTGCCACTTACTAGCTATGTAACCTTGGGCAAGTGACTTGACCTCCCTGTGCCTCAGCATTCACCTCTGTAAAATGGAAATGCAATAGTGATAACTATGAGAGTAATAATATGGCATAAAGATTGTCATGAGGCCATGAGTAATACATACGAAGCATTTGGCAGAGGCCCAGTACTTAGGAATTGTCCAGTATGTGTGAGCTCTTTGTTATTTCAAGTAGTGCTTCCTCGAGGACCCCATCCGTCTTTGTCCCTGCTGATTGGTTCAGAATCCCTTGCGTTTGCCCTCACAGTCCTCAGAACCACTACTCTAAGGTGTTTGTAAAATAGCAGCTTGGTGCTTTACCAAGTCGTTTATGCCAGCCCACCTCTGTCTCAGCCACAGCTCTTTGAGGGCAGGGATCATATTTTGGTCTCTTATATAAGAGTGCCCTGGCACCCGGTAGCTGGGTGGGTATCCCAGGATGATGGCCAGCTGGATGATGGACACACATTTGTGGCAGTTACTGATGGCAGGTCCCAGGTGCCTTCTTGCCTCCATACTGTGCTTCTTTTACCTTTTTTCCCCTTAGCCTTTCTTTTCCCATTTATTGCTTTCTGCCTCTTTATTATGTAATGATCCTAAAAGTGGAAATTGTAGGCATTATTTATTTCCGCAAAAAAGGGCTGAGGAGGCTTCCTCAGACACTTTGGAGCGCTGCGTGCGTGCTGCTCGCAGGTCTGGTGAAATGAGTGGCAGTGTGCTCGCTCTAGTGCAGTTCACTTTAGCTGGGGAGGGAGGCAGTTGAAATGGTGTTATGGTGCTAAGCCTTGGGCTTTATGGAAGGTTGAGGGAAGAGGCATCTCACAGGAGGTAGAGAGGAGGGTCATGGGAGGCTTGTAAACAGAGAGGATCGTGGGGCTACATCTTTCAGTAGGGACTATACAGGGTGATGTTCCCATCAAAGGCAAGAAACAACATCACTATGCTGGGAACGAAGTCTGAGGAGCTCACTGTTGGAGGAGCAGACCTCGACCCTTGATGCCTCTTCCCCCTGGACAGTGCCTGCCCAGCCTTGTCCTGAATTGAATGATGCCTGTTGATAGCTTACTGTTCCTTTCTGGTCCCAAGTGAAGGTGGCATTGCCGCCCCCTTGTGGCAGTTAGGAGCTGCAAGCAGGCTGTTGTAGAATAGAAATGTCACCCGTGCCATTTGCCATGGCTCATTGAAAAGTTTGCTTCTTGTGCCCAGGATCCCCTTAAGCTTCAGTTAAAAGGGTTTAATGCTGTCTGCTGAGTTAGTGGCATGGCTTCTTCAGAAGCTGTTTATTTTATTGTCACCACTAGAAGAATTATGTCTCACATCTGTGTCATGCATTGCTTTATTGAGCAAAAAATTTCAATGAACTAATTTTAATAGTGTGCACATGTACACACACAGAGAGAGAGAGAGAGAGAGAGAGAGAGAGAGAGAGAGAGAGAACTGAATATTCAAATATTCAAAGACCAAGCCAAAATAGCCTAAATGAAGACCCAGCCAGGTGTGGTGGCACATACCTGTAACCCCAGCTATTCAGGAGACTGAGGCAGGAGGATTGCAAGTTCAAGGACAGCCTCAGCAAGTCAGTAAGATCCTGTCTCAAAATAAAAAGGCTTGGGACTCAGAGATAGAAAGTAGAACATTTGCCTAGCACGTTTGGTCCCTAATACCAGAATAAAAAGGAAAAGAAAACAAAAGACAAGCTTCAGCCACAATCTCCCTCGAGAAGAGCCTCGTGAGCATTGTTGGGAAGCTGTTTTCACTCCTGATGCAAATAAGACAGACAATCCCTGACATCTCATGCACAGCATCGTCTTTCAAAGTTAGGAGGTCATAGAGACTGGCTCGATGACTAGTCGGGACCTAGTTCAATGCCTGACGTATACATGGAGAAACTATTGTTCAATTTTAGCTTTTTTTTTTTTTTTTTAAGGTTAGGGGTTTTTTTTTTAACTTTTATTCTAATTTGTTATATATGACAGCAGGATGCATTACAATTCATATTACACATATAGAGCACAATTTTTGCATATCTCTGGTTGTATACTAAGTATATTCACACCATTAATGTCTTCTACATATACTTTGGGTAATTATGTCCATCTCATTCCACAATCGTTTTTACCCCTTGCCCCCTCCCTTCCCCGTCCTCCCCTTTACCCTATCTAAAATTCATCTAATTTTCCCATGCTCCCCCTCCCAACCCCACTATGAATCAGCCTCTTTATATCACAGAAGACATTTGGCATTTGGTTTTTTAGATTGGCTTACTTCCCTTTGCATTATGTTCTCCAGCTCCAACCATTTACCTGCAAATGCCAATCAATTTTAGCTCTTTTTTTATGTAATTATGAGGCCTATGATAACCAGGGATTCTAAAAATTTCAGAAATCTTGACAGAAATCAAGTGCTTCTCCTCCTTGTAACTCTGCATGGGCTGAAGTATTTATTTTTCGGGTGTTGAATCAACCCAGTGAGGAAAAAAACAAAGCAACACAAAACCACTTCTCTTGTGGGGACCAAGGACTCTCACCAACAGTCATTGTGTCTGTTAAAAATCAGTAAAAATGGGGAAGATTAACCAAATAGAGTTTATTTGAATGAGTAAACTATTCTAAACCAGGGAGGTTAGAGGAAATTAGCTGTAATTTCTCAATTTAAAGTTTGGTTTCTTTTAACTAAGGGATCTCCACATTCTTTTCCAGTCTTGGATTTTTAACTTGTTTTAAACTCTCCTTGAACATAGTAAATTGGGTGAGAAAAAGATTAGAACATATAAAAGGGTGTTTGAACAATTGTCTTTAAAGTCCTTTAAAAATCCATTGGCTTATAGTTCCACCTAATCAACAGCCATTTGCCCTCACAATGGCCACCAGTCCTGAGGTTTCTGCCTGTTTGCTCTTGGACTTCACAGGCATGATCGACAGCCTGCTGTCCCCAGATCTGATTGATGGCATGCTCACCAAAATGGTCCTCGTCAACGCAGTGTATTTTAAGGGTTTGTGGAAATCGCGGTTTCAACCTGAGAACACCAAGAAGCGAACATTCGTGACAGCAGACGGGAAATCCCACCAAGTGCCAATGCTGGCCCAGCTCTCCGTGTTCCGGACTGGTAAGTTCTTGCTGGGTGACACCCGTCCTAAAACATGCTGGAGGCAGGAAGCTCTGGAGTGCTTTAACTTATTCAGGAGCAAATCTTAAGTTTTACTTTTTAAAAAGTAGGGGGTAGCGTAGGGTGCTAAAACTTGGGATTTTTAAAATCGCATGGTAAATCATTGTATTGTGCACAAAGATTTTGTATTAATACATAATGTGTAGGGTTTTTGATTGAAAAAGATGAAAGGATAATTCATGAAATAGGGATAAATGGGCACTAAACACATGCAAGGATTATCAAGTCGTTGGCAGTCTTACATTTCTAAGTTAAAAGTGAAGGTAAAAATTAAGTTTATTTTTAATTTAACATATCAATAAAAAATTAGGATTGGTAAAACCCAGGGATGCTGGGAAGAGGGCCTCCTGAGCTTGTATGGTGTTGGGGTTGATGCTTGTCCCAGCTCCCCACTCCAGGGAAGATAATCACCCTCTAGCAAATAAGTAGAAGTCGGCTATCAACCCTCATATCTGACATTCCGTATCTTCAGATTCTATCAATCTCACATTGAAAATATTTTTAAAAATTGCATGTGTTGATATTTTTACTTGTGATTATTCCCTGAACAAAACAGGAAGTATCACAACTATTTATATAACCTTTTCATCATATTAAGCATTATAAGCTAGAAATGATTTGAAGTGGATAGGAAGATGTGTGTAGTACTTCATGGATTTATATAAAGGACTTGAGCATTTGTGGATTTTGTTGTCCTTGGGAATCCCAGAACTGATGCTCTGAGGATAATGGAGTATTGTGATAATTAGATTTAGATTTACATAAATAAAAAAGATTGTACAATATATGTTTGATTTCAGAAAACAAGCTATGAAGCAGCAAATGCTGATGAACCTTATTTAAACTACTTTGCAAATCTTCATGTCTGTAGAGAGATGTCTTGAAGGATGTTCACAGTGGTAGGATTTCAAATAATTTTTTATTGGAATTTGAAATTTCTTTTAATGTGCAGTTATCAGTTTAACAGGGGAAATATAATCACTGATGTCTGCCATTGTACCCAAGTCAGAGGTAGGTACCCAAGGGTCGTGGTTTCTACTTCTTGTTCACTGAAGCACTCTTGATCTGATAAGATCTTTGTTTTTCTTCTACAAGGTAGACGTTGTAGCTGTAGGGTACACCTGATGTGGGGATCCTAAGTGTTACTTTCTCATGTTCAGGATGCATCAACTCCAAACAGCCAGACATTTTGCCAGCAGCCTGATTCAGATTGAAGTTAAGGAGTGGTTCATGGGGCCTCAGTCTACTTTACTTTTCCTATTGATCATTCATTATCAGTTAAGCTTCTAGGGGAAAAAAAATGCCAAATTGTTTTAGTCAATAAATGTTTTTTAAAAATGTGTGTTTTAAGTACAATGTGTTCTTAAAACCCCCATGGGAAAGTATTGTACTAAGCAGCTGAACATAATAAATGCCTCCTTTTAAAAAATTATTGATGCTTTATAATTATAGATATTAGTGGGATTCATCGTTACATATTCATGCATGCACACCACATAATTTGGCCAGTTTTGTTCCCCGGTACCTCCCTTCTTCCTCCTCCTGGTTTGCCCTCTCTACTCTACTAGTCTCCTATTTTCATGTAATCCTTCCCCTTTATTTCCATTTTTCTCTGTAGCTTCCACATATGAGAGAAAACACATGACCCTTGACCTTCTGAGTTTGGCTTATTTCAGTTAACATAATGGTCTCAAATTCCATTTATTTCCCTGAAAGCAACATAATTTCATTCTTCCTTGTGGCTTAATAAAACTCTATTATGTATATATACCACATTTTCTTTATCCATTCATCCGTTGATGGACACCTAGGCTGGTTTCATAGTTTGGCTATTGTGAATTGTGCTACTGTAAACATGTAATACTGTAGTATGATGACTTAATTCTTTTTTTAATTTTTTATTCTTATTTGTTATATATGACAGTGGAATACATTGCAACTCATATAGAGAGAGCACAATTTTTTATATCTCTGTGTACAAAGTGTATTCACACCATTGGTGTCTTTATACATGTACTTTGGATAATGATGGCCATCTCATTCCACCATTATTTCTAACCCCATGCCCCCTCCCTTTCCCTTCCACCCCTTTGTCCTATCTAGAATCCGTCTATTCCTCCCTTCCATGATCCCTCTCCCAACCTCACTGTGAATCAGCCTCCTTATATCAGAGAAAACATTCGGCATTTTTGGGGGGTGAATGGATAACTTCACTTAGCATTATCTTCTCCATATCCATCCATTTACCTGCAAATGCCATGATTTTATTCTCTTTTATTGCTGAGTAATATTCCTTTGTGTGTATATACCACATTTTTTTTCAGTCCATTCATCTACTGAAGGGCATCTAGGTTGGTTCCACAATTTAGCTGTTGTGAATTGTACTGCTGCAAACATTAATGTGCCTGTGTCCCTGTAGTGTGCTATTTTTAAGTCCTTTGGGTATAGATCAAGGAGAGGGATAGCTGGGTCAAATGGTGGTTCCATTCCCAGTTTTCCAAGGAATCTCCATACTGCTTTCCATGTTGACTGCGCCAATTTGCAGTGTCACCAGCAGTGTATGAGTGTGCCTTTTCCCCACTTTCTCGCCAACACTTATTATTGTTTGTATTCTTAATAGCTGCTATTCTAATTGGAGTGATATGAAATCTTGGAGTAGTTTTAATTTGCATTTCTCTAATTGCTAGAGATGATGAACATTTTTTCATATATTTGTTGATAGTATATCATCTTCTGAGAAGTGTCTGTTCAGGTCCTTGGCCTACTTATTGACTGGGTTATTTGTTTGTTTGTTTGTTTTTAGCTTTTTGAGTTCATTTATTTGTTGACTTTTTTTCTTTTTTAAGGAATGAACTCTATGCAATGAACTTTCCTCTTAGTACTGCCTTCATAGTATCCCAGAGATTTCTATATGTTGTGTCAGTGTTCTTATTTACCTTTAAGAATTTTTTAATCTTCTCCTTGATGTCTTTTGCAACCCACTGTTTATTCAGTAACACATTATTTAGCCTCCGGGTGTTGGAGTAATTTTTATTTTTTATTTTGTCATTGATTTCTAATTTCATTCCATTATGATCTGTTAAAATGCAGGGTAGTATCCCTACTTTTTTGTATTTGCTGAGAGTTGCTTTGTGGCATATTATATGGTCTGTTTTAGAGAAGGATCCATGTGCTACTGAGAAGAAAGTGTATTTGCTTCTTTTTGAAGGATGAAATATTCTATATATGTCAGTTAAATATAAGTTATTGATTGTATTATTGAGTTCTATAGTTTCTTTGTTCAGTTTTTGTTTGGAATATCTATCCAGTGGTGACAGAGTTGTATTAAAATTACCCAAGATTATTGTTTTGTGGTCAATCTGACTATTGACCTTGAGAAGAATTTGTTTGATGAACACAGATGCTCCATTGTTTAGGGCATATCTATTTATAATTGTTATGTTTTGTTGGTGTATGGTTCCCTTGAGCAGTATGAAATGTCCTTCTTTATTCCTTTTGATTAACTTTGGCTTCAATTCTACTTTTTTTGATTCAAGGATGGAAATTCCTGCTTGCTTCCGTAGTCCATGTGAGTGGTGTGATTTTTCCCAATCTTTCACCTTCAGTCTGTGGATGTCTTTTCCTATCAGATGAGTGATGACTTCATTCTTTAGGATAATACCCAGGGATAGCTGGCTCCATACCTAGTCTTTAGACTCTCTGTACTGTAAGTGGTTCCTTTTGCTTGAAAATGATTTCCACTTTCAGGTCACATTGAGCTTCCAGACCAGGGCCATGCTGCCTGAGAAGACTTCATTGAAACACTGATGCTACCCCCAGACTCAGCAGTTTTATTTTAGGTCATCTTTTGTACATACTCTGCATTCTATTAAAAATTAAAAGTGAGGTGTTCTCATTAGTATGTTTTTTTTTTGTTGTTGTTATTGTTGTTGCTGAAAAACAAGCCAGTATTCCAAGATTAATGTGCAAGGATTTTTAGGCATATGTGTGCAAGATTCAAATGTTTGCTTTTATAGAAATATAACTTTTTTTAAGTAAATGGCCTGCACCTAGAGAGGAACACCTCAGGGTAGCTTTTCAATTAAGAACTGATTTGTTCAAGAAAATGTGTGTGTATTATAGAAAATGATAAATAAATGTATTCTTACCATCAGTTATGCCACTCGACAGAACCACAGTGTGTGTGCTCCTGTCTTCCCTCGGCCTCCCCTGACGCGTGCCCTCCCTTCTCTGCCCCACAAGTCTGCTTCAGTGGACTCCTTTGCCCTCTGGCTTCCTGTGGCGTTGGCTAGTGGGGAGCTGCTGGCTAGATGGGGTGAAGGAAGGAGAGGGTTTGGGGCCTTGACTTCCCAGCCCTGTTCCTGCAGCACTACACCTTGCTCCACTGAAGATCTGTCCTGACAAGGGGGTGCCCAGGCAGTCTTTCTGGGTCACTGCCCTAAGGCTGGCAGTGGTGCCCACTGTGTGCTGTGTAGGGTGCCATCTCTAACAGCTTCTCTATCCTGCCCCTGCTTTGTAAGTAATGCTGTCTTTAAAGTCTGCTGAAATGACCCTGTCTGGTGTCTTTCTGTTTCCTGTCCCTGACTGGTCTGCTCTGAGCCAGAACTGAGTCTGGGCCTCTCCTCCTTGCTCTCTCTCACACACACACACACACACACACACACACAGGAAAGCGCCTCCCGTGTCCTCCTCACCAGCCTCTCTGTGCCGTTGGGAGTTTACTGAGTAGTGTGGAACTAGACCCAGCTGCTTTCTTGGGCCATGCTGCAGGGCACCAGGGTGTCCTGTGTGGCCTGGCTCTCGCCCTGCCACCAGAGGGACTTTCGCCATGACAGGCAGGCAGGCTTGTCCTGACCGGGCGGGTGGAGCACAGAGGCTGTGGTGTGCCCATGCAGCCTGTGGTTCCTCGACGGCAGGCCACTCACGCCAGCCCCTCTGCTGTCTCCTCCCTCTGCCAGCGTCAGCAGTGGGCTCTGGTCCCATGCTCACAAGGACTTCGGTGCCACCTGCCAGGTGTTCCTGGACCTCAGCCAATCCTTGCTGTCCTTGATCACTTTGCTGAAGCTTGGCCATCCAGTTTACCTTAAGTTCCTTCCTTCCATTGTCATCAGGACATCTGAGAAGATTCACTGGCTAACATTAAGGAGAGAGGGTACAAAATTAAAGAGGAGAGAAATCCTTCTGACTTAATGCCCCGTAAAGTGTAAGCACTTCAAGGATATTTAGAAAATGGAAACTTTAAAATCTTTTTCAGTAGAAGTGTATTTCACACTCACTGCAAGATCAAATAAACAGTATGGAAAGCAGAAAGGAAAAATTCCCCTATAGTCACATTTCCTAGGATAAGACCCCTACTAATGCTAGGTATATCATTTGATATTTTTTTCTATAGATATATAAAGTATTTATGAAGCTTTTGTGCATATATAGGATTAAAATGTAATTTCTATTCCATAATCTGATTTTTTCCTTAGCAAGAATATTATGGAAAACTTTTTCTTGAGGCTTTAGGTGATTTTACCAGCTGGGTAGTATTCCATCATCAGCTTGCCTTAATGTCCTATGGATGGCCATTTACTTTTTTCCTATAATGAACAGCACTGCAATAAATATTCTTATACATCAGTTTCTAGATACTTACATTAGTACTTCTAAAGGCAGTTTGCTTGAATGCAGATTGCTGAGTCAAAGTTGTTACTTTTTTGTCTTTATGGTTATGATTTAGATACTAGGAACTTTATTCTGTAAAAGACCACACACACAAAAAAAATCAGACTTTCATTTGCAGCTTGTCTTTCTCTTCCAGGTTTGCAGCTCACACCTGTCTGACATCTTACTTCTCTACTTGGCCCCTATTGATGATATTCCCCTTCTTGCCCATCTGGTTTCCCTCTGAGGTTCCTCAGCAGCAAATGGCTCCTGTGCTCACCCAGTTGCTGAAGCGCACACACTCCCCTCCCCCACCCCGTCATTTCTCCAAACTCCTCTTGGACTCCAGTCCATAATGTCCATAGCTATATGTAGTCAATCTATTTTTTTGTTTTGGTTTTAATTTCATTTCTACCAAAGTTTTTCAAGAGCTCAGGAAATCCATAGTCACTTTTGGTATAAGGAAATTAGAGGGACTTTCATTTATAAAGCTTTCCTGGTACTGAATATTTAAAATAGTCTCTTTGATTTTAAGGCTGAGAAGAGTTCTTAACATTTCAATGAGTTTAGTCATGTCTTCCCTTGTAGGACTTAAAGTGGGAATAAGAGTATTATAGAGGGCTTTCCAGGAGAACTGGAATTCCCAAATCTCCACATACTTGCAGTACTTGACTAGTTTACTTATTATGTTTCCCATAAAAAGTTTGGTTGATCACCATTCATCTAAAAGAAAAGGCTTGTCTGTTCTTTTCAGAGTGAGTGAACCTGCTTCCCATTGTATACACTGCAGACATTGTCATTGAAGAACCCCTGGTGTAGTTACCAAGTGTTGAGGCGCAGGGAGCAGGAGTGGGCACTTTAGAGGAAGAAGCTCTGGGTCCACAAGCAGCTCCACGCCCTGATCCCAGCTCCCAGCCACCTTCCTGCTCGGGAGTCGAGTTCCAAGGTAGCAGGTGTGATAACCCTCTGTGCATTGATTCTGTGGTCAGAATAAGCAGTGACCTAACATCGAAGAAGTGAGCAAACTTCTCCTGGAAGTTTTGGCCATGTGCCAGCCTGTGCTGAGTACTCTGTATGTATTATCTCATTCCATTTTCATGTAAGGCATTATCACAGCATTTTACAGACAAATAAACTAAGACTGGAGCTAAGGATCTCTTGCCAAAGTCTCAGAGCTGGTATGCTGTGGAGGGAGTCCTGAATTTGGGTTCCAGGATCTGCTGTAAAGGCTGCTGTGGTGACCAGACAGAAGGAGAGGGGAGGTATTGATTTCTCTCTCAACTCCTCAAGCTGCCACCTGAAGCCAAGCATGGATGTGGGTGGAGCATCTGATGTTGGTCAGATACTGTGGTCAGAAGCAGAAGTAGAACCTGGAGGAGGTCATTCGTCACGCAGATGTGAGCGCTGGGTGCAGAACAGTTATCAGTATTGATAATCAGTGGTGGCAGCCAGTCAAGGATGGCTTAGTCTGTGGACAGGAGTGTCATCTCCCCACCTCAGGTACGCCATGCTCTTTCATTATTCATAGCCTCCATCCTTCTTAGCAGAGCAGTAAATATTTCTAAAAACAATTAATGCCTCCAAGTCCTTATGTTATGTCCTGGAACAATAATTTATTAACTACTTATCAGATTTCACAGTTTCTAAAAATTAGCTCTGCCAAAATAGGACTGAAGTTTTCTTCTAGGATTAAGAGATTTGTTAGGAAGTGATCTTTTTTTTTTTTTTCCCTCATTTTTCTTGACTTTGCAGTTTCTATTGAGACCATTTTATTGCACAGACTGGAAATGAAGATGAAGAGTGCTAACTTTGATCTCAGGTAGCCAGGCTGGGGTGACTTGACAGCATCCTGAGCTGAGGCGGGTGGTGCTGGGTTCCTGGACGGCCCCCAGGCTATGCAGCACGTGGGACCAGGAGAGACCAGGCAACCCTGCTGATGGCCCACGTCTTCTTCCCAGAGGAGCAGCTGTAATGTCACCTTAGAGCATCAATATTCTAGTAGCTTCACTGTTTTATCATATTTTATGGCTAAAAGCATTTGTTCTGTAACAAAGATCACTCTCTTTCTCTCCTTGTGCCTTTTTCTCTCTCCCTGGACTGGTCCCTCTCAGACCTGGCTGCTGAAGTTCCCCATCTCCAGTGCATTGATGGCAGGGGGCTTCTCCAGAGGAAAGTCCAGAGAAACTAGTGAAGGAAAACCCACCTTTTTATTCTTTCATAATTGTGTTGTCCCTCAAGATCATTTGGAAGAGCAGGAGCCAAAATTCACTGGGCACAGACCCTGGGCCAGGCCTGCCCAGGGCCTCAGCTGTTTTCTTATTTAATAGCCATGCCCTTTGGGAGGCACAGACTGTAGCATCCTGACATCTCCATTCTGTACACAAGGAGGCAGTCCCGATAACGGCACCAAGACCAGAGTTCTTAAAAGCTTGATGTGCCTAATGAAACACTTCAGAAATCCACCATAAATCTGGAAACACTAGTGTCCCATTCATGTAGTTAAGTTTGTGTAACTCTTTTCAATACATGACTGATTTAAATATTTAATTGAATTCTCTGGCATGCTCTATGGAAAACTTTCTCCGAGGGTTGGTTAGTAGCCTTCCTGGGCCTCTTGCCATGAACTGGGTGGCAAGCTGGCACCCTCTGTGATTATGTTTTGTTTTTTTTTTTTTAATTGCACACATGTATTTAACAATGAAGTTTTAGCACAGAATGCTAAGAGCACTTTTCATATTTTGTGGAGAGGCTTGAAACACACAGACTTTCTATTGATATTCATACCCATAGCACATTCAATTCTGACTCCTAAATGGATGCATTACAATTAGTTTAGAATTTAAAGGCTTAATGGCAAAAATCAGAGGAGGAAAAAATAGCATGTAAGTTTATTTTACATAACTGGCTAAAAAATAAATTAGATAATAAATACAATTTAATACGGTCTCATATGTCCCGAAGGAGGTGGTACCTGATTTAGAGAGTAATCACTATGTCTAAATAAATAATTGCCTGTTTGGAACTTCTGCAACTCCAAGATCACAGAATGGTGTGGCTCTTTTCCACCAAGCTCAGTTTTGCTGCTTAGTAGCCATCTTAGCCTTTTGTTCTTATTGTTGCTATAACAAACTATCTAAGACTGGGTAATTGATGAAGAATAGAGGTTTGTTTGGCTTGATGTTCTGCAAGCTGGAAAGTCCAGCAGCATGGTGCTGGCATCTGTCAGAATCTGGTGAGGGCCTTCTTGCTGCATCATAACATGGCGACAGGCATCACAGGGTGAGATAAGCAAGCATGCTAGCTCAGGACACTTTTCCTTTTCTTATGGCTTCTTATAAAGCCTTTATACCAGTATGGGGACCCCACTCACTGGAGCTCATCTGGTCCCAATTACCTCCCTAAGGCCCCTCCTCCTAATACCATATACATACGAATTTGCAGATTAAGTTTCTAACCTGTGACTTTCAGGGGAAACAGTGAAACCATATCACTTGCTAAATATTTTTAACGTTTTACTTGGAATTAAGAGGTCCTAGGGTCAAATTAGCCTGGGAAATATGGGGATAGATAGGGTTAAATGCTTTTCTCGGCTGTGAAATGCCTCAGCCTTCACAGTACTGGTATAGATTCTGCATCTATAAGAAGACTTGCTTGTGTACTTCCCAAACTTACTACAATGTGGAATATCAATATGTGTCTATAGAGCAGCTTGCAGATAGTGTATGCTCTAGACAATATTTTGAGAAATGCTGGTTTAAATCATTCTTGAGATTTTCTTAGGAGGTGTAAGTACCCTAAAATATCTAAAAACCCTGGTGGTAGTTCCTGGAGAGGTGCGTAGTGAGAAGGGAGTCATGGTAGCGAAATAAGGCAGACTGTTAAACTTCTCTCACTGTGACCTCCTCCAGTAAAATAGGGCCAGCTGTGTCCACCTCCTGGAGGCTCCACGCTCTATGTCTGTCCAAGTGGTCGGTGTAGGCCAGGCAGAGTGGGCCCTAAACGATAGAAGCTGTTTCTCCTCTCTATTCTTTTCATACACACATAAACGTTTACCCAAAGTAAGGAGCATAGATAATACAATTGTACGTATATGGGATTCCTGCTAAATGAATAGATTTTAGCTGTTCTTGTCACAAAAATGCATAATACCTCCTCTCTCTTTAAAAAAAAAAAAAAAGCAAATGTGAGATGCTATGTTCATTTGTCTCACTATTGTAATTATTTTGCCCTCCATATGTATCCCATAACATCATGTTGTATACCTTAATTATACACAATGCAATTTATGTTTAAAAAAACTGAATGAAAAAAATGATTCTAAGGTAGACAGATCCATTCTTTTATTCATGTAAAGGTCAACTTCTTGTAAAGCACTGTATTCTGAGTGCCTAATGATCTAGTTAAAGTCTACTCAACAGAATTGAAGTAAGGTCAGTGGTGCCCAAAGGCGTTCTGTCTAGACTGAAAAAAGGATTCTGCACCAGGGAAGGAAGAAATCATTGACCTTACCTTTGTCCTTCTGGGGAAGCTACTTCTGGTAAAGGGAGGTTCTCCAGGGGAATTGCTATCTTCCCTCCAGGGCTCCCCTGGTGACCAGCAATCACTCATGCCCCTTCAGAAGTCATTGAAGATATACTGAACCTGCCTCTGATTTCTTTAGGGTCTACAAGCACCCCTGGTGACTTATGGTACAACTTCATAGAACTGCCCTACCACGGGGAAAGCATCAGCATGCTGATTGCCCTGCCAACCGAGAGTTCCACCCCACTGTCGGCCATCATCCCCCACATCAGCACCAAGACCGTAAACAGCTGGATGAGCATGATGGTGCCCAAGAGGGTCCAGGTGGTCCTGCCCAAGTAAGTGGCCCTTCCCTACAGGAAAACCTGGGATTGTCCCGTCAGTACCTATTACATCAGATACCAGACAGCATGAGGCTAAAATATGGCACATCATGGAGCCTGTTTCATTTTGCAGAAACAGCATGGTGGGAATACAAGGCCGAGCTTTTCTGGAAGCTTTCTTTCAATTTTGGTGCTTCTTGTGTGGTAGGATAATGATAATAAGAAAGGAGAGATGGCAGCCTTGGTCTCCAAACCTCCTCCACAGGAGCACAAGTTCTTCATGACTCTGTAACAACTTTTCATGTTTCATTTGGTTGGAAAAAAAATTGAGAAACATATGCATATTATCATAATATAGATGAAAATGCAATGACATTTAACCTATTAAGCCCCATCGTCCCAGGTATGAGACATCTATAAAAACTTAGAGCAATAAATAATACCATTTATGCAACTTTTGTAGTAAATATGTTTTTAGGGTTCTATTCTTTTGGGAAGAGTAATAGGCTAATTATTAGAGCATTGAGAAAATGTAGGTATGAAAATACAAAGGCTGTATAAAAGCTCTCGATTATGATTTACAGCTGTCTTAATGCACCTGTGTCAACTTTGTTGAAATAGTCACAAAATTGAAGACTTAGAACTTAATCAATTAAGAGAGTTCCATGGATTTTGATAAGGAGCATCATTTTAGTTGTTTCTTAAGTTTTAACTAGAAGTTACTAATGACCACAGCCCACACACTAGCTGGTAAATAAAATGTTTTAGAATCTACACAGGCAGAATTCTTATATTAGCATTAAGGCAATTTTTCTCTTATACCTTAAAAGTAAAATATATATGGGATTTGAGCTTTGTGACTTGAGGGGAAAAGTGATCCCAAATTCTATATGAATCCTAATTTCTGACAGTTCAGACAATGCCTTGTCCATACCTGTGAAGGAGGGGGTGAGTGTCTGTCCTTCCCATGAGTTTTTAGACATTATCATTCTCCCACTATCCAGAGTGTCTGACTACCCAGTCCTTGGTGGTAGTGGAGAGTAGCAGCTTTTGATTCTTCTGTTACCAGCTAAGTAACAGGAGTAATAAATTTACAATAGTTATTAGAATTCCTCCCCAAATTTTTTGTTGTTGTTACTTTTGCAAAATAAGCCTTCAAGTAGGCAGAGCTTGATACAAGTGAATCCGATGGTGGCATTGTGAGCCTTAGAGCTGCCTTCATGCCCATCTGTGTTGGGACTCTGCTCACTTTCCCTTGCTGCTCTTTCAGGGTGAGATCGGGTGTGGGAAAGCATTCCTATGATGGGTTTAATAGCTGGCATTCACATGTGCATGGTCCCCAAGCCAGACTGGCCACAAGTATCCAGGAAACTCACACCCAAATACAGTATGATGCCACCTACTCCTAATGCTTACTCCCGTTTCCACAGTGAGATGTTTTCAGAATCCCAGCATGTCTTATCGGGAATCTGTCTCCTCTCTTGATCATCTCCAGTCCCAGTAAGGAAGGTGGTACCTACAGTGCCAGGGTGTGGCTCTTTAGTTGGATGTGGGGAAGAACTGTAGATAATCTAGAGTACCAGAGACTTGTCATCCCGCTGAACCCTTGCCTTGGTTTAAGAGAAAGAGCTTCCTGAGTGTCAGCAGGGAGCCTGCTGCACATGAGGGCGAGTCCCCCACACTTGCTGTTCGTGTGTCCTGCTCACTTGTCAGCTGAGTGAAAGAGGAGCTAAATTTCAATACTCACCTGGTATTTAAATTTAGAATTAAAAGTTAAGATACAGTTCAGACTGGTGTTTAGATCCTACTTTAAAAGAAAGACTCCAGGCACAGTGACACACGCCTGTAATCCCAGCAACTTGGGAGGCCGAGGCAGGAGGATCACAAGTTTGAGGCCAACCTGGGCAACTTAGGGAGACTCTGTCTCAAAATAAAACAGTCTGGGCTGTAGTTCAGTGGGAGAGACCCTCGGTTCAATCCCCAGGACCACAACCGGTCAATAGAATCTGGTTTATAAATGTGTACCAATTCCATCATTCTGTGCCATTTAAAGCCTTGTGATCTCCCTCCCCTGCTTTCTGCTTTCACGTAGGTTCACAGCTATGGCACAAACGGAGTTGAAGGAACCACTGAAAGTTCTGGGCGTTACTGACATGTTTGATCCATCAAAGTCAAATTTTGCAAAAATAACAAGTACGTACAATTGAGAATTTACTCTTAAATTGAATAAAACGTTACAGACTGGGTTTGATCTGTTCAGAGAGAAGCAGTCTAGAATTGGAAATGTGTTGCCTTAAAACTGTTTTGATATCACCAAATCACGCTATTTACCTTCATCACTTAAATGGGTGCGTGTCGTTTGTCCCCTCATTTCACGTGTGCATGGCAAGTTCCAGTCTCTATACAGCCGAGAAGCACTTTGTGCATTGCCTCTATTACCCAAAAATAGGACTTCTGATTAGATATTAATTAGGTATTTTGGCCTTTTATTGCCCATTAATCTTTAATAACATAAATTCAAATGGGTCTTGACTTTGCCACAGCAGCTAAGCCCATGCTTGGTTCATTTGCCAGTGTGTGTAACTTTTTCTAGAGCTTGAATGGTTCATTCTCTGCTTTTAAAATTTAGAACATAGCAACCCTTCCAAAGAAAAGCCTTGGCTGAAACATTATCTGTATGCCAGGTTAGGTATTTTTCCCCTTGACTGGTGAGAAATCAGTTTGTTACCAACCCCAGCTGCAGGCCACTGAGCACCGCGTACCTGTTCTGGAGACTGTGGAACTCCCCTGGTGAAGCACTCTGGGCCTCAGTTTCCCCATCTGTAAATACCACCTGAAATTCTTTCTGGGTCTGACATGCTGATAAAATATTGTCTTGCTTCTTACTAGGCTTCCTTTTTAAAGCCCTGTTGTTTTCATTTTTTTAATAAAATTCTTTGTGATTGGAGTTGAATAGACTAGAGGCTCTAAAACACTCGGGGGCTGGGCCTCTCTTCGAAGTGCGTTGTTCCCTCAGCAGAGATTGAAATTCAGGACAAGTCATAGCCACTTACGGTCCCTCAGTCTCTGGCACTGCCTGAGGTCACTGCTGACAGTTTTTAAGAACTGGAATTTGCCATGACTCTGAGGTTACTTTTCCCATGAAATAGATGGCCTGCATACCAAACAGTTGCTGATTCCATTTTATTTTCTGGAAACAGGGTCAGAGAAACTCTACGTCTCCCACGTCTTACAAAAAGCAAAAATTGAAGTCAGTGAAGATGGAACCAAAGCTTCGGCAACCACAAGTGAGTGCTGGGTGCCCCGAGAGGGCCGGTCCCAGGAGGGAAGCAGAGGCCCCGCACAGGCCTCACCTCAGCAGTCTCCTAGGCAGCCAGCTGTCCAGCTGGGCCTNAAAAAGACTGAACAGTCTTGACCCTCCACCCCTGCAGTTGTCCATATGAGACTGGATAAAGAAATCTGGCCCAAACCTGTGAGCTCATACAGTGAGCTACACTTGATGCTGGCTGAATATTTCTGGTAGTATTTCTGGTACCATTTATACTCACAATAGAGTATAAATTGCCCTTCTCAAACACTTTTTTTTTATTCCTTTAAAATAACATTTCAAATGAAGACCTTGAATAAGAAGCTTGAGATTTTTAAGATGATCTTTGTCTTTTCTAGGTGATTGTGATATCTAAATTTCACCAAAATTATTACCAATTTTGCCAACTAGTGTAACTATTGGGACCAATTATGCAATTTGTGGGACCCTGGTGAAAATGAAAATATGGAGCCCCTTTTTCAAACTGTCTTAAGAATTTCAAGACTGCAGCAGCAGGGTATTAAGCCAACTAAGGGGCCCTTTGTCACCTCCCAGATCCTGCTGTACCAAGCAGCTCAGGCTACCCTAACAAATGCCTCAAGCTAGGGGCTTATACTACAGAAATTTATTTTCTCACAGCTCTGAAGGGTGGAAGTCCAGGAGCAAGGTGTTAGCAGGTTGGGCTTCTCCCAGAGCCTCTCTCCTTGGCCTATGGATGGTGCCTCGTCACCATGCTCACCTGGTCTTCTCTGTATGCACACAAACATGGCCCGCTCGCCTTTCTAGAAGGGATACCATTCTTGTTGAATTAGGGCCTGACCCTTATGATCTCTGCTTGTCCTTAATTATCTCCTTTAAGACCCTGTCTCCAAATACAGTCACGGGGGGGAGGGGGGTTGGGGCTTCCATGTGTGAATTTGAAGAGGACACAATTCAGTCCATAACAACTGCTAACTATTAATTTTCATAACCATGGGTGGAATGGTTTGCCCCAGAATAACTATAGGTGTCCTTTATAACATTAAGGCAAAGCCATCAGTGCTTCCGGGAGCCCAAGGAAGGGGACTGAGTCATTGCAGCAGGTGTGGGGTGGTTCTGCCTCAATCAACCCTCCCCGTGGCCTTGTCACGGGCTTGCGATGTGAGAGCCACCAGTGGTGAACATGGCAGAGTAAGCAGGTCTGAGAGCCGTGAGCCTGAAGTCAGATGTTCACCTAAGGAGTTGAGCAGCAGTGTGAGGTAGGAGGTCTAGATGGGTGGCCTGTATTCCTGAGGCGAGGAAACCTAAATGAGGGGCCAACAGACAAAACTGTTGAGAGTTGAGCTGGGCCTTCATGTACAGAAGAGAGGTAACTAGGTTAAAAAGGCCCAGGGGGCGCCAGCAGCGTGGCAGGTGGTATAAATAAAAAGTAACTAATAGTAACAGTGAATGGTGTTCATGTAGTGGCCTTCAGTGTCCTAAGAGCTGTTGTGTTTTATGTCATTTAATTTTCGTAAACTCCATGAGGAGTAAGGATGGTTTATTAGAGAAGAGGATGCTTTTATAGAACAAATGTAACGGTGAATGTAAAGGGCCTGACCCAGGGTAGACGTTCAATAAATGGTGACCGTTGAGGCGGTGACAACACGGCCAGCCTGTGGGGTAGGAGATGAGTGTGTCTTCAGACCCCAGTGTCTGAGGGTCCATTGAGCCCTCTGCCTTGTGGCCTCCTGCTGATAACCCATTTCCTTTTTCTTCCCATAGCTGCTATCCTGATTGCAAGGTCATCGCCTCCCTGGTTCATAGTAGACAGACCTTTCCTGTTTTTCATCCGACATAATCCTACAGGTAAATGAACCTCCTCTTCCATTGTTCTCTGTTCGAATTCAGCCATAGCTGTGTCCAGCAGTATTGCCCTTCGTCTGTTTCTCCTGTGTCACAACCACAAATACTTGGAATAATAGAACCACCTACATTAACGAGGTAGGAAAGTCAAGGCCATGGTTGCAGAGTATGGCAGAGTTCTTAAAATACCCACAGGATTTTAGGTTGGGGTGCAGTGATTATTGTGGTGATGTGTGACCTACAAAGAGGCTCCACATCCCATTGGGACATTTTTGACATCTAGTGATTTTTTTCTATATTTTTATAAATGCATTAGCTAAATTTTGCCAGAACCTTTGTGTTTTCGATCTTTACGCCTGCCCTGCTATTATGACCTGGGAATTGTTCATCCAGTAGCTCTTAGCCCCACAAGTCATGGGTTCAAACCTGACTCTGGCCTTTAGCGTTTTCCATAGTCCATTATGAAGTATGAGATCATCTTTGGGGAGAGTAGAGAGCAGGCACTAATACATTGTACTGTTATTTTAATAACAAAGTATTTCCTTTTCCCTCTGCATCTTCAGCATCCCGTCCTACTTTAAGGATTGTTCTTTTAAATAAGACTCGTCTATTGTTTCTTTTCAATTCCCTAGGTGCTATCTTATTCATGGGACAGATAAACAAACCCTGAAGAATAATGCAAAAGAAACCAGGCGAGCAAAGACTACTTTGCTATGAAGAAAAGACTCCTTTCCTACGTTGTCATAGTTCTGTTGAATATTTTTGTACATTGCTTTCTTTTTCAAAACTAGTTCTTAGCCACAGACTCCATGATGCAAACAAGCATTTCTGTTTTGGGAGGTGTTGTGGAGATGAAAGGGCAGGATGGCTACAACACTGTACTGAGGAATGAATAGAAAGGCTTCGGAACGTCTGGAAGATTCTTTAAACTACTGATTGGTTATCTAGGCTAACAACCCTCTTGAGTATTTGCTGTCTGTCTGGTTTAAGGTTTTTTGTTTTGTTTTGTTTATGTGTGACTTTTCAGGAGAAATTTAATCAGTGTGACAGAAGAAAAAAAAAAGAAGATTTTATGGTAGCTTTTACTTTTTTATGGAAAAAATATTATTTGCCTCTTTAATTCTTTTTAGCCCACCTCCATCCAAAGTCTTGATAGCAAGCATTATTTTGGGGGTGGAAATAGCAGAATCTCTAGCCTTCTGTGTGTTTTTGTTGTCGTTGCTGTTATTGTTTTATATAATGCATGTATTCACTAAAGTTTAAAAACTAATGTCTTGCTCAGCAAGGTTGCTGTCATGCAGTGTGCCTGTCCCCACGGTCTGTACTCTTGAGATTTGCATTTTTGTATTTTGTACAAAGTAGAAATAAAGTGTTATGGGTAGTTAAAAAAATAGACATTTCTTTGCTATTTGAAAATACGGCAAAATAAACCACATTTAAAAACATACATCAGCTTCTTCTTCTAAGCCTTTGCATTAGGCAGACAACAGGAGATTCGGAGCCCCTGGACTTTTTTCTTTTTCTTCTAAACCTGAGAAGAAACACTGTTCTTGCTTCGGCACTAGATCACTAGAGTCACCTTTGGATAATCCCAGTTCTGAGCTTAACCATGCAGCGTGCTCGGGCTCTGGCCGAGCATCCTCAGCAAAGGCAGGGATTTTGTAGAGGGTAGAAAGAGACTGCTGGGGACTAATATCTTTTGGAAATCTGAGGCAACAATGAATGCTTTGTTTTGGGTGATAAGCTGCAGTGTGTGCTTTTTGAAATGATAATTTTTGTTTGTTTTTTTGGAGATGATTTTTCCAAGTTTAACTCAAACGTCAAAATTGTTACCATTTGTGTGGGCATTTTTATGAATTTCCTAAAGATTTGTGTAGTCATATCTCAGTCAAAATGGCTTGAAACATTTCTTATCAAAACTTACAGATATTAGTCTATTTCTCTTCTTAGAGGGTGAGTTCCACTTGTTATTCTAGCTAAACATTAAAACATCACATTCAGTACTCCCACCTATTTGCCATTTGTAATTCTTATTGGTAAAGTGGACTGAATGTTGCTGTCTGCACCTATTGAAGTATGTATACTTCAGCAAACCAGACGTTTTATTTCTCCTTATTGAGAAACAAAAGCCAAAAAGCTATCTTGGATGGTTCCTTCAAGCCACATATATTCTAGCAATCATGCAAACTGTAACTAATGCCTTTTAGAGCCAGTCTTACTAGATTTTCCAGTGTTCTCCCATTCTGTAATATTATTTTGAATTGCTTAGAATAGTAATAGTGTTAGCAGTAGAATAACTACATACTCCATTCCCTCATTCATTATTTATTCAAATGCTATATTGTACAGGGTTCTTCAAGGAAACTGAACCAATAACGGTAGGTACATGAGGGATTTATTATGGAAATTGGAGAGTCCTGTGATCTACCATCTGTAAGCTAGAGAACCAAGAAAGCTGGTATAGTGCAGTCCAAGTCTGCAGACAGGAGAACCAGAGAAGCCATGGTGAAATTCTGAAGACCTAAGAACCTGGGGTGCTGATGTGCAGTGTCAGAAGATCTCCTAGCTCCAAAGAGTGAATTTGCCTTTCCTCTGCCTTTTTTTCCTTTTTATTGGTGCATATTAAATATACAGAATGGTGGGTTTGATTATGATATATTCATATACAAAAGCACATAATTTGATCAATTTTATCACCTTCAACTGGTTGAATGATACCCATCCACATTGAGTGAGGGAAGGTCTTCCTCGGAACACTGATTCAAATGCCAATCTCTTCTGGAAACACCCTCACAGACACACCTAGAAATAACACTACCAGCTATTTGAGAGTTCCTCCTTTACTCCAGTCAGGTTGACATCTGAAATTAAATATCACAAGAGCCTACCAGGTAGGTTCCAAGTACTAGAAGGTGCAGAGATCAATACGTCCTTTCCCTGTGTAATTTAGTAATTGGGAGTGAGAGAGAATCCTGGCACAGCAAGTATCTCACTGTTTCAAGTATTTGGAGTAGGACCAACTGGATGTGAGTCCAAGAAAGAATGTACCAATGGTTGCACAGCCAAAGATCCCTGGGCTCCTGACTCCCAACAATGCTCATTCCAGAAAGGACCAGAGAATTGGCAATTCTTGCATAAGTCAGGGCAACACTGGTATGTGATATGGATGGGCTGCTTTCCATCTATAATATACTGGTCACATTAAACTTTGAATTATGTGGTCCTATTTCTGAGTACCTCTTTCATTATTAGTAAAGTTTCAAACATGAATGATGTATGGAACTTGGAAAAATAATAATCAAGTTTCCTGGACTGTCTATCCTTCCATCTTCGCTTGGCCATCCCTACTTACTCATCTTTTTCTTTCTAATCAACACCCAGATTCTGAGCCTGGTTTGCTTTTGGAAATTGTTTATAATCTGTGGACTAAGGGGAAAATTTCTCTCTATTTTTTTATATATTTAAATTAACTTTTACTTTTTGATATACTTCAGTAGAGGCTCCAGGACTTGTCTCACTTTGGAAATATCACATTTCTGAAAACTCCTTTCCTTGAGGGAAACTAGAATAAATTTGAGATATGGAGACTGCCACAAAAATCACAGGCCTGTGATAGATGATTTTTTTTTCTTTTGTGCTGTGGACATGTTTGAGAAAACAATTCATATCATATAGATTAGATGCCACACCAAGTTTGAGCAGGAGACAGGCTGCAATTTTCCTAAAATAACAAAATGGCGGACCTATAGAAAACACAGAGTCAACCATCATGGAAGTCACTCTTCTGACACTTAACAAGATGAGTACTTGTAATTCTGCCTGAGACACAATGGGAAAGGAGAGCAAGCACTGACCCGAATACCTTGGAAGGTCTGTGTCTCGGTGGCCTTTTAAATCTTTGTACTAAATTTGGAGATAATGATAGATGACCTGGAAAAAATCCCAATCATAAGGAACGCTACAAAAAGGAACAAGGGAGAGTCCTTTGTACACTTTACTCTGTTTTTCTGAAAAATGAAAAACTGACAAACAAGACATGTGACATGAGGTTTTGAAGCAATTCACTCTGAGCCAGCAGAGTTGTAAATGCCCCCTTCTTAGTGCTGGTCAGTGGGGACAGTTGGGAGCTGCGAGGCCTGGGGAAGCTGGTGGGTGATAACTGAGTCCTCAGCCTCCTATGACTATTGACTGGAATGCTGTGTCCTCTACCAACCAAGAGTCCACTGAGAGGCCAAAGAGTAAAAAGCACCACTGGCTTTAAAGCCCCATTTCTTTCGAGATTCTTGAACTTCACATTTTAGTGCCTGTCTCAAATCTGGAAGAAAAGGAGATAGAAATGTAATTTCATTGAGAAATTTTCTAAATGAGAAATCACTATCATACCATATGTATTGTTGGTTAGTGTTTACAAATTAAATTATTGAATATTAAGTAGCACAATGGAAATGAACTTTTTGTTAGTGCTCCAAGCTTCTCCTTCTGAAATTTATAACCCCATTTATATAAGGGTAAATGAAGCATAGAAAGTATATGTGTCTGACCTTCCTAGTCATATCTAGGGTCAAGAACTAAGTCCTAGTGGCAGACTGTTGGGAGCCCCATGAACATCCAATGAGTTAATCTGCTAGTTTTCATTATTTTGTCTGAGATCTATGTTAAGTGTCTGCAGGCCCTGACTGACATTGCTGGTTGTTATTATTTAGATGTGCTCATGAATAAGAAAATACAAGGTGGATCAGAAGAGAAATGATTGGGTTATAAGTCTTAATTCAATCAGTGAATTAAACCCCTGATAGGGATTAATTGAGTAATAACTGAAGTGGTAGGGTGTGGCTGGAAGAGGTGGGCATTGGGGCGTGGCTTTGGGGTATATATTTTGTATCTGGAGAGTGGAGTCTCTCCTTGCTTTCTGATCACCATGTGAACTGCTTCCTTCTGCCACACCCTTCCACCATGTTCGGCGTCACCTCCTCACCCCAAGCCCCAAGGAATGGAGCCAGCCTTCTATGGACTAAGATCTCTGAAACTGTGAGCCCTCAAATAATTGTTTGTTCTGTTGGGTGGGTCTTTTAATCGCAGCAGTGAAAAAACTGACTAAAACATGGCTTAAAGGTCCTGACATCGATATGTAAAGGAAGCATCATCAGTGAGTCTGACAAATCCTCTCTGACTTAGAAATATCCTTCTCTAGCTGGCAGTGGCCTCATGACTCATTTCTTCTGAAGGAGGAGGATTGGATTAGGATAAATCAGTAGTTCATTTTGAAACTTAATTTACGTCAGCTCTGGTAAAAAGATATTCTATGAATAATCAAATAAGAATTTAATGAAAGAGAATAAGTTAATATCTGTTTCTTAATTGTTTATCTCCTAAAAAAAAATTTCTTAACCCATCAGTCTTTTGTTCTGAGTGAGTACTATCAGGCAGTCAGATGAATGAACAAGAACAGGTGTTTATTAGTAGGAATCACAGACACTACTAGTTCTACGGTTTTTCCAGCACATATACTTGTGATTATAGTGTAATTGCATGCATTTCCACCTGGAAAAATCAGTTTTAATTTGCAAGATAGGATTTAATCAAGCAGTTACTCTAGGTCTTCTACAGAGAGAAACATGAATTTCAAGTGCTCTGATGCACAACTGAAGTCAAGAGCCACAGCTCTAGGTCTTAGATGGCTGAGGGTCCTTTTGAGTTCTGGAGAGATGATACAGGGATCAACTGAGGGAAATAAAAAAGCTTAAGAATAAAGACCTGGGGCATCATTCCGACAGCTATCCAACCTCATGTGGGCATTCCTCATGTGGGGAACGTTATGAGAGGGCCTTTTGGTGGCAAGAATGTCTGTATACATCTGGTTTTAAGAAGTGTCAAGATGGACTCTAGGATCCCCCAGTAGTGCACTTACTCTTCATAAAAAGAAAATAGGGAGAAAGGAATAGCAATATGGGGCCAAAAAAATTTTAAAAGTCTTAAATTAAAAATGTTATCTTTAGCAGCCCTGCAATTTCCCCTTTTCTCAGAATACCTTGGAAGAAAGAGTCCAAACATCCATATCATGGCATCAGAAATGAATGTTCATGTAGTGAATTCCTAACTTACAGCCTCCTGAGGAGAGGAGGAAGGTGGGCTAACTCCCGTAGGCATATTCATATAGAGGAGTAGAGCTCTAGGGGCCTGAAAAAGTTATGGTGCACTGTACTCCTGTGCCATATGCAGATGTATGCTATCTTGTTTTAGTGTTTCCCCCAACAAGGCACCAGTTCATCCTGAACTCTCCTGTTGGATTAGAGCACCACCTTGTGGCCAAAATCAATATAACTCCAAACACAAAGAGCAGCCCCAATTTGTTCCATTCATAGAATATTCCTAATTCACCTTCTCATGGCCACATAAAATAATCAGAGAATAATATTCCCCATTCTATATGGCATAAATAAAATATTACATAAATCAAGAAGAACAGGCTTTATGTAATTGAGTCAATGGATAATAAACTTTTTAAATTTTGACTAAGGCACCTTTTTGGGTAAATTTATTCTTTGGGCTTAACAAACTAGAAAATAGGAAAAGGTGGGAAAGGAGGTCTCATTTCAAAGTAGATCAACTAATATCTTTCTCTGGTGCCAACCCAACTTCAAGCATCAGTACTTTTATATCACAACAACTTTCTTATGGTTTTGATTGCCTTTACAACACAGATCAAATACCAGTATTCAAAATGATCACTGATGCACTTGAACACCAATTCCACATGAAGACACCCATGCACCCATTCCCCTATTACCCACACATCAAACTTCTGCACTGTTTATTCTCATAGGACAGAGTTATCCAGAGATTGGTTCCAAGTTTCCAGCTATTTCACAAGGAACTGCAACAGTATGTTAATTTTTCTACATTCCAACCCATTACATATATGTGATTTAAAAATGTACAGTTCAATCGGGTGCAGTTGCTCATGCCTGTAATCCCAGTGGCCTGAGACACTGAGACAGGAGGAATGCAAGTTCAGAGTGAGCCTCAGCAACTTAGTGAGACCCATCTTAAAATAAAAAATAAAAAGGTTGGGAATGTGGCTTAGTGGTTAAGTGCCCCTGGCTTCAATCCATGGAAGGTTTGCAAGGTAGGGGGGAAGGAAGTGGGGGAGGGAGGGAGGAAGGAAGGATGGAGGGAGGGAGAAAGGGAGGAAGGAAGAACAACTTAAATTTAAAGATTTTGGTTAGTAATATGTTAAATCACAATTATTTTTTTAAATTAAGGGATACGGATCTCTTTACTTGCAAAATACTTTTATGAACTAAAGCTAGATTTGTTCCACATGGAAATCTAGAAAAATCAGGATTTCCTTGAAAACCTAAGGTAAGGAGAGTACCCTTCCAACATTGTAGGCAAACTGCCCTGAGCTGGAGAAATTTGGGATTACATTTTCTGCACTTACTAGTAGAGGGGAAAGGGATTTCTGAGTTTGCAAATAAACAAATTCTCTAAAAACTTCAAAAAACCCACCTAAAAAAACCCTTAGAGTAGTATTCTAGCTAGGATCTGGCCCTTCACATACTCTGGATGAGGAAGCTATGGAAGATGCTGGCTTACAGTCTCTTGCTTTTCAGAAACTTTCATTATTATGTCTTTCCCCACAGTGTCAATTAGAGACCTATCAAGTTACATTTACTTGTTTGGGATGACAAACATAAGTGATGCTTATACTACTGGGTTTGGTCCTTTCTCCTTGTGTTCATTATTGGAGTTGGAGTTAACACTCAAAAAAAAAGGTGAATTTCTATTTAAACCGATCGATCCAGCCAACTAGATACTCCTCCAATTTTCCCCGGATAGAAACAGAAAGGATTAAAGAACCAGAAAGACACTCTTAAAATTTGCCCTCTACTGAATAACTGTGTTCAAATACTTAGGACAGTGCTTGGTATATATATAGTAACTTAACTACCTGAGATAGCTGTAAATCCTCTTAAACATGACTCAAGTTCTACTTTTCGAGCCAGTCTCAGGAAGGGAATTTGCTTCTCAGCTGGGTTGAGCTGTGCCTGGGCTGTGGGCAGGACCACTCAGTCAGCTGCCCCCACGGTCACGCTCTGGAGTGGAAAGACTTCCTTACTCCCAACATAAACCCAGAGCTGAAAACAGAGCATCTCCCACCTCGGCATCGCTTGCTTGAGAAGCACTTCTTTGCAGCTTCAAGAACACAGACGACTTGGTCCTGGCCGTGGGTCCTTGGTCTTACTTCCACAGGGCAGACCTGTGGAGGCTTTTCTGAACCAGTGCTTCTGCAGCAGCTCCAAGGAAGTCGTGCTCATCTGCAAGTTGTTGGGTGTGGGCTGGATTTTTTCCTAGGCTGCTTCAGATGGATCCTCCTGCTCTTTTTCTTTCTGGCTATTTCAGCAGGCAGACTTTCATGGCTTCTTTGCTTTTGGGCTTGAAATTGGTTTGGGCCAATTTCAGGCTTTTAACTCTCCCAGTCCCTCTCCTTGCCCAATCATTGTGATTTGTTTGCCTCTTTAGAAGGCGACAAATCCTGTCAGGTGGCTCAGCCCTTGCCTTTGCAGGCCTGAGCCAACTGCTTTATGTGCCATCCCGAGAGCGCTGGATTATCAGTTTCTAGGTTCCCTGGAACAGTCCTGTGCTACACGCCGGCCTTCCTCTTTCCTGCCAGGACCCTGACTGGTACAAGTCAGGAAGCCTAACAACCCCCATGACCATGAGCTCCTCTCCCTAGATCTGCTTCAGCCCTCCAGCCTGCAGCCTGTTTAGACTGAAAAGAAAACGGTCAACCAACATGCCAGAAAAGGAGTTTTAAAGGTCCTTCATCTTCCTCTATAGAAAGCGTTCATGGCAAAAGAACACTGAGTTTTAACATTTTTATGGTTCTCAATTCCAGTCCTGCTTTTCTTGTTAAACTGTGAGAGTGATTACCAGCAGCCTAATCTAAAAATTATTACTATTGCTAAAATGGTAAAAAGAAATCAAAGGGAATTTGCAGTTGGAGGATTACTGAACTGAATACAAAGGATTAAAGAACCAGAAAGACACTCTTAAAATTTGCCCTCTACTGAATAACTGTGTTCAAATACTTAGGACAGTGCTTGGTATATAGTAACTATTGTTACAATTACAGAATATTAAATTGAACCCGTCAATTTATTTTATATTTTATTTTCCCATTAGCAACAACACTGAAAGCTGCTTGAGTTTCATTTTCTTAGAAAAGGCAACTTCTTAAAAGTATAAAATTTATCTGCCATTTACTTGCTTTATAGAAACTGAGTCAGAAATACATTAGAGCTGGGTGCGGTTGTACACACTTATAATCCCAGCGGCTCTAGAGGCTGGACAGGAGGATCATGAGTTCAAAGCCAGCCTCAGCAACAGTGAGGCCCTAAGCAACTCAGTGAGACCTATCTCTAAAGAAAATACAAAACAGGGCTGGGGATGTGGTTCGGTGGTCGAGTGCCCCTGAGTTTAATCCCTGGTACCACATCCCCCCAATAGAAATATATTAGAAGTACAAAAAATTTTAGACCTAGACTCTAGAGATCATGTAAATACAAGTTAGTTATGATCTGTAGTTTGCATTTCTGGAAATTTTAAGCTATTACCATCTTACTTAAATTTACATTAGAGAAGCAAAGTACATCAACCTCCTACACTTCTAAATATATCAAATTAAACTGTAATGTAACACTGAAAGAGTAACATTTTTATTGGTATTACAGCGGAGTTTCCACACCAAACATATTTAAATTATAATAACTCAAAGCTAGAAGGGAACAAAATATACCTATCTGTACAAATTATACACAACAATAAAACCAAGGACTTTAACCAAAATTTCTTGGAAAACAGAGATTAAAATCAAAATCCCTGTGACCTGCTTGAATGCTTATATAATTTTAGGAACACAATATGAAGATCTATGTCTTTATAATCTTAATGTTTAGCTGGGAACATCTCTGACATTTTCCCCATGGTTTTGCCGGCTGGCTAGCTGGCAGAGCTGGTCTTCTCTGCTCTTAAGTTCTCTTTGGGTTTGGAGTAGTCCCAGGGCCTTCTGTTTTCTGTGAATCCATAAAGTTTTCTAAGGGCCACTCGAGCAGCTTCCTCTTCTGCAACCAGAATGGTTTCCCCAGGTCCTTCTGCAATCAATTTTTTATCACTGGAAAGAAAACACACAGTGGTCTTCAATGACAAGGTGCCTCACAGGACAGCACACAAAGCAGTCACGTCTTCTGACCCTCACTTTAATAATGTCCCCAGAAGTAACATGACAGCTTTAGATGTACCTCTTGGTGTTTAACTAGTTTTGTTGCAAGTTCATTTTATATAGGAATTAGACAAAAAGAATTTTCATTCCCATAAAAATATAAACAATTTACTAGGCCCAGTATTTTTCAAGTCAAAAAAGCAAGGCATGCACATATAAGTATAGGCTTGATTTTTTAAGTGGGAGAAGTGGAATATAATATCTTGTAAAAACCTGAAATATTAAAAATATTCCTGGGAATCATTATTAGATGGTTTTAGATCATTGAGTGAATTATCTGAATAAAGAAATAAGTTATTTGAAGAAAAATGGTTGAAAAACAGTCCTTTCTGAATTTGCCACCTAAACTTTATCACAGAGGATTTATCAGCTCTATATTTTAAAATTACACACTTTAGATATCTAAAACTTACTTGGATTTTTAAAACATTTTATTTTTATCATGCACTCTAATTTATTCCCCCAAAGCAAGTAAGCACTAGATATTGACAATTAGTGTTCTAATAAACTAATCTTCAATAAGACTCCAAAAGTGCAAGAAGTAAAATCAAGAATCAACAAATGGGACCGTATCAAACTAAAAAGTTTCTTCACTGCAAAAGAAACAATTAAGAATGTGAACAGAGAGTCTACAGAAGGGGAGAAAATCTTTACCACCAGTGCCTCAAAGCATTAATCTCCAGGATATACAAAGAACTCAAAAAAACTGAACACTAGGGGCTGGGGATGTGGCTCAAGTGGTAGCGCGCTCGCCTGGCATGCGTGCGGCCCGGGTTCGATCCTCAGCACCACATACAAAGATGTTGTGTCCACCGAAAACTAAGAAATAAATATTAAAAAATTCTCTTTAAAAAAAACAAAAAAAACTTAACACTAAAAAAAAAAAAAAAAAAAAAAAAAAAAAAAA
>NW_026000005.1:40437326-40439240 GCF_001458135.2 Marmota marmota marmota | reverse complement strand
CAAAAAAAAAAAAAAAAAAAAAAAGGAAAAAAACCCAATCAAGAAATGGTCTAAGGAACTGAACAAGCACTTCACAGAAGAAATTCCAATGGTCAAAAAAATATAAGGGATTGGGGTTGTAGCTCACTGGTAGAGCACTTGCCGTGCATGCATTGGATACTAGGTTCAATCCTCAGCACCACATAAATAAAAAAAGGTATTGTGTCCATCTACAACTAATATATATATATATGAAAAAATGTTCAACATCTCTAGCAATTACAGAAATGCAAATCAAAACTGAGACTCCATCTCACCCTAGTGAGAATACAAGTAACAATAAATTATCCAGAATACAAGTAACAATAAATATTGGCAAGAATGTGGGGGGAAAGGTGCACTTGTACATTGCTGGTGGGACTGCAAATTGGTGCAACTACTCTGGAAAGCAGTATGGAGATTCCTTAGAAAACTTGGAATGGAACCACTCATTTGACCCATTATCCCACCCCTTGTTTTATACCCAAAGGACTTAAAATCAACATACTACAGTGACCTAGCCACTTCAATGTTTATAGTAGCTCAATTCACAATAGTCAAACTATGAAACTAACCCAGGTGCCCTACCACAGAGGAATGGATAAAGAAAATGTGGTGTATATATACAGTGGAATATTACTTAGCCTTGAAGAATGAAATTATGGCATTTGGCAGTAAATGAATGAAACTAGAGAATATCATGCTAAGTAAAATAAGCTAGTCTCCAAAAACCAAAGACAGAATGTTCTCCCTGATATGTGGATGTTAACCCACAATAAGGGAGGGGAAGATTAGAAATTCATTGGACTAGACAAAGGGGAATGAAGAGAATAAAGAGAAGGGAGGGAGGATAGGAATAGAATAGATAGTAAAATGAATCACACATCTTTCATATTCTTATATGTGAATACATGACCAATGTAACTCTACATCATATTCAACCAAAATAATAGGGTCCTAATTGAAACAAATTATATCTATTCTATGTATGTATTATATGTCAAATTACACCCTACTGTCATGCATATCTAGTAAGAAAAAAATAAATAAAATAAGTTCCCCTGCTGATATTTCTATTATTATTATTACTGGTCATCTTTAAAAATTTTAAATGTTCCTATAAGGAAACAAAGAATGTGCACATTAAATAACTATAATCCTGTTTTGCTATTTCTTAATTTTGTTTAACTATTTCCTGGAAATTTCCTGATCTACAATTTCACCTTATTAAAAGAAGGATCTCTCTGAAAGATTCATACATATCAATGCCATCAAATTACTTGGATTCAAAGTAAGGTGACTTGAAGTTAAGAAAGTGCAAAACCAAATTAATGAAACTCAAATGAAGCTATGTAGGTAAAATTACTACAACACAGAATAAATTTGCTAAGAAAACACTTGCTACCTCAAAAAGTTAAAATGAATCAAATATTAATCATGTAAGTTAAACTTTATAATAATTATACATGGATAGAACAGGGGAAACAGGATGCTGCCATTCGCGTGGGATGCCAACATGGCAGAGATCTGATGTCGTCAGAAAGCGGCGGAGGAGAGAACTTCATCAATACCAGCAGCGACAGAAACAGTTGGTCTCCTGGTAGGGGGGGTGAGGCACAGAACCCGAGTCTCTCTCGATTTGTCGTCGAGCCAGAGGGGAGGAGCCGGGCCGCCGCCAGCGCCCGGAGCAGGCCCAGCGGCTAGCCGGCGTGGTGACCGCGTGACCCCAATTGGAGAGGGGCGGAGCGGAGCCACCACCCGCGCCCGCAAGGTGGGCAGACCTGCGACCCAGTGGTACACGGGCGTGGTAGGAGGAGCAGGGCAGAGCCGCCGCCTGCACTTGCAAGGTAGGCAGACCTGTGACAGACTGGCGGGTCAGGCCCAGCGGTCTGCCAG
>NW_026000005.1:40390359-40433495 GCF_001458135.2 Marmota marmota marmota | reverse complement strand
ATGGCAATATGTAAATCAATGGATGTGTAACTGATGTGATTCTGCAATCTGTGTATGGGGTGAAGGTGGGAGTTCATAACCCACTTGAATCAAAGTGTGGAATATGATATGTCAAGAAATTTGTAATGTTTTGAACAACCAACAATAAAAAATTAAAAAAAAATAATAATTATACATGTACATATTGCATAAAGTGAGGAATAAAGAAAATCATCTAAATGAAGTTGAAACCCAGAAGCTTTATCATCATGCTTTAATCCAATGATGTCAATATCACCAATCATCTTTAAAAATTCACTATGTAAAATTCTGGAAAATACTATGATCCAATGACAATCACTGTTAGCAATATGGCAACTTGCTTCTTATATTATTTTTTAGTTGAAAAATCATTTCCCAATGTCATTAAAAATTCTTTAAAAATCACCTGCAGGAGCTATTACTATATTCAGTTGGGTATATATACTCTCACTCCCTTGTTGGATGCCAAACTTATCTGTAATATTTTATTAATTCAATAACAATTTACTGACTATCAAGTTCCAGGAACTATTCTACGTAGTATATAAAGACGTGAAAACAACAAATGAATATTTTTTCCCTACAAATTTCTATCTGTGATATTTCAAAGATAACTAAAAGTAGAAATATCAAATCAAAGGGCATGAAAATTTTAAGAGATTCTTGGGACAATTTCTTACAGCAATATTATACATTTTCTTTCTCTACTAGCAGAGTATGAATTGCTGATAAAGATAAGTACTGATAAAAGTTGTGTTTAAGATTTATTAATCTAATAAGCAAAAAGAGCGTATCTCATTGTTTTTGCTTTATACTTCACATGAAACTGAAGATGAAACTTTTATAATATATAATTCTATTCATTTTCTCCTTTGTGATGTCTTCCACTGCTTTTATAGTCATAAAATCCTCATCACACAAAATTTCCAAAAATACTGACCTAAATCTTAATATAGCTCTCTTAGATATTCAATGATTATATTATAAACACTTTAATTTTTTTTTTTTTTTTTTTTTTTTGGTAGTGCTGGGGATCAGGGTCTTGTGCATGACAGGCAAGCATTTCACTATGGAACTACACTTCCAGCCCCAAACACTTTAATCTTAATACCTGAAATCAATGTGGGGCAGATCAATTTCTTACTAGCAACTAAAAAGCTTTCAACATTGGTTGTTTTACACATTTTCCACTTCTAGGCTCAGCTGAAGCTGCTGACAGGAATAGATTCAGGTTCAATTTATAAAAAACAAGTTAAAATTTATTTTTACACAGAAAAATTTAGGCAAACATATATCCTATGTGATTCTATAGTAAATAGTTGGTCAATGAAAACTACCATCAGCAAAACATAGATTCCTTGCCTGCCTTAATGAATGATCAAAAGGAAGTAGTAAATAACCATGGGGATGAGATTTTTTAAAAAATTTTTAATGCTATTAAAGGTCATGGGATTGTAGCTCAGTGGCAGAGCACTTGCCTCGAATGTGTGAGGCACTGGGTTCAATCCTCAGAACTACACAAAAATAAATAAATAAAGATACTGTGTCCATCTACAACAACAACAAAAAACTGTGAAGAGTTGTGTTTTTATAGCTTCCAATGAAATTATGAAGACTGAAATTTTACTAACCAGTATAAGCCAATGAAATACAAAGGCAGAGCTGTGGTGCTTCCAGACTGCCTAGTAATTCTAGATTCAGGAGCCGAAATGTTTCTCTTCTTCAATTCTTCTACCAGCAGTCCCATAGGATTTATTATCTTCCACATATCAAATAGATCTTTTCCAGTCATCTGAGTAATTAAGAAGTCCTGCATAGAAAAAACAGCAGTTTATACATTTAAATTAATACAAAGAACCTAAGGACCAAAATTCTAAGTACACTTTTAACAGAAAAACTTTACTAGTTGAGCATCCCTAACCTGAAAATCCAAAATCTGAAACGCTCTAAAATCTCATCTTTTCAAGCAACATATTGGTGCTCAAAAACTTTCAAATTTTGGACCATTTCAGATTTCAAATTTTCTATTTTCAGATTAGGGAAGTTCAACTAGTAAAGTTTTGCAAATATTGCAAAATTTGAAAGAAAAAAATCCCAAATCCAAGACACTTCTCATCCCAAACATTTTGGATAAGGAATTTTCAGCCTGTGTTTTTTCATTCCCATGTAGGCCTATATACCCCCAACCTCCTGTGCTAGGGTCTGAACTCGGGGGCCTACATAGCAGATAAGCACTCAACCACTGAGCTATACCTCCGTTCCCCAAGTTTTTTTTCATATAAACTATAATTTTTATAGCATCAATATGGTCCACTAAAATTATGCAGAAGATAGAATTTAGATTTAAATTCCTACCACTAAGAAAAAATGTTTAGTGATAAATAAATGGCAATAACTTCTGTCAGAAAATCATGTTAAAGACACACATTCAAGGCAAAATAATTTTGTCAATAAAATTATTGTATAGAAAATTTAGAAGCATTATTTTCACAGCAATTTTACATTGCAATTAACTCATATAACAAACACTGGTAATAACACAGGATGGATGAATGTAGTCAAGAGGGGAAAAATTTTAAAAGATCTCTTAGTTCACAAAATAAAAAGTCCATTTCATTACAACAATCATTCAAGCACAAGAACTTTTATTTCAGCTTCACTAATAAAAAAAAGAAATCCTACCTATCATAGGCCCTCCTTGGAGAAGGAGGAAGACAGGGCTTGCCTATGAACAAAGTCTGCATTGGTGGTGAAGAGAGGTATTTTTCTCTAACAAAATCACCAAACTTGGTATCTAACTGAATAGAGTTCAAAAGCAAGTGAGCAAGTTTTATGGACCTGACATTCCAATTTCTAAATCAAGAGCCTGTTTTTGTTACTTATAAGTAACCCTGTGAATTCTTTATTACTAAACAGTAAACATCTTTTCATCTAATGGCAAAGGATAAAACTTTTCCCCATTAATAAATTCTACAAAGACAGTGGGAGTCAGTTGTACCAATTACATAAGAATTTCAATTAGCTAAGGTACTGGATAGTAAAGAGTTATACCTTACAGGAACTCAGAAATCTAGGATCACTTTTTAGAACAAACAGCAGTTGGTACCCAAGCATGATGTTTCCAACTACCTGAGATGCCTGCAGTGACCCCTGACCTCATTCATTTACTAAATACCTACTGACTGCCATGTAGGCATAGGCATTATCCTTGGCCCTAGGATGTATATAAAGCTGAAGATGACATGATTTGCACTCCTTTGGAAGTCACAATCCAAAATTTTCCACTTCTGTGATGTCCTTAGTACAAGCTGACTGTAATAAGTAAGAATCGACTATATAAAAGCTTCAGATCTTTAATGGATTTTTGTTGGAAGAAAAATGTCACTTCCAAGGTGATATATTAAAGAAATGAATCAGAAAAGGAAATTTTTTTTGTTCTACCTTAAGCATGTCCAAACACGTGCAGTTAATAACTACCTACCCTGATGAAAAGTGCAGTCCTCTCAGGTCCGCTGCTTTGTAGCAGGGCTCCAATTACTGCAAAGAAAGTCCGCTGCAATACAGGTGGGGGGACTGGAAATTCTGCACTCAGTGTTAACTGCTCGACAGCCAAGTTTCTAGCCACGTGACACACAACTTCCTCACCAGTTAGAAAGTTAACTAGACTTCTGATGCCTTCAGTGGGCAAGTGTGGGAACTCATCTTCAAGAAACTGTGTGAGGCAAGTTTGTGAAAAAGATATTCCTTGTTCAGATAGTTCTTGATTATCTTTGAGATTCAGAAGAGCAACTTCTTTCTCGACTCCAAGATTTTGCCGTTTTGCCTCTTCACTTGCAATGTAGCAGCTATTAACAAAAGCAGTTTTGAGAAGATCTAAGGAAAAGGTTTCCTGTAATCGATGTCCAAAAGCTTGTATTTCAGCATGGTAATCCCAATTGGGCTTCTCTGAACTGAAAACATAAAGACAGTAAGAGATGGTCAAGAGAACAAGATCTTACCATTATATAAAAATTTTTCATTGCACTATAATTTTATTAATTGTATAAAGGAAATGAAAAAAGGTTGCTTCTTTTTTAATGCCAAGCTCCAATCGTCTAAATATAAAAACTTAACTCAGATGAATGCTAGCAGTCTTTTGCTATATTCCACATATACGGTAGGATTAATTTTCCTTTTGACCTGTCACATTAAACCGGTTGTTCCACATCAGAGACTAAGCCACTGTTATAACCTTTAGGTTGCTCATTTCTGCTCTGACAATGGAACTACACTTTCCACTTAGGTATGAGACATAATTATAATTTCATGGATTCAGACCATAAACAGCAAGTACATTATATTTATTATAAATTTACTAAATTTAAGTTTTGGAGGTATCCATTTAAATTAGTAATTAAATAATCTGGCATCAATATTATAAATATGTTAAAGTTTATAATCATGGGCTAGGGATATAGCTCAGTAATAAGAGTGCCTGCCTAGCATACACAAACCCTGCGTGCAATCCCTAGCATGAAGGAAAAAAAAAGTTCATAATCATTTCCAAGAATGAACTAAAACATCTTCTTCTAAAGAAAAGTGATACTCAAAACTTTTAAGTAAAAAAGGGGCAACAAATTATGAAAATCTGATTTGAAAGTATAAAATGTATATAATATATGGACCAATGTAATTCACAAATTTTCTTCCTACTTTAAAAGTTTAAAATACTTAGCTTTATAATAAGCAAAGAAAAGTGAATTAGGAAGAGATTACTTTTTTTTTTTTTTGCCTATTATGAAAAGAACAATAATCTTTGGCAAGTATATTCCTACTGTAGACATATAAACTGGATCAATATTTTTTGAGAACAGTATTTGTTACCAAAATTTTATACCATGAATAAGTTTCCAAAGCTGAAAACACTTCAAAGACACTCTGTTTCATTGGCTATACTAGCAATAATGTGACGTTCAAATGCCAATAAAGAGAGTGAAGTGCATCCATCCTTATTTTTGTCTTTGTCTTAAAACACATCAAAAACATTATTAAAGAGAAAAAAAGCAAGACGAAAGTGTTAAACCAGGACACAAAGAAAAGACCACTGACTTCAATTTTAAATCAAATTAAAGTAAGCGTGTAATTCTGGCCAGGACTGTCCCTCCTGAAAACCCTGGTCTACAGTACAGTCCCCCAGCTCTCTAGGAACATAGTTTTAAAGCACAAAGGGTTGTAAAGGGGTGTGTGTGTGCGGGGGGGGGGGTGTTCTTGAGAACTTACAGATAACAGGATTTTGACAAGCATAATACAAAGGCAGATAGTAGGGTAAAGATCCACATGGCTTAACATTTCAAGGTAGGGAATAAATTTAGATCCCAACATCAGAACTTATGAGGCCACTGAGGTTTCAGAGAGGGTTGTTATCTGGTCAGGGAAAGCCAGGCATGGGCGAGTTCAAGGCACAGGCAGGTGTTCCAAGCAAGTTTAGAAACGGTAGTAATTTATAGTAAAACAGAAATTAACTTCTCCTGATTTTATGAGGAGGTGGCTCCCTATCTTAAGATGGAATTAGGCTGGGTTCATCAGCAGGGCCCTGTGTGAAGTGTGCTCCCATCTGGGGCGATTCTTTTTGCCAGGCTGCAACAAGATCCATGGGGGCCAGAACCTTAGGGTGAAGGTTCCCTTTAACTTTGGGCTGCGGACCTGTGGGTGCACAGTCAGTAAGTGACCTGCCCTAGCTGGCACTGCTGCGGAGCTTCCTCCCTCTTGCCCTCAGAGCGAGGCTACCAGGCCTCACCAAGGCCCGGGGACAGCGTGCCCTGCAGTCATCCCCATTCCCCACACTCTTCCTAAGATCCCAAGGGGCGCTGCAGAGACCGGCGCCCGGCGCTCCACCGCCCGGGGCACACACCCCTCTCCTTAGGCCACCCATCCAGGTCTCTTCCACGTTTTTCAAACCTTTTACGCTCAAGATAGACACGCGGCCGCCGCCGGGCAGAAATCTTGGGGAGAATACCCAGGTCCCGCCTGCCCCGCGGCCACCCAGACGCCTCCGGAGGCTCTTACCGGCGGACGGGTGGCGGTGGGCAGCGGAGCAGGCGCCACCGCTCTAACTCCTTCTGGAAGCGGAACGCGGCGCGGAAACCCTTTACTCCCCGAACCGGCAAGACGAGCGTGGGGGCGTCTCGCGCCAGGAGGCACCGAGGCCCAAGCTGGAACAGCCTCACCAGTCCAGAAGCCATTGTACAAGGCAGAAAGCAATGGGAGCCGGAAGGAAAACAGTCGGAGCCGTGTCACAGGGACACAGATCCCCAAGAACTGGCGGACGGAAAGAGGCGGAAGGCGGGAACACCACCAGGGGGCGATGCGCAGCCGAAGCATTTTAGTGCGCACGCGCATGTGCTGGTTCTGCCTGTGATGGGTTACTTTCCTACCAGCGTGGCTTGAGAGGACTTTGGGTCCAAAGGTTGTTGGGAGAAGTTACTTCACCCAGTCAGTTGCTCTCTTGTTACTTCTTTTGTAGTTAACGCAAGACAAAAAACTTGTTTCACTTTCAGTTTAAACAAAACACTTAAATTTTATCAGAAAACATTTATATTCATTTTTAGTTTTAAAGTTGCAGACCATCTGTCCAGCCACCATTGAGCAAATATTCTGTTTACTCCACAAGTCTTGCCCCCAAATTATGATTTGTATTTAAAAACAATGTAACAGTAGATTTTTTAAAAAAATATAAGCATTGGGAAAATAAAATAGTCACAGTGGAATTATGAGTATTTTTTTCTTCATTTTTCACTCTTTAGTTACATCATTTTATTACTTTTCTGTCAAACAATATGAATTTTTAAATAACCTTATATGAAGTCACCGAGAGAAGCTTATCAGAATTCCTTTTGTTTTGCCTGTTGAACATCTAGACCCTCAAAGGGGTACCTTTTTCTGTGGTCTGGACTGCCCTGCAGTCACCCAGATTGGATTCCTGTCATTAATTGTTCCTGTTTTCACAAATGCCCTCTTTTGTTCAGTCATCAACTTATTTTTACAGCAGACACCTGAGAGCTCCTCTTACCTCTTGCCCTGGTTATTGTAATAGCCTCCAAGCAGGCCTTGTCTTTTCTTCCTGTCCTAGACAGAGTCCTTTGCACTCATCTCCCTGAAACAGACCAAAGCATGTTAGTGCTTAACTCAAGAATCTTCAATGCCAAGGACACACGGCTCATTTGGGTTTCTTAACTCAACCCTTCAGGGCAGAGAATCTGATTGCTTCATCTCAGCCTATATAAGGTTCACACTGGGGAGGGAAAAGAACAAAAGAGGAGTTCCACACACCTATCCCAAAATAAGGCAATAGATTTCTGGCAGAAGCAGATTCTCTGAGGAGGAGTGAAAGGCTACCATGACAGGCCATTGTATTTATATAAAGTATTGAAACTTTATGGGACATCAGTCAGATAAGTGGATTTGAAGGAAGCACGTGAAGGTGTCATTTTGCAATATTTTATTTATTGGGAGATAATCGGTTGGAGATCTGTCAAACGTCGGAAGCTTCCTATTCTCTTCTTCTCTCTCAAATCTGCTCCTTCCACATCTTCCCCAGCTTCGTAAATGGCAGCTCAATCCTTCCAGTTGCTCAGTCCACAAATCTTGGAGTCATTCCCAACTCCTCTCTTTCTTTCATATTATGCAATATGAATATGCATATTATACATATATATCCAGCGAATATCTCAGGCTCCACCTTCAAGACGGGTCTAGAACCTGACTTCTTCTCATCACAAGGACAATCAGAACACCACCATCATCTCTCCAGTGCCTTATATCATTGACTATCTGGCCAACACCCTGGCTGCCACTACTGCTTTTTAAAACTGGAGGTGGATTAAGCCAGTCTTCTGTTCAAAACCCTCCACTGGCCTCCTATCACATTAAAAGTAAAAGACAAAATCCTTACCATGTCCTCTAGGTTGAACCAGATCTGTCCGGTGACTTTTCTGTCCTCATCTCTCTTCTCTCTTCACATCACCCACTCTGCTCCTGCCTCACTGGCTGCCTTGCTGTTCCTATAAACCCCTGGATACGCTTCAGCCTCAGGGCCTTAGCACATACTGTTTCCTTTTCCAGGATAGTACTTTGCGCACAGAATGTCACTTCTCAGTGAGGCTTCCACTGCCACTTGTCTCAAGTTATATTTTCTAGAAGCATAAACTGAGAAGTTAACACACCAGGTTATTTATTAGGGGCCACTACCTGTGAAGGCCCAGGGAGGTAACAGGATTAGGCAGGAGTCATCAGCTGTGAGACTGACAAAGTCTCATCTGGTCCAGAGGAAAATTCTGGAGCAAGCATTGCCCAGCAGTGTGTCCTGAGGGTCAGGCCTGCATGTTCTCATCTTGTTCAATTACAGAAAGCAAGCTGCACTGTGAAGGCACCGTGCCTCTCAGCAGCTGAGGCAGTCCCTGAAGGAGCTGAGACCAGAGACTGCCTGCTGACCCCTCCTCTTCCAAGAAGGTGGTCTGTGCTTTTATCTCTGTAGCCACCCCTCCATCCTACTTAAAAACCACACCACCTCTATACTTCCTACCACCCTTCCTTGCTTTATTTTCTCTATTGCATTTAACATATTCTAATATACCATATAATTTAGTTATCTAGTTTACAATCTGGTTCCTTCATTGGAGTGTAAGTTCTAATAGTAAATTTTTTTTCTATGTCTTTTGGCCACTGCTGCATTTGGAAAGGCACCTGCCTCATAATAGGTACTTGAAATACTTGTTATTTGTTGACCAACGTTTTCAGTCAACTGTCTAGACATTATCTTGTATAAGCCTTGCATTAAGCCATGTCTTACTCATCTTGTCAACAATATGGTAGGTACATGGTAGGTGTGTGATACAAGCTTGTGAATTGATGAATAAATGAGTCTATGAATGTTTGGTTATTAACTTCAACATAGGAAAGTATTGGTGCATCCTTGTCCAATAGAAATGCCATGGAGCCACATCTGTAGTCCAAACTTTTTATTACTTACCTTTAAAAAAGAAAAAACTGGGCTGGGGTCATGGCTCAGTAGTAGAGTGCTTGCCTTACATGTGTGAGGCACTGTGTTCAATTCTCAGTACCATATACAAATAAATAAAATAAAGGTCCATCAACAAGTAAAAAAAGAAAAGAAAAAACTCAATCATATTAATCTTAATACTATTTTATTCAATTCAATTTATCCAAAGTAGTATCATTTCCACAATCCATATGAAAATTATTCATGAAATATCTTACATCCTTTTTGTTTTACATGGAGTGTTTAAAATCAGCTATGTGGGGCTGGAGGTGTGGCTCAGTGGTAGAGTGCTTGCCTAGCACGTGTGAGGCACTGGGTTCGATTCTCAGCACCACATTAAAAAATGAAGCCATTGTGTACACCTATAACCAAAAATATTTTTTTAATCAGGTATGAATTTTGCACTTTATAGCACAACTCATTTGGGATTCATCACATTTCAAATGCTCAGTAGTTATGTGAATAATGTACAGCCTAGTTCTAGAGCAATCCTTCAGTTCAGGTGCCAGAATAATACAGTGGAGGGGGTGAGGGGCTCACAGGAGTCATTGACTTCCTGGGTCCCAATCATGACCTTTAACTCACTGTCAAGGTCCTCCAGCTAAAACCAGCAGGAGTACAGCCACAGTGGAACAAGTGAGGTTGATTACTTGCTGGAAGAAGGCGCATCACCAGGAAATGAGGGGCATCTGGGTAAGAGGCTATCCGAATTTGAGTTCAGGCTAGATGATTAGGGGGCGGTGTTTAAGAAAAGAGGGTTTCCCTCTGGATTGGGTGTTGACAGGAAGTGAGGGTAATTCTAAGATTAAACATTTTAACAAATTTTACCTAATTGGAGCAAGACTAGATAGAAGCTAAAGGTATAATTGGTAAAGAAATAGGAATCACTCATAGTAGCCAGGACAGGAGCATGTTGGATCATTTGATCACTTTGGTGGTCTGTGCAATGTTCATATATGGCTACATTTAAACACAGTTAGAGAGTGGTCTGTGCGACGTTTATGTTCCACAGACAGGAGCCCTGCCACCTTGCAGTCACACCAAAGCGGGTCAGGCAGTATCTGGTCAGCTCTGGGAGATTAGGAAATGCTCTTCTCTCTCTCATAGGTGTGCACCATTAAGCAGGTAAATGAACTTTTCTGTGGCTCAGCTTTCTCAGCTCTAAAATCAATCAATCAATCAATAAATCAATAAATAGGGAACATGGGAACACCCATCTATCCACCTCCCACGGTGATCGGTATTAGGTGAGATAATCTGAGTATCGTCTGCAGTAGATTCTAAAATGCCCTATATTTTTTCACATTTTAATTAAGGTGTGTCTTTCCGACAATGGCTTCTTCGGGCGGATGCAGTGCAGTCCCATTATTTTCCTAGGGCCCTGGTTTGAGAGACAGCGCCTCCGGTCTCCGGCCGCTCAGTCATCCCTGGGTGATGGCTCTTCTGCTGAGTCTTCACTGCTGTCCCCGCTTCTCGGCCGAAGCCCTCTGCGGTCCCCGCGGGCCTCGGACTTTGCGGCCGAGCCGCTTCTCCAGGCACTACGGGCGCGCGGCGGCGGTACTCGCGGCGCTACGGCGGCGCGGCGCCCACGCGGCGGCGTTGCCGAGGGAACCGGCGCGTCCCCGCCCGCCGCCCGCCCGCCGTCAGCTGACGGGCCGCCGGGACGCCGCGGCCGCGCCAACATGGCGGCCGAGATCCACTCCAGGCCGCAGAGCAGCCGCCCGGTGCTGCTGAGCAAGATCGAGGGCCACCAGGACGCCGTCACGGCCGCACTGCTCATCCCCAAGGAGGACGGCGTGATCACCGCCAGCGAGGACAGGTGGGGCGGGCGGGGCGCGACGGGTGTGGGGCGGTGGGGCTGCCGCGGCGCGGCCGCNCGCCCCTCCATCTCCGGACCCCGGTCCCCACCCCGCCTCTCCATTTCGGGACCCCGGCACTCTGGTCTCTAATGCACCCCTCTGACCAGGGAGCTGGTCCCCACAGCGCCCCTACAGCTTCGGACCCCGGTCCCCACCGCGCCTCTCCAGCTCTGGACCAGGGGACCCCAGTCCCCACCGCGCCTCTCCACTTAAGGACCCCTGCACTCCCGTCTTCAAATCACCCCTCCGACCAGGGAGCTAGTCCTCAAGGCTCCCTTCTATCTTGGGACCCAGGGATCCCAGTCCCCGCCGCGCCCTCTGGCCCGGTACCCCCATCCCCTCCAGGTGGGACCTGGTACTTCTGCCCAGGACCTTTGAGCTTCTTCTCTCTCCTTTCACCTGGCACTCAACTCAGGAATTTCTTGGCCCTCCCAGGTCAGTTCCAAGTCTCCTTCTCTGGGAGCTTGGAGGACTGGCTGTTAGGTACAGCTGTTCTGGTGCCCGGTATTTCCTCCCAGCAAAGAACCTCCAGGGTATTCACCTCTTCCTTCTGGAACTGGGGTTTACACTTCCCTGCTTTATGCCAGGCCTCAAGATCAGCTACTAGAACCACTTGAACTGTTAATTTACTAAGTAGTTTTTAAGTAGTCTTTTAAAATAAAAGTGACTCCTTTTAAAGAAGAACAGATTCATTTATTTGCAAAGGAAATTTATTTACACTTCTACCATTCGGAAAACTATTAACACTAAAGAATAAACTAAGACGTGTTAGCTGTGTGCACACAAAGACCTGTCTTGTAATACTGAGATATCCTGGTTTGGACTCCCTCCACACTTTGGGAAACATTGATATGGTCCAGTTGTTTCATTTTATCCAAGAGGAAACTAAGGCCAGGAAGGTGAAACTAGTTACTTTGAGTCACAGACATTCTCTGAAGTCAGATGACCCAAGACTTCCCTCTGCTCACTGGTTTTCAGGGCACCGGTAACTGTATTGAAACAATATTACTTGTTTTAAAACTGGAGCATCTTTAAAACCTTAAAACCTTAAATGTGTAATAGTGGCTTTCACATGGGAATGTGGAAGTGTTTATTGAGTGAACTGTTTTTCATTGATACAATAAGCAGTCTTAGGTAGAGATGTGCCAAAAGCCAAAAGATTCTGTGGAAGATGGAAGGTACTGCTGTTGAAGATCGAGTCCTGCTTTTTGTAGTTATACCTTTTGAAGTGAGTGACATGGAGGGCCTGTCCTGAATGAGAAGAGAAACCCTAAAACCCTGAGCTCTTGTTTGGCCTTTGTATTTCAATTCTGGATAAGCTTAGGACCCTTTTCTCAATTAGGTAATGAGTTTATTGCAGGCAGGGGCCTCTTCCTGCAGCTTATGTGTTAACTGACCACAAACAAGGTAGGGACCCATTAGTAGGACCTGGGTGTGGGTGTGTGAAGCAGGAAGGGAGTAAGCACAAAGGGGTGCATGAGAAATAAGGAGAAGATGGGAATGTAGAAAAGACAAAGGACAGAATAAGGGTGTTTGCGTGATGTGAATATAGATGCAGATACACTATCAAAGTTAGCAGTCTTTATTTAGTAAAATGTTTATTCATTCATGTTAGGTAAATTGCTGAATATTTGAGACTGTTGGGAGGAGCGATGCTAATAAATGTTTTATAGAAAGTGATCACTAAGCTGCTCTGGGGAGTCTTGGATCAGCTCCTTTTTTCCCTGGGGCACCACTGTTCCTGCAGGGCTCTGGTTGATGGTTGGGCCGGGTGGCGATTGGTGCCTCAAGTTTCTAATGTGTGTTTCAGGCCCATGGAACTTCCTTGGAAGTAGGAAAGCCTTTTCAGTAGGTGCCACATTTAAAATTTAAGAGAGTTAATGAAAGTACCTGGTTATGAACTTTTTTTTGTTGGTGGTGGTGCCACTGATGAGTTTTTCACATTATTTTAAATATGTGATGTACTCTTCATTTATTCATTCATGTATCTAGGGATAATGTATTTATTGAGTACCAGGCCCTTGGGGTAACAACAGGGATCAAAAGCCACAGTACTTGCCCTCACGTAACTTCTGATTCATGGATATTTATGGCACTTGACTTGAGGAAGCTAGCATGTATGCCTGAGGAAGTAGAACACTGACCTTGACTCATCCAGATATTTGTCAGACACACACCAAGTGCTGGGCCGTTGGTACATGTGTGATGTAGAAAGACAGCTACCACAGAAATCTCTGTTTCCCAAGGGCTAGACAGTGGAGTGAAGAGATAGTTCTGTGGACTCAGCTCCCAGGGTGATGGGAAGACACAGAGGAAGAGGGGGCTCCTTGGTCTGGGTCCAGGGTTTAAGGAGCATCTCCTAGAAGACATCCTCAGAAGTGGTCTTCCTCCTTCCCAGGAGTGTCTGTGGAAGAGGTCTGCATGTCCTGTACCAGGCAGGGGGAAAGGACCATTGCTATTTCTAGGTGGCCAGAACAAGAGGTGTGTGGGTGGCCATGGCATGAGAAAAGATAGGAGAGAGGACGGAGAACAGGAAAGTCCAGTGTCCAGTTTTGGAAGGGCCTTTTTGTGTGCCACTTTTAGGAATTTGGACTTTATTTTGTAGGTAGTAAAGAGCCATCAAAGTGCTCAAAACAATCAGATAACATGATTGAGTTTGTACTTTATAAATAACAATGGCTAGTCTTTTGAGGGTCCCTTCTCTCTACAAGTACAGAATTGGGCCTCATGTGTATTACTGTATCCAGTGTGCATGCCCTTCCACTAGGAAGTCATATTAGCAGTTCCAAAGTTCAGTACATGGTAAAAGTCAAAAGTGTGTGCATGTAAGTTGGACCTGAATACTCATTTAATACAAAAACCTGACCTGAACAGATGAGACCGTCTCTGAACTTTATCCCTTGCACTGTGAACACGCATCTCTTTTACTATGGAAATAGCAACGCATTTAGCTAAGGGTACTGTCCCAGGCCTTGCTGGGAGCATTGTGGAACATAGTGTAATGGTTATTTGATAAGTCAGACAACTAAGGCACAAAGGACAATGAAGTAACTGCCCTAAATCACATAGCTCTAAAGTGACATGATTGATATTTGAACCCAGTTCTCTTTGCCGTGCACTCATTTTTTCTCTACTTTTGGAGAAGCTGAGTTCAGGTGGTATCAGCCAGTGACTGTTCTAGCAGCAAGTGTAAAATGTGTGCATCTGCTTTTTGCCATGATTTAATGATCCTTTCTACTAGTTTTCAGAGTTTAAAGGAAAATTGACTTGTACCTTTTATATACAACTTGTGCTTTAATCCTTAGAAATGTAACTGTTAACATTTAGATTTAGGGTGCAGCTGAGTGAGTTCATTTTATATAAGCTATCATCAGTGAGAGCTAAGAGTATTCTGATTAGAAAAGTGAAAGATCTAATGGTCTTCCTGAAATAAGTGCCCAGTTTTCTAAAGTCTAGGCCAGTGGTTCACAACCAGGGATGATTTTGGCCCCCGAGAACTTTGGCAATGTCTGGAGATACTTCCTGTTGTCATGACTGGGGAGAGAATATTACTAGAATGTAGGGAGAGGTCAGGGATATGCCTTACAGCCTGGAATGCAGAGGATGGTTCTCCAGCCAAGGGTTATTCAGCCCCCAAATGGCAATAATGCTGAGACTGAGATTGGTCTAGGCCTAATGTGTGCATTTTCTGGTCTCTTTGGAATGATGATTCTCAACTCAAGCATGCATCAGAATCATCTGGAGGTCTTGTTAGATTTACGGTGCCACATCCCAGAGTTTCTGAGTGGGAAACTCAGATGGGGCTTGAGAGTTGGCATTTCTGCCAATTTCACATGTGGTTTTGTTTTGGTTTGATTTTTTGATACCAGGGGTGCTCAACCACTGAGCCACACCCCCAGATCTTTGTATATTTTGAGACAGGGTATTGCTAAATTGTGGAGGCTGGCTTTGAACCTGTGATCCTCCAGCCTCAGCCTCCTGAGCTGCTGGGATTACAGGCATACATCACTGTGCCCAGCTCCCACGTGGTTTTGATGGTCATGCCATTGGTCCAGGGATCACACTTTGAGACCACTATTCCACAAGGAAGGAGAGTTATTTGTCAAGTACTTGCTTTGGGGGAGAGTACTCTTTACATTTTGTCCCTTTCCTCTCCCTCCCCTCCCCTTTTTAAAATTCTGCTTCTGGGATGTATTTGCCTAGGGTCATTCACACATACCCACCTATTTCCAAAACCAAACTATGTATGTCAGTTAAATGCAGTCAACCCTCCAAACAGTATCAGCCAGTGTGGACTATTAAGGCTTAATTACATCACACCTGGACAGGTAATTAGTGGATGGGGCAATGAATTTAGGGTGCTGGTTAGAAACTGGCTTGAGTGTAAATAAATAAATAAATAGATAGATAGATATTTATTTATTTATTAACTGTAGTTTAAATTGCCTGCGCTTGGGAAAGAAAAACTTGAGCTTTTGAATTTGAGCAAAGTGTAAGAATGATAAATTCACAACATTTTTTTTTATATCTCTTGAATCTAGAAACAAGTGTTATTGTCTTTACTGTCTTTATCTTCAGGAAACTTCAGAAACAAAAACAAACCCCCCCACCCCCCACCAAGGTTTCAGTAGTAAGTTTAAGAATTTGAACTGCAGCAGTTGCATTCTGACAGGGGAAACAGAAAGTGAGACTGTGCTTTCAGAACAGGACTGAAATGTGCCAGGCAGCAGGAACTAATTTCCTAGGCAGATTGCTTTCTTGGACTTCTTTGCTGGAACTGCACAAACATTTAAACAGTCAGTTGGTTGAATGATAGAGTTTTAAAAGGGACAAGGTCTATTGTAAACCATTATAAACACGTTAAGGTTATGGGCTGGCTCCCTTCATTTTTGAAAAATAGTTTGGAGATGATCCTGCTTATACTACTGCTTCGGGAACTGGAGGCCGAGATTGGTTTCTGCAGGAGACTCAATTTTGTTTGGCCTAAGTCAAACAAAGATAGATCTCATGTGTTTTCAAATGTTTTATGAGGTTGCGCACAGGTTGGTAAATGATAAAGGTTACAAAAATCCGACTTTTCAAATATTTTTGTAGCATCTTTCAATTTTTAATACATCAGATATTTAATGTATTTAATGTATTTGTCTTCTAAGAATATTAAGATAATTTTGGAAAAAAAAACAGTATATTTACTAATGGTTAATGCGGCATAATCCTAAATAAGCAGCTTGATTTTTAAGCATTATGCTTAGGAGGAATCCTGGCATAGGTGGAAGTTGTTAGTTTATACAGAAAATCAGGTGTTAACTGCTGTATTTTAGTTGTCATGTAACGCCTAAAAGTAGATCCTTCAATTTGTGTTATAAAATAAGCTGAAGTGAGAAGACAGGAAGCCTGGGTGGAAGTGCATTTATTCCCCTATTGTTAAGTGACCCTTCACTGCTACAGTCATTTTCTTTTTATGGCAGAGATAAGAGCATCGACTCTGAAGCCCCAGGGCCTGGGTTTGCATCCCAGCCATGTGACCTTGGACAAGGTGCTTAACCTCTTTGTGCCATAGTATTCTCATCTGCAAAATAGAAATAGTAAGAGTACCTACTTTATAGGGTTTTGTAAAGAGTTAATGAATTAATAGAATAAAGGGCATAAAATAGTGCTTAGCTCAAATGTTAACTATCATTATTTTATTCCCATTGATTTTCCATTTTATTACTTTGATATCATCTGAAACTCAGGATGTTTCTGCTTCCTCTATACTTCTGTGTGTGAGTAAAATAAAAAACTTCCTGCCTGAATAGGGCAGTGTCATTTGGGAGTCACTTATAAATCTAAATTCTTATAATATCTTTGAGACATACCTTTTCTTTATTTCAATTTTTTGGTCATGTCAGCCATATAATTTCCCTTAGAAATCAATTTCTTCCCCTGCTATTAGGGATCCCCAAGACCAGGCTCATTGATCGATAGGACTCAGACCATGTACTCACACCTGTGATTTATGATAGTCCAGGGACATGAAATAAACCCAGCACATGGGTGGAGACAAGAGGCAACACGCACAGGTTTCCAAGTGTCCTTTCCCTTTGGTGTCCCACAGGATGTGCTGAACTCCTCCAGCATCAAATTATGATGACACATGTGAAACATTGTTTATCAGGATAGCTCATCAGAGACTTGATGTGCAAAGCTTTTACTGGAGGTCAGTTATGTAGGTGCCCTCCTCCTAGCCTGTACCAAAACTTTAGACTCCTCATAGAAAGCAGGGTTCGGCATAAGCCATATGTTTTGTACAAACATTAATCACAGTGAGCCACTCTTCTTAGTTGAGGAATGTTGAGAACTCTCTGGAGATCCAAGGACCCAGACACAAGCCTTGGGCTAATCTTGCAAGCAGCCTGCTGCTGGAGCCCTTTTCTGCACACCTGCTGTCTTTCCCCAAGGGCTTGTCCTCATCCCCTCTTGACCCTCTTTTTAAACCTCCAGCACTACAGTAGCATTTATGTGGCTTCTTTAGCTTCTGGGAGGCTCCATTTGAATCTGTCCTGCCAAGCTCATGCCTTTAACGTGGCGTTTATCACGTCTTTTCCCTGTTTACCTTTCATGAGCTCCTTATTTCATCATGTCTGCAAAAGAACTTTGGGGGCTTAGAACTGGTCCCTGCCCAACTTGATTTCCACGCTTATCTTTTCCTTCTCAGTGGTTCTTTCATGTCTAGTAAAGCCAACATGTGCTTTGTCCCAGTAACATCTGTACTTTTCCCCACCTGGATGCCTTGACTCACGTAGCTCCCCTTCCTTCTCTGGTATTCAGGCCTCACTTCACCTTCTTGGTCCACTTCAAGTTCCACTTCCACCATTGAGTAATGTTCCCCAGCCACCAGCCATCATCCTCTGTCCTTTCTGGGCTTTCTTCAGCACTTGTAGTGTCTTACTGGTTATGCTTAATTAATTTTAATCATATATTATTATTGTTGCTTTGGATTTATTTATCTTGTCTGTCTGCATAGCCTTTATCCAGTTAACGTGTTTGTGTTTACTAATTAAATGGTGGTTTTAAAAAAATTTCCAGTACCTAAAACAGTGTAAAGCTCACAGTAGTGTCTCCAGTGTTAGTTGGAGACAGTAAACATACCTGTTAGGAATAGGAAGCATGCGACAGAATTTAAAACGGGCTACGGTTCTCACTACCCAAACTGTGCTTCCCAGGGTTAGTGTAGCCTCACATTTTACAACTTCTAGGCTGTCAGAGTTTGAGACTTTTTAATTTGTTTTTTTGTCTTCTGAGTGTTACATGAACCTTACTGACTCCAGCCTGTCTAGATTATTCCTTTTCTTCAGTGCTAGGGATGATTTATTAGTCTTTTTGGTGGCATAGGAATCCACCAGAGTTTTGATTCTAACAGTGAAAGATTATAGCAGGAATGGTTTCTTAGTCAAAACGAAAACATCTGCAGATGGGAAAGTCATCCCCCTGGCTTCTGGGGTGGGTGTGGAGTGGGCTAATGCAGATGCTGGGTACAGGCAGGGACGCTCCTCCCGGGGTAACATTCTGCCTGAGATGGAGTCAGCAGGCCTGCCTGGTCCTCGCGGGCCCTGGCTGTCTGGTATTCTTCTCTACATTATAGGAGAAGGTGGACATTTTAATTTTTCTTAGTCTAATTCTGCTCTGCAGAAAGAGACCATTTTCTCTGCCTTTTAGTTTAGAGAATTAACTCTGTAGCTATGTTTTCCCTCTGTCATCAAATGAGACTGGCTGCAGAAATGAAGAGGTCAGAGTTCCGGAAACTTGGTTGGAAGGAAATTGCTATTTATTTGATAAAAGTGGATCGCACTGATGACCATATCATTTCCTCTTCTTTCAGGCTAACATCTTCATGTTCTAGCAACCATCGAGAGTACCAGAATTACACATTTTCTTCTATTTCCATTGGAGGTACTGTCAGACTAGGAAAAATATGTTCTATGCTGTAGGTGACAGCAATGTTTGGAGATATACCAAGATGTGAAACAGTGTTAGCATCCTTATGAGTGGCCAGTCAGCTTTCCTCAGAATTAATATTTGGTCAGTCAGCATTTGAAAGAAATCAGGACCTTCGTCTTAATTTGTAACATATAGTATTCGCTTAAATTCTGTTTTTAATTAGTTGAAAAGTGTCTGTATTATGGCAGTGTAAAATTTAAAGATAACCAGTGCTCTAATTTTTCTACTTTGGGGTAATTAAGGTGTTTTTAAGAAAAAAATTAAAGATATTTAGGTTTAGAAAAGCTGATGCTTTAGATGAGGTTGAACTTGGCCTTGTGATTTTATAAAAGTACCTGCGTGCTATTTGAGATCGCTTATGTGTGGGCATGATTTTTGAGGTTTCATGCAGAGACTACTGAAAAGTATGTATTGAATCCAAATGTATGTGGAATTGCAGATTTTAAAATATTAATCATTAATCCTACAAGATGCCTTCTGATTTGAGAGCCAGTGCTTTTCAGAAGAAATATCATTCTTTGAATCTAGTTTTGTTTCTACTTTATTATAACTTAAATAGATGAGACTTTAAAGGCTTGATGATTCCTTAAAGTAACCTTGCTTTTAGTGAACTCTTTGAGAGCATCTGACAAAGGGACTGGAAAAAATGAAAAGGAGTCCCTTCTCCTATTCTGAGCATGAGGCGTGTCTTCTAGCTGATCAAAGACGAATCTCCATGGAAGAAATACTTAATCGTAACTGTGGTCCTAAGTCTATTTTTTATACATCTGTAGGAAGGTAAAACAGCATACAGAATAATTAACCTTTGTAGACAGGATGATAAATATTATAATGTGGCATTTAAGAGTAGTGACTTCATCTATGCTTTTTCTGTAACTTTTTTTAATCCAAGGATTCAAATTAGAATCAGTGCAAAATGGATAGTCTAAATTTCCATGAAGAGTTAAATTGCAGTTATTTGTTTACTAAGCACTTTGAAATCTTGGGCATTAGTAAATGGCTGAATGCTTTTTTTTTGAGGTCAGTCTTAAACGTTCTTAAAGGTACACTACTATTTTTTTGAAACAGATAACATTGTATAAGTTAGCTCTTGCTATGTAACAGACCAATATGGAGTTAGTAAAGCAGCAGGTGTATGTTATTGTCATGAGCCTTTGGGTCTCCATTCCTTGTGACTCAGCCAAGGCCCACTCATGCTTGTGACCAGCTGTGTCTCTCACTTGTTTGGAAGTTAGCTGATTACAGACTGGTTGAGGATGATTCAGCTGGGACGTGGGGCTCTCTTCCATGTCATGGCTCCTCCTGCCGCAGGCTGCCCCCTCTGGTTCATCTAAGGTGGCAGGCTTCCAGGAGAGGGAGGGAGAGCAGGCAAAGCCTCTGCTCACTAACTGGCCTCTGTCACTTTAGCCACATTCTCTTGGCCAAAGTGTCACCAGCCAGTTCATGGTCAAGGGTCAGGGAAATAGGTTCTACCTCACGATGAGAAGAACAGCAAAGTACATTACACAGGGACTGGTATAGGGAGGGGTAAAGCATTGAGCCCATACTTTGCACATTGTATGCCACAAGCATATATGTATTGTATTGTATGCTGGAGCTGAATCCAGAACTCGAGTTAGTGAGAGATTGTGTTGGCATCACCATTCCTGTTTAGCACCAAAGTCAGGATTTCTTTGAATTTTTAAGTTAGAAGTAGACTTTTCCACACTCTGGATTTATTTCAGGAAAACATAATTGAACATTTCAGGTTTCTTGTTTTGGAGTTCCTTTTTAGGAGGATAAAATGTGAAATTTTCTGAAAAGTTGTTCATAAAAATTATTGTACTTATTATTTAGTATTTAATCAGACAGAACTACTAAATGGAGTTGGACAGTCCAGTGTAGGGCTGATGTTGGTTTGTATGATGTTAGGATTGTACCTCTCCTTGCTCCTGCCTCCTTACATATACAGTGGAGGCAGAAGTGTTGGTCATCCTCGGGGATGAGGCGTCTTGTTCTCAACAAACTTTGTTTGAATCCTGATGCAGTCTGTGCAGGAGGTAGGCTGTCTGTGCCAGGGCAGTTCACTGCAGTGAATCTCTGAAGTTCGGCAGGGACACTTGTTTATTCCCTGTCTTCCAGGCCAGAGAGCCCCATGCCTTTTGGTAGTCTTCTCTTTCCCTGCGTTTTTGCATCTGACCTCATTGCCCAGCCTTGCTGGCCCTCCCTCTGCTCTCGCTCCTTTGGGAATGAACCTGTCAAACCGCAGCCTACCCACGTACCGCTAGCTGTGTCCAGGTCCATGTCTCTCGGTTGGGGTCAGGGCTCCCTCACCCCTCTGCCCTGTCCCCCATGGAAAGGGCTGAACTCCCGGTGGACTCACTGTTGGCAGAATGTGCTCCAGACTCTGAAGCCTGCCCAGGGTACGAGTTGACGTTGAAGGCCAGCACAGACATACAGAGCGAGAGTCCTCAGCGGCCCTGCTGAAGCTCATTAAAGAAGGAAAGTGGCTCCAGTGTACTTGAAATCGCCTCTGATTCTCAAGCCTCTGGCTACACAGGAGCTTGAGACTGACCCCAGCTGTACTCCTCAGCCTCATTGCTCTCATTGTTGACATAGACAGACACTCAGAGAGTGGACCTTTTTTACATCTAGAATCAAATGGCCACACTTGAACAGCAGACAGAACGGAGTCACGGAGTGCTCCTGGGCTCATTGTGAAGTGTGTGATCGTTGGCCTGCTGGGGAGGTCAGGAGGACCCTGCTGTTCTCCCATCTTCTGCCTCTTCATGAGAGCCAGAGCCACTGTCTGTCTCACCACGTTCCCTTTCTTTACCTCCTGCTCTTGATCAGCATCCCCATGGCCTTCGGAGCAGACACGGTGTGGATACACAATTTAGTTGTATAATTTTATTATAATATGCTCTTTTTAAGAAAAGCCAAACACTTCATAAACATTTTCCTGTGCCTCTAGGTCTTCCTATTTTAATAACTAAGGTATAGGCATTATGAATTATTATAATAGAAATTATTAGTGGATAATATAATATCTTATATTTGCTAATTAATTTCTATATTATTAACCCATTTCATTATTTAACCTTTTTCTCCTAATTTTTACTCCTTACTAATACATATAGGAACTTTTTAAATGTCTAGTTCTTTTTTTCCCTATTAAATAATTTCTTTAGAACCAATTGCTAAGCCTGAAATTCCTGAATCAAAGTTTGTCATTATTTTTGTGTCATTATTATTATCAGGAAAGTATGAATTTTCTCACCATATGGAGCAAAATTCTTGCCTAAGAGTTAATTAACACTGACAAAAAATTGAGGTCCCTAGAAGTGGCATTTCATTGCTGTTTTGAGTTGTTTTTTGCTTATCCCTGCATAGCAATATATTATAAAAGCATTTTACTCTGACATATTTAAAATAACAAAATATGGTCTAACTTTGTCATTTCATTTATCTGGAAAACATGTGAAACCTGAACAGTTCTGCAGTTAGCAAATGAAGGGAAGGTAGCATTGCATACACAGCAGTTACGGTGCATACAGCGTTACCAACTCTTGTGTAGAAGGAAGGTACTTCAGCACTGTGAGATCCCCTGTGTTATACTGAAGGCCAGAGGATGTGACAGTGGAAGCCCTCCACAGGGAGAGCAGCATGGGGGGATTCGGAAACCATTTATACAGCCTCAGGGGGAAAAAAAGGCACATTTCCTTTCCAAGTACCTTTTGGAAAAAACATCATGCTATTGTTTTCAAACAACTTGAAAATAGAACTTGGAAAAGAATGAACATGTTTCTAAAGTTGTGATTTTAAGGAATGATTTGCTTTTCAGATCGACATGATCTTGGAATATCAAAGAAGATCCAGCCACTATAAAAATGGGTAGAATAAGTGGCAGGAAAAATGTAAAATGAGTTTAGGTGTGTGGGAGTAAAGTTGTCAAAATACTGAAGGAAAAATTCAGCTGTTTGATTTTATCTTTGTGGAGAGAGTGGCTTAGACATTCATCTGGCACAAAATATTGTGGCTTATGTAAAAATAAAACCATCTGATCTTGACACTTTGGTAATTAGATGGTTTATTAATATCATTGTAGAATTTGAAACAAGTTTGCATTTGGTAAAATGTGACTAAACTATATTAATGTGTTGCTTTCAAATTATTGAATGGTAGATTTTGTTTTGAGCTTACTAAACAGTAATTTTTTTGGTCTGGAACTTATCAATTTTTTCTAATAAGTAGCCTGACGTAAGCCTATTTTTACAGCTATTTGTTAAGTCAATGATAAATGTTCTGACCATATATAAAACAAATTGTTATATCACTCACAAAAATTAGGCAACCCTGTATAATAGGTAGAGTCTTAAGAATACTAGGGTATTAGGGCTTAAACTTAACATTGATTTGATTTGATCTTTTAAGTGGAAAATTTAGCAGTGCCTAAGTGGGGAGAGTCTGATTTGAAGAGGCTGGAAGGGAACTCGGGGTGAAAGGTGTAGTTACAGAGGTAGAGCCAGCTGCCAAAGTCAAGGCCTAAACTTGGAATCTGATTCCCAGACTACGGTGGCCTTCTCTCAGCCTGGATGTGGTAAGCAGTTTTCAGAAGAAACATTTGAAGAAATGTGTATAAAGGCTAATTTCTCAGTTTGCTAGTCAGGTCCTAGGCTGGGTCCGGATTGTGCAGACCAAATTGTCTGCTGATGTTTGTCCTACAAAGAAAATAAGACTATCTCCAAATGCTGGGGTCTAGTAAGTCCCATTTTGACCTTGGGCTAATTTATTTATTAATCCAAAGGTGTATGAAACTTGACTTCTCAGGGTTCAGTGACTGGATGGAGAGATGACCTCTAAGATTTCTTCTGACAGCAGAGTTCTCTGATACCTGAATATTGTCCTTTCCAAGGGAAGAGGGAAGAGCATGCACTACTCAGTCATCTGGGTTACCTACACATTCATGACCTAAGATCTTTGGGATTCAGAGGTTTAGAATGTGTCAAGTAGCTGTCAGGTCTAACCCCTTGGTGATCCTTGTACAAATTGGTAAGTGAAATTGGTGCACTGGAAATGGTTTGGCATGAAGCCTTGATCTTGACGTGCATTGGCCTGTGTTACCATGTACTTGGACATGGAGGGGAATCCTTGAATAGACTTAGTGCTCTGCTGGGAGTTGGCCTCTTTTGACTTCATCTGCTGTGTTGAAATGTATCCATATGCATTCTGCTTGAAGTAACATAGAATGTAGTCAACATAAGTAAGGTCATGTTGGTAGCTCAGTCCTAAGGATCACATTATAAGCTCCCATTGGTTCTTTAGATGAAAGAGTTGTGCTGAACTGGCACCCATCCTGCCATCTGCCTAGAAAAGCAGTCTGAAGAGAAAGGTTCTCGGTTGGGTGGTGAGGGAGGTGGACTGAGTGCTTAGCCTGAGTGGACATTTCGGAAGAGCTCAGGGATGACTGCTCACTGGAACACAGGGCCTGAATTGAAGTCACAGGAACTAAGATTGTCAGTTGAACCCTGGATTTGCAAAAAACACTGGTAGATGCTGAACACAGGAGCAGTGTGACATGCGTGGCTGCTGGGGATATGCAGCTGGCATTTGATATAATAGCAGTGGACCAGAGCAGAGCAGGGACAGAGCCCAGGAGGGAAGATGAGAGTAAGCTGCTGTGGAGTCAGGCCAAGGTGATATTGAGGAACTATTGTTATTTGTTTAGAACAGAACAGTGACATTTGTCTATAGACTTTTGTGCAGTCTTGCTTTGCTGAACGCAGCCCTGTTGTGGTGTTCAACATGTTCCTCTGTCCTCTTCATGTCTTATGAACTGGTAGCTGGAGCTAAAGCCTTGATCAGCTCACAGTTGCCTTGAGGCTTTTATCCAGTTCATATGCAAAATAGCATTAGCTCACTGCGCTGCCACGCCACCTTACTTATTTGGATAAATGAAAGTCACCATCTAGTTTCAGTTTCCTTTTAAATCATATACAGTAGTCTACGTACATCTTAAGCATAGTGGAGCAAGTTCCAGCACATGTGTACACCCATGGTCCCCATCTCTGGAGCCTGGCTGTTCCTCTCGAAAGTTTCCTCACATCTCTGCCATCTGCCTCCTCCCCAGAAGCAACCACCACTGTTCTGATGCTTTCATCCCTAAAACCAATTTTACTTGTCTTGAACATAAAAAAAAGGGAAAGAAAAGGGAAGGGAATACATACACACACACACACACACGTGTGTGTGTGTGTGTGTGTGTGTGTGTGTATCAGTACTTGGTGTTGATATATTTCAGTTTAAAGTTAGAAGCATTTATTCAGCACCTACTGTGAGCGAGTCTCTGTTGCTATTATACGTATAAATGTGACTGTGGCAGAGTTGACCATGGATGTGAGTGGTTGCAAAGGCAGAGCTGGCAAGTACCAGCAGAATTAGAGCATCCCCCAAAAAGGTGACAAGCCAGTGCCTGAGCTTAGAAGTTCTGGAGCACAGAGCAGCGGGACTGTCCCTGTGTTCTCTCCTTTTGCAGGAGACTCAGATGTTAAGCTTTGCCTGTGTTGGTCACTGTCATCTTCCTGCACTCAAGCAGGATTTCCTCAGGTCTGTGCATGTTCTGATGAAAGAGGTGTGGTGTGGGATGATTTCCTCCCGGCGGGGGTGATGGGTAGGTGGAGAACCGTTGGTGAATCAGCGTGGCCCCTCACGGCCTGTCCAACTCCCACCTCTCCACATACATTTTCGTCCCCTTCAGATCCGCTGCTTTTCTTGGTGACTGCTACTCAGTCAGTTACTATGTTCACACAATTGGTTTTACCAAGAAAAACAATTAGTAGTTCTCAGCTTTCTTTGTATATCATTATGTGAAGAACATTTCCACATTATTAAAGTCACTTGAAATCCTGACTCCTAGGCTCTTGTTAACTCAACATACATGGTCACATATATGTAACTGTGTATATATAGTATATGTACTATATGTAACATACTATCTACTGTAGATGTGTATGTTAATATATGTATATTTGTCCAGGTTGTCTACTTGATTAGCTTTGTAAGGTCAGTTAGGAGATGGTATTGAACATTATTTAAAAAAATAAGTTTTCATGGAATACAAAAGAAGACAGTATTTCTAAAGACCACTCTTTTCTTTCTCCACAGAACCATCCGAGTATGGCTGAAAAGAGACAGCGGCCAGTACTGGCCCAGCATTTACCACACAATGGCCTGTAAGTCACAGACCAGTTCCTCTTTAGGACATTGCCTCTAATGTCCTTGATGTTTTAACTTTCAAAATGTCTGACTAAAAATGGCTACTAGATTTCAGAATGAGTTTCTTAGTTGCCAAAGACCTCTGACAGGCTGTAATGAGCTACAGGAAAACTTGTATTTTGTAAAGGTCCACTGGCCTAATAAAGTAGACGTGAGCAAAACTGAAAAAAAGGTGGAGGGAAAGGCCCGTTTCCCGATTTCCTTTGTCTTAATTCAGCCAACCTTCATTCGTTAAGCTTATCCTCAGTAGTACCTGATGCTGACACCAAAGAGCAGTCTGCACGCTCCCATGATTATGACAGCCTATGTCTGACCTTTGACCACCTCTGGATACCACAGAGAGAAGTGCTAGATGCCTCACTTTCTAAACAGAGAATTTTCAGTAGTAAGGTATGTTCTAAAAATATATCTAGAAGATAAAACTTTGCATGGACACTTTAAAACCGCCTGAAATTCAGAGTGAGATGCCGAGGTGATGTACTCAGAGGCCCCGTAGGCCCGAGAGGAGGTACTGTGGCCTGGCGTGATGAATTATGGTCAGGTTTCAAGTAGTCTTCCTGTGTTAGGTATTGTAAGGTTTCATCATCCTTTGATAATAGTTAATCTTTATACTGTCTTCCAGAATGTCTGTTTCATTTCCATTGAATGATTGTAAAGACAGAGTTGTGACACAAAGTCACAGCAAATCTAAGCAACATCCTTTTCTCCCACTTCTTTTCTTTAGACTTTCTTGAAAACAAAGCCCTGTAGAGAATGCCTGGATGTCACCCAAAGCCAAATGTGGGTTGAAACCCGCTGTTCAGAAGACATCTGTAGCTGCAGGTTTCCTTGAGGCTTTGGTTTTTAGTGAAGGCTTTTCCTCTGTGAAGGGTTTCTATATTCAGCCGACTTCCCAGGAAAAGAAAAAAAGGATTTAGTGTGAGCTCCATGGCTTGCTACTGATGAAGTGGAGTTTGTTGGAACACAGAGCAGCCAGTTATTCAGCACATTACCTATATTTAGTTTTAATCATCTAAGCACCTCCCGAGTTAGCACATTCTCATTTGTACATGTATTCAATTGAGTATGCAGTGTTTGGATCTTGTGTTAATTTTCACAAAAAGTTAATAATTGATCAAAATTTTCATTTGTTCTACCTTCTACCAATAGTTTGGGTAGCTTGATAACTTCCCTAATCGTTAAGTGAAAGTGAAATAGACTTTTTAGAATACTTTATGAAGGTAACTGCCATTAAAGGAATGATAAAACCTCATAATAAAATAGACTACTTGAAAACTGACCAGAATTTACTGCGCCAGGCCACCCTTCCTCCTGTCACCACGTCCACTCGTCCTCTGGAGTGCTTAACCTTTGCTTCTCACTCTGATTTCTTACCTTGAAATGCAGAGTGGCTGATGTTCTAATGCAGGTGCATATGGAGCCTGTTTGATAAAGTAAACAGGAGAGATGGGTGTGATATTCAGGTCCCCAGGTTCCCAACAACAACAACAGAGCTGGTAACTCCTTACTTCCCAGTGGCCCAGCCATAGACCCGATAGCTGGAGAGAGCAGCAGCTGGAAGAACTCATTCCAGTGCGGGGCTTATCTTGTTGTCACTTGGAAAGTCTTATTAGAGCTGCTGCTGTACTCCTCCCATCCCTCCATAGTTCATATTTGGTCAAAGCTTAATCTCCTTAAGTCTTCACCCTTGAAGTTCCTGCTCATTAGAATAGAGACAGAGATTGACAGGGATTGTATTCTGTGTTTAGTTTTTAATTCCTCAGCTATTTTCTCCTAGAAAACCCCAGCAGTAGAAGGGTGTGCTCTCTCCTCTCTCTTGTCTGTTGGATCTTGGGCACATGGCTGTGACTCATTCTGGTCCCGTCCCTCCCTAACTTGGTGAGACTATTCCTTCTCAAAGTAGTTTCCAGCTCAGGAAGGAGAGATGGCCAAACTGCCAGAACACGACCAGAAGAAAACGTAGTGGATGAATTATGAGAAATAACTGCTTGTCATTGTAGAATGATTTATTTCAAAATTAAATTTATCATACAAGAACATTGCTGTTTTTGGTTCTAAGAACTATCTGCTGACTGTCCAGTTTAGTATGTTTTAGTGGTTGTACACCAGTTTAAACTTTTGCCTGTGCCCTGATGGAGCCCGCAGTAAGCCAGGCCTTCATACATCATTGCAGTAGTACAACTATGTTCCATAATGTCATTCACTGAACACAAATCACTTTCAGAACCTGGTATAGCTGAAGGAAAAATGGTAACTCCCAGTTTCAGTATTACTATGTGCCTCATGCCTTTTTTTTCTAGTAATGTAATTTTATGAAATCATCACACAGCTATGCAAGATAGATGTTATTTTTCACATTTTCTAGATGAGGAAACAGGACAGAGAGATTAAACCAATGGCTTGTGGTTGGAATTCCAATCCATGTGAGTTTACTACTCCCAGACTATACTGCCCACCACAATTATGGAGTAGGTCCACACATTTTTTATGCAAAGAGCCAGACAGTAAATATTTAAATTCTGTGCAGCAGTCTGTGACAGCTACTCAGCTCTGCCATTGTAGCATGAAAGCAGTCATAACCAGTACATAAATGAAAAAGCCTGGCTCTATTCCCCAAACACCAAAGACCTAATTAACAAAACATAGAGCAGGCTGCACCTGGTGCTCATGTCTGAGTTTTAAGCATCTGATTTTGAACTATAGTGATATCTTCTTTAAAGACCACTGATTTGAAAGATGACCTGTGTTTTTCTTGTTTCCAAAACTACAGGAATATCCAACCTTTCTTTTCTTTTTAAAGTATTTATTGCTTATCTCAGTAGAAAACTCCTTTCTAGGAAAAAAGCCAGGATATCATTATATGCAAAATAAACTGGGAAGCTTTTTATTTTCTTTTTTAAACAAAAATTCTTTAATCTCATAAAATTACTCAGCACATTAAAGTTTTACACAAAAGAAACGTTTTTCAATATTTATGTAGTTTGTTGTGTGAGTGAGCATCAAAATCATTGAAAAGAAGCTTAAAACTAATGCATCCAGACTTAGTACCAACAGAAGAGCAAGTAAAAATGATAATGAATTTTTGAAATCATTAAAGCATGATTTGATTTGCCATAGTGATTTTTGCAAATGGTAATTGAAGAACATTTTGATCATATGAATTCACATGTATCTTCATGGTTATACTTCTTAAACATGACTGTTCTTTGTTATCTTCAGCATCATTATGGTGGATTAGGGTGTGAGGGCTTCAAGTCAGTCATGTTTTCTGTATACCTTTTCAGTACCTACCATTCAACTACATAGTTCTTGAATGCAACTAAAACAGCCTTTTTCTATGATCTGATCATGTCGATGGCTATGTCTTTTCTTTTAGGTACATTCCAGTATTATAGATTACTTTCTTTCTTTGGTGTAGATTGTCAGTCATTGCAGCAAGAGAACTTATACTATTTCAGATGGTTGGCTTCATTTGGATGATTTTTTTTCTTTTACTTTTTTTATGGCAAGTCTTATTGCAAAATAAAGTCAAGTTCATTTATTTTGTCTTGTTCCTGGCATGCAGTTTTTTTTGTTTTAGTTCTTCCATTGTGATTATAATTCTTTAGGCTAGAATGATTAAGAAGAGCTATATGATTTAGGTTTTTAAAAAGAGCAAAATGTTTTATGAAAAATAATCATATAAGTTGAAAACATAAAGTTCTCTTTGTTTTGAACAAAGAAATGAAAAGAAATGAACCCAAACATTTCTTTTTCCAAATTTCCCATTTTCTAAATCACTTCACTTCTGATTTTTAGCAGAAGACTATTTGAAGCTTTTCCTTTCTGAAACTCATTCTCTTGCCCATGATTTCTGGGAGAGAGAGAGATAGCCACTGGGAAGGAGGTATACAGGAAAATAGGCAGATGCTATCCTGGGTGCGTAACTGCTGGGGTCAAAGAACCTATCTATACCTCACAACTACAGTTCCTGCAAACCAGGTCATGTGTGTCATTGCAAAAGGGAACATTTTGACCATTGAGAAAATAATAATCCTGGAATGGCTTTCCTAGCATGCTTACATATGCTCTGGGATGAGAATTCTAGGGCTGGCAACCCCTTTTTCTGCAGATTCCAGCAACTTTTTACCCTTATTTGGGAAGGGTAGTGGGACAAAGCGTTTATGTATCAGATCACGCACTGTAAGCACTGGTTGCCAGACTTTTCCCAGGCTATTAGTAGGAGTTTCCATCAGATGAAATTTTGTGCTGGCTCACTTTGCCCAATATTGTGAGAATAATTGAGAAGATTTACAGAATTAGAGTTTTAAACTGAAGCAACAAAGAGAACTTTATGTTTTCAACATATGATTATTTTTCATAAAACATTTTGCTCTTTTTTAAAAAACCTAAATCATATAGCTCTTCTTAATAATATTTTGAGCAATGACTCAAAAGGCTTAGCTTTGCTGATAATGTGGTGTTTGTCTTTCTGGCAGCCCCTTGCTCTGCTATGGCTTACCATCATGATAGTAGACGGATATTCGTGGGCCAGGATAACGGAGCTGTAATGGTACGTAACTTCCAGGAAGTATTCATTACATTCTTTATATTGATTTTCTATGTTTACTTATGTGGGATAGTTTAAGTAAAGTCAACAGTGAATGTCTGATTATTTGGTACAAAAATATTTCCATCAGTTTCCATGGATGTGAAGTCTAAAAACATTAATTTTAATTGATGTTTACAAAGCTCAGATGGCTATCATAATTGATGGTTTGGTGCTCAGGATGCCCATAAACATGCATTGTATTCATACAGTGAACATGAGATCTGTAGCATCTCCCATCTTTTGGCCATGATGGTGGATAGCCTATGGGTCTCCATGTGTCTGTGAGAGAAGGGATGGGGAACAAGTCTAACTACCAGCTATTCCTCCAGCAACTCAACTCTGTAAGGCAGCGATTTCCAAGCTACCCCTGAAGAAGGACCAGATATGTAAATTTTTAGTCTACTATAGACTGGTGTTTTTTATGGGTCCAATTGTGTGTGTTTATTTTTTCTATAATTTAAAGATAAGTCATATACCATAATTGCACTACTTTAAAATGCATAGTTCAGTGCTTTTGTAGTATATTCATGAGACTATGCACCCATTACAATCTGATTATAGATTATTTATATCCCCCAAAGAAACCCCATATTCATTAGCAATCATTTCCCTTTCCTTCAGCTCCTGTACTCTCTGAGTACAGGGATTTGTCTGTTCTAGATATTTTGTGTAAATAGAATTATACAGTATGTGTGACCTTTTATGCCTGTCTTCTTCACTTGGTATTTTCAAAGTTCATCCATGTTGGAGCTTGAATTCGTTACCTCATTCCTTTGTGTGCTGGAACAGTATTCTATTACATAGATAGTTTTGCTTATCTATTCACTAGTTACTGGAAATTTGGGTTATTTTCTACTTTTTGGCTAATATGAATAATGCTGCTGTAAACATCGTATATAAATTTCTATATGAACACATTTTTTCAGCTCTTTTGGGTAGATACGAGAATGGAATTGCTGGGAACTATATTTAACATTCAAGAAGCCACCAAAGTTTCCTCCAAAGTGACTGCACCATTTTACATCCCCCCAGCAAAACACAAGGGTTCCAGTTTCTTTACATCATTGTGAATACTTATTATTTTCTGTTTCTGTTTTCTTTTGCTTTATTTTGTTTATATTATGGTCATTGTATTGGGTGCAGATTGGCATGTCTTTGTGGTTTTGATTTGTATTTCCCTACTGACTAGTGATGTTGAGCATCTTCTCACATGTCTGTTGGTCATTGTGTATCTTCTTTGGAGCAGTATCTATTTAAGCCCTTTGCCCATTTAAAAAAATTTATTATTGAATTGTAAGAATTCTTCCCATGTGCTAGATACTAGATTCTTATTAGATACATGATTTGCAAATGTTTTTGCCCATACTGAGGGTTTCCTTCAATTTTTAAGTTTGATGAAGTCCAATTTTTCTATTTTCTCCTTTATTGGTTGTGTGTTTTAGATACAATACCTAAGAAATCATTACCTGATACAAGGTTATTTACATTATATTTTCATAGGAATAATGTTATAGTCTTATGTTTTCTCCTAAAAGTTTCATAGTGTCATTTCTACATTTAGATCTTTATTGTGAGTTAACTTTTTAACATATGGTGTAAGGAAAATGTTTTAGGCAACTTTTTTTTTTTTTTTTTTTTTTTTTTAACCACTGTGACCAAAAGACCTGACAAGAACAGTTTTAGAGAAATAAAAGTTTATTTGTGTTTCACAGTTTCAGATGTCCGTAGATGATCGACTTCACTGCTCTGGGGCCGAGATGAGGCAGAACATCCTGATAGAGGGTGTAGAGGAGGAAAGTAGCTCAGGATATGGCACCAGGAAGCAGAGAGACTATTCTCTGCTCACCAGGGACAAAATGTATACCCTAAAGGCACACCACCAGTGACCCACCTCCTATAGGCACACCCTGCCTACAGTTATCACCCAGTGAATCCACATAAGCAGATTAATGCACTGATGAGGTTAAGGCTTTATAACCCAATCATTTCTCCTCTAAACCCTCTTGGCATTGTTTCACACATGAGCTTTTGGAGAACCCTTTATATCTAAACCTTAACAGAAGGGTTCCATATCCGTTTTTTGCTTGTGATCATCCAATTATTCCAATGCCATTTGTTGAAAAGACTGTTCTTTTCCCATTGAATTGTCTTGACATCCTTGTCACACAGCAAGCCTGTGGAGAACCAGGGAAGAGTTTCCAGAAGTAATGGTTTGTGAAGACTTGAGGTAGAAAGGATCTCTGTGTGCCTGAAGATTTGTGTAGTTTACCATGGCTGGGTGGTGCTGGTACAGGGAGGCACCCCAGACGCCATTTAAGAAGTAGGCAGAGGCCAGCTCATGCAGAGCTTTATATATCTGGATAGTTTTAAATTTCATTGTAAATTCAGTGAGAAGCCATTAGAGGATTTTCAGCAGATGAATGATAAGATTTAATTACATTTTTAAAAGGTCCCTGTAATTATTGGGCAAGAGTAGATTGAAGGTCAACAAAATAGAAGAGGGAGTCAGTCTGATGCAGCAGTCTGAGAGAGAGAATGGTGGTGGTGAAGGCAGACAGAGCAGATGGATTTGAGATACATCCTAAATGCATCTGTAATAAGTTGGGTTTCGGGGGAGGAAGAGGAAGAAGTCAGGTGACATCAGAATTTTAGTTTGAGCAGTGACATCATTTACTGTGAAGGGAATGGCTTGAAGGGTTGGGATAGTTGGAGACAAAAGGAAGAGTGAGGAGTCACCCATGTGTTTGAGATACCTATGTTGTCTCTTCCAAATGGCAGTGCAAAGTTGGCACTGGATATACAAACCTGGAGCCCAGGGATGAGGAGAAATGGTGGTCCTTGAATATGGTATTAAGGAGCTTAGACTACATTTTACAGTCTAAGCGTTTCAAACTTGCATAGTCATCACAAATCATTTAGGAAACTTTAAAAATACCTGTTCCCTGGCTCTATGCTAGGTCCACAGCTTCAGAATCAATTACGAGGGGCTTGGGCATCTGTGTTTTAGCAAGTGCCCTAGGTGAGTCCGAGGACTGAACGCGCTGGGGAAATACAGCACCTCGGGGAGCAGGGAGCCATTAAGCAGGGGCATGATGATGCCCTAGGTTTTGATGTCTGTTGGCCCAGTGTGCCACAAGTAACTGACATAAACTAGGGATAGCAGAGCATGAAGAAGAGCAGAGGGTCTCATCCCGGAGTGCTTTAAGGGAAAGTCAGAGGACTAAAAAGCCCTTAAGAAAGACTGGGGCAGCAACAGGCAAAGTGGACAAAGGGCCCAGAACAATCCGGCCATGGAAGCCAGGTGGAAGGGATAGGCAGTCATTTTAGGTTAGTAGCAAGGGCAGCAGAGAAAGGCTGAGATCAGGACATCAACTAGAAGGCAGCTGGCGATAGCAGGGAGAGGCGTTTCCATGTTGGAGAAGAGTGGAGTGAGGAGTGACCAGGAGGGAAAGCCTGAGAGTAGTTAATGCAGGATGGTTTTTAGAGAAGCATTTGGCTGAGAAGGTTGGGACAAGTATGGTATAGTTAAAGGAGTTTCATTGTTGGTTGTGTTCATTTTGTTTTTTAAAGTATAAAAGAAGCGTTGATTGCACTTAAAGGCAAAGAAGAAAGAGGCAGGAGGAAGGTCGGGCTCCCTCCAATGAATTTCACACTGCAGCAGGCAGGTGGCAGGGGCTCCCATAAGCACGTGATGTGGTAGTGGATGCAGAGATCTGCTGGACATTTTATAGGCATATCATGGTGACGCGCATACACACGTAACACAAGAGGCTGTCAAGTGCAAGCTTTCACATGGTTTTTCCAGAGGTGGCAGTGGCCACGCATTTCTTTCTCCAGAAACTCTTCTGGTGGCTTTTGGTTGGAGAGTCGACTCTGCATTTACAGGACAGCACCTCTTCAGTGGAAAGGATGATTTAAACCCAGCTTAGCTTTAGTTAGCAATTGATCTGTTGGTTTTCCATCCAATATCAATTAATACCTGCAATGCTGATCCATCTTTGTACTTTGCAAAGTAAGGTGGAGACCAGGAAGTCTTTATGACTTGGGTGGTTTTTATCATGCCCTGTTCAGTCAACAATGCATAATGTCCATGTTACCTAAACCTTTAAGAACTTACAATTTAGCATCGATCAATAGATTTCTTAATTAGTGCTTCTCTTTAGAGTTTTGTTTTATCTCAATTTTATGTTGAGGTTTATTTTTTCATTTAAAAAGTTATGTATTTTTTAGTTTTTCCAAGTTATATAGTTCATAGGAAATCTGGAGAATGCAGGAGTATAAAAAAAAAGATCATCCACAATCTGTAACTTTTACTTTTGAGGGGATATGTTTGTACATTAAACTGCTGGAATCCCCTAAAAAAGTGCCTTCCTTATTCTTCCTGTAGTTGTGAACTCTGAGTTTTGTAGTTTTGCTCCCTATGCATTGTCCTAAAGGATTTTTTTGTTTTGTTTTGTTTTGTTTTTTTTGGTATAGCCAAGAGAGCGAATTAACAAAATTTTGCAGTTAGAGGGAGAAGTTATGTATGGCACTCATCTGTGGAGGAGCAAGTGGATACAAGTGCGAGGTCTGTTGGCAGCCCTTGATTTATTCATTTCCATCAGGCCCTGGAGAGGCAGTGGGCCAAGGAACAGTTCCTATCATCCCTAAATTGCTCATCTTAAGTCTCAGGTCTTATGACAACTGGTAGTAGACTTTACTTTGTTTTAAAAGTTAAGTTCCTATTGTTTTAAAAACATAACTGTTTTCTTATTCCATATGTTTACTTTTAGGAATTTCATGTTTCTGAAGATTTTAATAAAATGAACTTTATCAAGACCTACCCAGGTAATTATGATATACACACACAAAACTGGCAGTCACCTCTTATGATCAAAGTTAGGTTTTCACATGAACTTTTCAGTTTTTTTACTCCAATTATGTGAGAGACACAGTTATTTATCATTCTTCTCTGCTTATTAATATGTAAAATTTTATGTATTGGGTGTGTGTATGAGATTTAATTTAACCATCTTCTCTAAAAGGACATGTGCACTGTTTTCATGTTTTGATAACACATACTATATACTGTGTGTGTGTGTGTGTGTGTGTGTGAGAGAGAGAGAGAGAGAGAGAGAGAGAGAGAGATTCTGATCAGACTACATCTATTTAAGTGGAATAACAGGATCAAACATTAAAAAGTCTTGTAATGGTTTAGGTCTGTTTTGCAAGCTGCTTCCCGGCAATTGTGTCAATTTTTACAATCTTATAAATAGTGACTGAGACTGCTCATTAAGTGTGTCCAGCATTTTTTGCATTTGATAGTCAAAATTTCTCAATTTGAAAATTATTTAAGCTTTATTTTGTTTTGACTATGTCATCTTTCAGGAATGTCTTATCATGATTTTGCTCATATTTCCAGGGAGTTGTACTATTTTCTAATTGAATTATAAGCACCTTAACTTTAAAAAAAATATGCGGCACATACATTTTCCTCAGTTTTTCTCAGTCTTGTACATTTAGACATTATTACATTTATCAAAAGCAAGTTCTCAGCGTTCTCAACTTTGGATGGAATTTGCAAAGCCAAAACAATTTGATGAAGTTGTGGATTCCTATCTGTTTTATTCAGCTCTTTTGTTGCTGTGACCAAAAGACCAGTCAAGAACAGTTTTTTTTTTTTTTTAATTTTTTATTGTTGGCTGTTCAAAACATTACATAGTTCTTGATATATCATATTTCACACTTTGATTCAAGTGGGTCAAGAACAGTTTTAAAGGAGGAAAACTTTATTTGGGGCTCACAGTTTCAGAGGTCTCAGTTCATAGATAGCTGACTCCATTGCTCTGGGGCTAAAGTGTGACATAACATCATGACCGAAGAGTATGGTAGAGGAAAGCAACCCAGGACACGGAACCAGGAAAACAGAGAGAAACTTCTCCTCTCACCAAAGACAAAATATATACCCCAACGGCATGCTCTACTGGCCCCCCCCCCTCCTCCAGCCACACCCTACCTGCCTACAGTTAACCACCTAGTTAATCCCCATTAGCAGATTAATGCCCTTATTAGGTTAAAACTCTCATATACCAATCATTGCACCTCTTAACTATCTTGCATTGTCTCATACACAAGCTTTTGGGGAACAACTCGTATCTAAACCATAACACTATCAGTCCAAGTAAAGGTTCCTGGAGACTTTGCCTGAAGGCATAACAACCCAGATTTTATATTTCATATTAATGGATCAAGGTGATATTGGAGTCTGGATGTTTTAGGTATATGTTCTATCTTGGTGAATTTTGGTTTAATAGCAGGGTACAGGAAGGAAATTTTTGAACTTAACTAAGAAGGCCAAATTGCTTTTTCTTGAGTATTGGTCCATCTGTTCCAAGTTTAAGATAGCAGAAAATTGAGGCAATAATGACCGCACTCTTGAACTTGGCATTTCAGCATTGAGCCTTTTGTGACAATGAAGGACAGTCTTGTGATATTGAATAATGCACAGCATTGTAGTTTTGTTACAGTGACAGAAACAACTTTGAATTTTTAGCTGTCACTGGTAGATTTATTTTTAGAAAAATCAAGAATCAATAATTCTTTATATGAAATATATGCCTAGACGTTTGGAGGCCACTTATTTTGTACCTGATCAATGTTGTTGCTCTAAAGCAAATTCTTTTTTAAATTATTTAATTTGCCATTAAGTTCTTTATCCAATTATTTATTTACTGATCTCATTTTATCTATGTTGTTTGTCAAAGTTCTTTATATGAGTTATAAAGCTGCATAGTTTTGTACTGGTTTGAGGACCTTCACATTTCATTGACTAATAACATTTTAAAAAATACAGGAAGGACTAACCAGAGATTCTTTTTTTTTTTTTGGGTTAAGTGAGGGAGTTTTAAAATGAGGCATAGTAAGCATTTCCATGTAATTTTATTATTCATAAAAGAAAGGGCATCTAAAAAATAAAATAGCAGAAAGTATATAATTCAGAAATAGGACAGTTCTTTCTTAGAAAAGATAAATGATTATTCACTCCAATACCTTTACAATAAGCAAATATAAACCTTGCCACTGTTGTCCTGAATTAGACAACTGTAGGTTAAATGGAAAATGTGTTTTGGGTCAAAAAAGCAAGTTAATCTATTACTTATAAGACTGGGCATGTGTTTAATGAGCTTCATGTTTGCTTCTCGGTGTTTCGATCTGAAAATGGACATAAAATATTAGGTTTAGGGAAATTGGGGATTTCATTAAAACAGAAAATAAAAATTAAAAACACAAGCCCCACATCAGTTACTGAGTCATTCATTAGCTGGGGCTTGGTTTAGTTGAATTTAAGATTATTACTATGGGAGTACTCCTGTAAGTTTCAGGGGCCCTCATGAGTATTTAATGGCTCAGCATAATCTCCTTGGACCTGACCTTCTCACAGACTTTTGGAGAAAGTCCCTCAGTTCTTCGAGAGCAGTCTGTACAGCTGAGAGCAAAGTGGCTCCTCTGGCTAGCCTCTGACTTCTTTCATCAGACTGGACGTTTATAAAACACCTGCTCATGCAGCTCCTATACCTCATGAAGTAGAACTCAGGTCACTGCCCTAGTGTGCCTTATAATTGAACTGAAAATATTTTAAAAGTTACATAATAGAATATTTTTCTCATCCTCAACTATTATTTTAGAATAAAGATCTTTAGAAATACTTGGTATTTATAAATCATAAAAAAGTTATACACGAAGAAATTATTTCAGAAATAAAATGTTATTTATTTATTTATTTTTTTGGTTCCAGGAATTGAACTGGGGTGGGGAGGGCGCTTAACCACTGAGCTACATCCCCAGTCCTTTTTTTTATTTTCTATTTTGAGACAGGGTTTCACAAAGTTGCTTAGAGTCTCACTAACTTGCTGAGGCTAGCTTTGAACTTGCCCTCCTACCTGAGCCTCCTGAGCTGCTAGGATTACAGGTGTTCCAACACATTTAATTTCAGAAAATTGTAGCTGCTCTTATTTACAATGCCAGTATTTTCTAAAGGGTCAAAACATTGAAGTAATGAACAATAAAAACAAGCAAATAAACAAAAAACATTGCTGTGTTAAGACCGCTGTTTTCCATATGGAACTCACTGATATTTAAGACTTTTTAGAACAAAGTAAAAATGTTCTTTTGATCATAGCAAAAAAAACAAAAAGAAAGAAAGAAAAAGAAAAACTCTATTATTCAAATCTCTCTTGTCTTTAGTAATTCCTGGCTTTTGATATCCTTTCATATGGGGCTGCAGAGGACGGGGCCTTGGAAGGAGTGGTGCTGGTACACTGCAGTGGAGCGGCTTGTCTGAAGTCTGCTCAGGGGGTAGGCACTCCCCAGTGGCTGTTTAGACACACACAGGAGCATGCAGGCCCACCAGGGAGAGAAGGAAAGCCTCAGTTCTTACCCCATGGGGAGCTGCTTCTGAAGGTCCCATCTTCCTGAAGGATACAGACTCCCTTTGTGTTCCTGCAGCTCATCAGAACCGGGTGTCTGCCATCATCTTCAGCTTGGCCGCAGAGTGGGTGATCAGCACTGGCCACGACAAGTGTGTCAGCTGGATGTGCACCCGGAGTGGGAACATGCTGGGGCGACACTTCTTCACTTCCTGGGCTTCGTGTTTACAGTATCCTCCACAGCGCTGGATCTCTCCCTCCCAGGACTTTGTCTCAGGATTTAGTTTTGAATCTGATCATCATTGTCAATTGAGATCCAAAGACTGAATGATTCTTACACATTTCACCTAAAACCCAAGAATTTCTGTATCTGCTTTTCTTTGATATAAAATGGATTTATTAATATAATAGTTAAATGAATTTTCTGTTCTCTACTGGGAAGTGCTAATGTTTTTAGTACAAAATTATGGAACCCCTAAGCCCTCATTCATACAAGCTCCTCCCTTCATTCCTTTGCAATACAAATTGAAAGACTTTTTATTCTATGAAGAAGAAAAAAAAATTAATCTTGTAGAAATTAGTTATTTGCAGGCTTTACAAGGAAGTATAGTAGATAATAGGGATGTGTACATATCCCTGAGGTTCAAAAACAGGTTACAAGGAGTTTTATACAAAACTTGTATCTAATACTTTTTGTGTGTGTGTCTGGAGAGGACCCAAATCTTTATGACACTCTCAGAATGACCAAAATATTAACAATTACTGTCTTAAAAATTCCCCAGTGTGGGCGTGGTGCGGTGGCGCATGTCTGTAATACCAGCAGCTCTGGAGGCAGAGGCAGGAGGATTGTGAGTTCAAAGCCAGCCTCAGCAATTTAGTGAGGCCTTAAGCAACTCTGTGAGACCCTGTCTCTAAATAAAAATTCAGAAAAGGACTGGGGATATAGCTCAGTGGTTGAGTGCCCCTGTGTTCATTCCCTAGTACCAAAAAAAAAAAAAAAAAAAAAAAAAAAAATTTCCACTCTGTGGAATTTGTTTCCTGTAGAACTTGCCCTTCTTAAGGCCACTTCTGGTTGCTGGTATCCAAATGCTGGCAAGATCAAGACTATCAACAGTAGGCAAATACCCTTGGTAATTTCTCTTTCAGAATTAAGTGGCATAATAAAGTTCTCTCTTTCCATTGAAAGCTTTTATTAAAAATTTTTGCTACAAATGAATGCACAGCATGGGATATTTAAAATAAGCATTTAAAATACTACCATCCACTTTAGGATCAAACAAGGTAAAATTATTCAGATATATTATGTCCTAACTTAGAATTTCTGTCATGTTCAAGGCCTCTCTTAATGGCACACAGTCACAATCATGGCTTGGTTTGTGGTGCTCCTTTTGACCTGTTATTTTGGAGTAGTAGTAGTTATCCTATTGTAAATAGCAGATATTTTATTGTGTATATCCACAAATCATCTGTGGCCACAAACTGAGAAAGTAATGAGTTGTTTCCAATAGTGAATACATTTTAAATTGAAATTTACTATTATCATAAGTAACTGTTCACAGTAGTTTAAAGGAAATCATCCTCTTCATTTAAAGCTAAATCATCTAAGCCAAAAGAAAGATAAGCTCTTGTCCGGTGTTTACTCAGTTTGACGTTACTTTCAGAAATATTGCATAAGAGCCATTCTGCTCTAGTGGGGGTGTTTTATCTTTTTTGTTGCCAGTTCCTAGGATATTACTTGATAGATTAACAGGAACTCAATAAATTCTTGTTGGGTGCTTGAATATTAACTCTCCTCTTAATTCTAGCTGTTTTAAATTTTTCTTTCAGTATTTAGATATTGTGTGATTTTTGCTTGAGTATTTCCTTTCTTGTTATAGTTTGAGGTTTGTACTTAATCTCTTTAAAATGCAAAATTGTTTTAAAATTCTGACTAAAGCTAATGTCTCTTTTATGGGAGGATTTTGAGAGAGGTTCTGTTACATGTCCTTGACTGCATCTCTTCAGATATGATTTTGATACTCAGTACGCTTTTGTTGGCGATTACTCTGGACAGATCACCCTGCTGAAGCTTGAACAGAACACGTGTTCAGTTATCACAACCCTCAAAGGGCATGAAGGTAGGCTGCATGGCCCCCAAAGGTCTTTCACCTAATATGGGCATTGGAATTCAGTTCTCAGCTTTGTGATTCATGAATGTTCAATTCCTCATGATCTGTCAGATTTCAATTCAGTGGGATTTAGGCCGAAAACTAAGGGAAGGTAGGGTGTCGGGATCAGTTTCTTATTTCCAAAGAACCCTTTGAATTGCTTGAATGGATAATACTTTGCATTGTTTATCTTTTTAAATTAACTTGTTTTCATTAGATCTTCAAATTTTATAATAAATACTAAGAACTATTTATATGGAAGAATTGTTATTATTATTTATTATTATTATTTAATTTCTTAGTTTCTAAGACATTCAGCAAGAACTGTTAGATTAATACAATTAGAAGAAATGTTTGCGCTGGCTTGGCCACATACCTTGGGTAGGGACTGGGAGAGATGAATTCCTGGGTAAATTTTCCTTATTTCTATAGAACAGTAAGTTGACAAGGTTCTGTGGAGGGTTTTAAAACTGTTTGACTGCATTGGGTAAATTGCCATGTACATGTGTATAATAAATTGTTTTCATTGAATGCTAAGCTATAATGCAAGGAGTGATATGAGTCTCAGAGTTAAGAACTTTGAGGCCTTCTTTGAGGTTAAATTGAAGAATTGGAGATTTGATGAAATAATTAATGATGGTTATTTATTTATTTATTTATTTATTTATTTATTGTTAGAGAGAGAGAATTTTTTTTAATATTTATTTTTTAGTTTTTGGCGGACACATCTTTGTTTTTGTATGTGGTGCTGAGGATCGAACCCGGGCCGCACGCATGCCAGGCGAGCATGCTACCACTTGAGCCACATCCCCAGCCCATGATGGTTTATTTATAACAACAGTGTTTTAAGTGTAACAAGCTAATCATATCCTATGCTTTCTAGCTAACTCATGTAGGAAAGATAGACTCTATCAGATCCAGGACTTCGTGGGGGAAAAGGAAGCAAAGAGAACAGCAGGTTTTAAAAGATCTGGGCAGAAAAGCATAGGTCCCTGAGAAACCATATTCCATTTATGATTAATCCTGTTGTGACCTTCAGGCTTCTAAGAGGCAGAATGTATTCTGTAACAACTTACAGTTTTCATACTGTGTATCTCCTCTTAGGCCTCTAGCCAATATATGAGGCATAGGAGTAGAGAGTGTCAGAATTCTGTTACAACTGACCCAAAGATAGTTTTGCAGAGTTCCCTTTTTTCCTTTACTTTTGTTTTGGAAAAGTTTAGGGGAGAAACTAGTTTCTGTTTGTTTATAAATATGGCTTCATTAGTTTTCTGTACACCTATAAAATTTATTATCAGTTTGTATAATTGTTTCAGTTTTACTGTTGATTAATTTTTTTAAGGCAAGCAGCAACAAATCAAAAATGAAGAGATTCCTTGAAAGAGAAATTTGTAGTGCTATCAAATTTGATCAGGTGGTCAATTCAGGATGTGAAGTATAAGATTTAGATGTTTTACCTGATTTCCTTGACATCATAGTTTGGCACACCTGGAGACTTTTCCCCTAAGGCGCTTAGTTTAATTTTTTTAAAACATAAGCATCTTAGGGTAAAATGCCTCTGAGGTCCCAGAGAGCTGAAATAACCTACATTTTTATCTTCTAGAAAATGGCCACTGTAAGCCCTACTAGTCTTTTTCATAAATATTAGATTTATTTTTCTCCCAAAGCTTCTTTTATACTAACATGTCATGTATAGATACTTTATAATTTATTGGTATAGAACAAAGAAAAACTTCTTGAAACATTTTTGGACTGGGATGTGGCTTAGTGGTTGGTCACTTGCTTAGCAGGTGCAAGGCCTTGGGTTCCATCCCCAGTACTGCCAAAAAAAAAAAAAAAAGG
>NW_026000005.1:40352662-40390342 GCF_001458135.2 Marmota marmota marmota | reverse complement strand
TACTGCCAAAAAAAAAAAAAAAAAGGTGTATAGCTGTGTGATGCATAATTGAAAATGGTAATCTTACAACTTTGAATAATGGATCTGCTGTGTCCTTGCTGTGACTCATGAGAACGTGATTGAATGACCCTTTGTATGATGAAGATAGATTTTTGCTTAGAGGCTTTCATCTCTAGCTGTCAAATGTGCACATCCTGATGTAGAGTTATGTTTAACCCCTCCTCTCTCTCTTAAATCCCTAGGGAGTGTTGCTTGCCTCTGGTGGGATCCTATTCAGCGGTTACTGTTCTCAGGAGCATCTGACAACAGCATCATCATGTGGGACATTGGAGGCAGGAAAGGCCGGACGCTCTTGCTGCAGGGCCATCAGTGCGTGACTGGTTGTGGGGGTGGGGAAAGGGGCTGAGTGTATGGGGAACTGGGGGAGCATTATCATTATATCCAGACTTTCTCCAAACAGCAAGTTCATAGGGCTGAGTCTACTTTTAACTGCGTGTCAATCGGAACATTGGGTATTAAACAGTAAAATGTAAAAAGAGTATAGGATTTACTTCCTTCTTAGTTAAAGAGCACTTGCCACTTTTCTCTCCCAAGGAGTGGCCCTGTTGAAATGTCTGCCTAGGGCAGGCATGGGTTAGAGACTGGAAATGAGGACTTGACCATCTCTTGAGATGTAGTACTAAGCTATTCTTGAAGTGGGTGCCTGTTTTTTTTTTTTCCTTAATTTCTAAAATATATTTCATTAAGAATCAATGCTTGCTGATATAGTCAGACTCACCTGAGCTCTGACATTGTAATGCTGTCCTACAGTTTAGTCTTGAAAGGAAAAGGAGCACCCCTCTTACCCACTTTTCCTTTTGTTTCTCATTGCTGGTCAGGTGATAGTTGTTTACTGTAGTCATAATCAAGTTGCAATTTAGCCAAGGAAAGATTGGGTACAAAAGTTAACAGAACAGGAGATTGATTGCCTGGGCATCCAGAGAAGTGGTTAGATAGGACCGCTAGAAGGGACCAGATTTTTTCTACTTATCTGTGCATGCATGTGCCTTTCTGTGTGTGTGTGTGAGTGTGTGTGTGTGTGTGTGTGTGTGTGTGTGTGTGCGCGCGCGCGCATGCTACTAGTGATCTCTTATTCACATGAACTGTATTTCAGTAGGACAGATACACCTCTGTTCTTTGTTAAGTTTTGTGTACCAGAAGGAGAAGTCATGACAATTGGTGCAGAAAATCATGGTCTTTATCCCATCTCTGACTTTCAGTTGTAAACAACAGATTTAAAAGCAGTAGAGCTTATTCTGTAGAAAACGGTGATTCCATGTAATCAGTACTAGAATGCCAAGTGAAATTTATGGTGCAACCCATGATATACCAGTAGCGACAAAATGCTGCTTCCTAACTTAGGGGAGAAATTTGAGCTTAAATGAAGACGTTTCTGTGTTTTCCATGTTGAGACATGTGATCTGTCATGTGTATTTGCAGTGACAGGGTGCAGTCGCTGTGTTACCTGCAACTAACCAGGCAGCTCGTCTCCTGTTCCTCGGATGGTGGGATTGCAGTGTGGAACATGGACGTTAGCAGAGAAGAGGTAATAACAGGCAAAGGGGAAGCAATGCTGATGGAGATCCCTGAGGACCCTGCTTCTCGGTTTTCTCCCTGCAGTATAAATGCTGGCTGCCCCCTGTTCCACCCATGGATTTTTGTTTGAGGGTCCTGCTTGTCATTTTGCACTGTATCTTCTCTCCATGTGGAGGTTTCCACTAATGACGAGTAGTATGTACAGTCACATAGCATTTAGGCTAATGTTAGCCTTGAGAAATAAATCCACTGGGAGGATTCGAGACAGCCAGCCTTTCAGCACATCCAGCAATGTGGGCTACATGGGGACCCTCCAAAGTACCCTAGGGCTTTGAAGCATTCCTATACAGAAGCCCTGAGGTGTGTCAGAGACCATCATCAGTGACGTAGCTATGTACTTGTTGTCTTTCTGGGAAAATGTTTCTGTTTCTCTGCTTATTTCTCTTATTTTCCATTGAGCTCCACTCCATATTGACATAATGTTCTTTTCGGGCAACATGATTTTTAACTTGGTTGAGCCGCTAACTAGTTGAGACCTTAATTTCTTTTCTTTGAGTGTCTATTCCTGTTCCCAAAAAGTGAAATCATTGAATGAGTTGATTTCTAAGTCTTCTTCCGTTTCCTTAAATAGATACTCTAAAGATCTACACAATCTGTCTTTTTTTTTTTTTTTTTGAGTTATGCCTGCGGTGAATATGCTTGACCTTGTCATTATGTGATTATTCAATAATTTATTTCAAGCAAGTTTCCGAAAATAGACCTTCCGTTGCCAGAGTAGGTACACTCTAAAGGCTTTTTATAGATTTCATCAGATGGTTTCCAGGCAGGATTTCCATTCTCCTCTCTGCCAGCACTGGGACTATCTATCTTTTTTCTGTGGCATTAGAGCCTATGATGACAATTGCCAAAGAGCTGATTCCAGAGAAGATCTTAAAGTCTAAGATCTAAGTGAGGCTAATGATTATAGTTTAACTTCAGAAGCATTTATCAAGCTCCTACAGGGTAGCCATACTGTCTGGGAGCTTAGGTGAAGATCCATACTCCATGGTTGCCCTTGATCAGTTTAGAGTGCAGTGTGCGGCGCACACTCAAAGAGGACACCACACGCTAGTGCAGAATTCTTACCAACCCCTGCACCTGTGCCTGCTCTGTGTTGCTGCAGGTATTTGTGAGTCTAGTTCTCACTGAATAAACCATTTTTAGCATGTCCCAGAAGAAATAATCAAGGGGGTTCAATCTGTTTTTTTATTTTTTTAAAGTAGCATGACTCATTTCTACACTTTATGGCTACTAAGTTCTGTACACAAAGATTCTTCCCCACAAGAGGTTTGCAATCTAATGAAAGAAATAGCCTCCCCTATAAATAATAGAATACACTCCATCCAGAGACATCGTTATTCTTTGGTTTCTTAGTAACCTTGTAAGATGCCAATCCAATAGTGAGGACACGCTTTTTGAGAAAAAGGAAAAAGAAGGTTTATTGCTTTGTTGGCAAAGGAGAAACACAGGGGACTGCTGTCCCAAAGGCTGTGATTCTCCCCATCATTTCTTAATCTTATTCTTAGAGAACAGAAAGCTCAGAGACAGGTATTAAGAGAAGACCATGGAACTAGTGCTACTAGTGGCTCTCTAAGGGCTCACCATTGGATTTCTTCCACTGTTCTGATCCTCAGGAAGTACTTTTAGAAAAAAAAAAAAACATTTAGAAAATAGAAGCAGACCCTTTATTCAAGCTTACATAATTGTGGACTGACTGTGTTTGCACATCTCCGGAACTGAAAAATAATTCCACCAGTCAAGGTGCTTCCTGTGTGGGCAGTTTACTTCCTTATAGTCATCTATGGAAGAGGTGGGAAAGCAAACTGTCAAAAAGATGCATTATTTTTAGCAATCTTTCTCCCTGGCCAAATAAATGTAGTAGAAAGGTAAATAGCCTGTGATTTCTGAGGTTACCCTGGTTAGGATTTCAAATAATTTTATAGAATTTCCTTAGCTAAGCACTCAGAGAGGCTTGAGCCCACATTCTCCAGCTCTACCATGCTTGCCTGGAATTTCTTTCCAAGTCACCTGTGACAACTGCCTGGAGCATTTCCAGTTCATCATAGCTGCCAGCCACCCCTGCACCATCAGGCCTGAAGCAAATTTGCCTACCTGCTAGGTTATAATTAGAGGGGTTCCTTTTTGGAAGCATGTACAAACTCTCAGTGAACAAGAAATAGTATTTATAGGCAATGAATCCCCTTGAAAAGAGAACATTTTCAAACTTGTAGATCAACTAGTATAATGTTTCATACATTAAATGCAGTATTGACGAATGCAGAAGTTAGTGGTAGTAGTAAAATGGATTTAGATTAGGCAGATGGAACAAGATGTGGGAAAGAGAGTGAAGCAGTCATAATGCTTGATTAATATTCTCTTTTGCTCTTCTTCACACAAAACAAAGCTTGTTTCTCCTTGGATAATAAACAGCAGAATTGCTCACAATAGCTTATAGTTTAACAGCGAATTTTGAGTATGAAGGAATTATGCTCCCTGAAACAAGACCTCAGTTCTATTGTTTGACATATCCCAGAACCATGTTTGGAGACCCCATGTGGTAGAGCAAAGAGCTTGGTGGACAAGCAGAATGACCCAGGCAGGAATCCTGGGTCTCCTAGGCCATGGACAGCTGCTTCAGTCTCAGAGCCAGTTTCTTTGTCTATAAAATGGGAATAATGTTGCTCTGTATTTCCTAGGCATGTGATGAAAATTCAGTGACATAAAACATAAAAAACTTGCCAGCTGCCTGGACTTGGGTGGCATTTACTGCATACCAGGCACTATTCAGAACACTTCACAAATATGAGCTCATTTAACCCTCACAGCCTTGTGAGGTACATACTACTGTTTTCCGATGTTACTGATGAGGAAACTGAGGCACAAAGAAGATACATAATACCCCTGAGGACAGAGCTAGGAAATGACAGAGTCAGGATTTTAGTGCAAAAAATCTGAGCCTGAGTCTGAGCTATTATAACCACCTGCTAGGACTATTATAAAGGAATTGAGAATTTAAAAGGTGTCTTATTTATATATTTTTAAAATGCCCTTGCTTGAAATTGAGTCACTTAGAAACTTGGTAAGATGTTAGAAAATCCATGAATGTGTTGCTTAACTGACACTGCTGGAGAGAGGGACCTTTAATGTTAAAGGAGTGTTCTGGGTCATTGAAACATAATTCTTTAAATGCCAACCCATTATGGAAATACTGTTTTTGATGAAAATGTATAAATTTGATATATTTTCCTCATTTCTTGATGATGCAGTTTTACCTTTCTGACCACAGGTGTGTTGTATGGTAATAAAATTCATGTCTGTTGTTTTAAGTTTCTTTCCCCTTCCTATAGGACTAACAGTTTTTCCTGGAACTGTATTCTTGCCTCCAATTCTACCTACCTTGGTTCTTTTTAGGACAGGCTTAAATCTGTTGTGAACCAAGAAACAGGTTTTTAGAATGTGAAGATCAAAACAGGCCAAAAGTGGCATAATGAGAAGCTGAGGGGGAAATGCAGTCCTGTAACATTGCTGAAATCATGGTGGTGACTCAGAATGTAAGCACAGTATTGACTGTGGCAACCAGCTTCAACATATTGTGGAACTGAAAAAGAAATACTGGCGCCAGCAAATTCTGTTACTCCTGCATTAATTTCTGAAACAGCAATGCAAACGTACAGATGTGTTGACATTGACTGTGACTTTCTGCTCCCCAGGCTCCTCAGTGGTTGGAAAGTGATTCCTGTCAAAAATGTGAGCAGCCCTTTTTCTGGAACATAAAGCAGATGTGGGACACGAAGACGCTGGGGTTGAGACAGGTGAGTGGGCAACACTGACACATCACGGGGTGGGTGTTATTTCCATGTTTGATGAATCTGTTGATCTTTGAGGGAAATCACACTTTGTTGGAAATTCTGTGAATTCCTACATTTTTTATGTCACTATCATATGACTCATGATGAGCACCACTTTTCCTGGGGCCAGTGAGACTTGATTCGCAACTATTCGGTGTTGTCCTATGTAGAAACAGTGAGGTTTTTTTTTTAATTGATACTCCTTCAGTTTATGAGTGTTAGTGAAGTCAGTATTTCATCCAGCCACATATAAATAGAACAAATTAGAGCACACACTTATATGCTTTATGCTGCTACAGTCAGGTAAGAAGTAGCAATTTAATCCTCACTGGCATACTCTGACCTATGAAATTTAGCTTATTCCTAAATTGTTCCAGTGCAAACATACCTGGAACATTTTTGTTAAATATGGTTTGAGGACTGATTTTTATTTTTTATATCAAAGAAACATGCCCCAAACCGCTTATAGATTTCCAAGGTACAAATAACACTTTCTATTCATATAATAATAAAGTTCTACAACAAAATATATTTCTACAGCAGCCTTGAAGGTAGCCCCTCACTCAGGGTGAATATGCATTTTTGCAGGTACGTAAAAGAGAATGATGATTTTATTCCTTTTGTTCTGGTTGCATCTCTGTGAGGGATCAGCCTAAAGTTTGTATGTGTTAATAAACTTCCTTTGAGTTCACTCACAAAGCTACCCTACCATAAGATCTAATCTGAGATCAGCAGCCAATGCAGGAGTTATTTTAGTGCTCATTAACATTCTAATGCTCTGGAATAGCCCCTGAATTCTGTCATTAGTAGAGTTCTTGCAATGCATGTCTAGCAGTAGATAGTGCATTGTAATTGTTGGGAGAAGTATTCCTCACTTCTAAAGGAAACATGAAGGAATGAATTTTACTTATTAACAACTAATAGAACAGAAAAGATGCTGGTCATGAAATTTTAATGGTAAAAGAATGTGACTCCCATCTGCTTCAAATGTATGATATGTCAAGGTCATTGTACTGTCATGTGTAACTAATTAAAACAAATAATAAAAAAAAAGAATGTGACAAAATCAGCAATAATAATTGGGACTGTTTTGGAATGTTCTCTAAGCTTATTTCCTGAATCACAATTTGAGAGATTATGATTTTTTTTTCACTGGCATGATGGCACACTCCTATAATCCCAGCAATTTGGGAGAGTGAGACAAGAGGATTGCAAGTTCAAGGCCAGCCTCAGCAACATAGCAATACCCTAAGCAACTTAGTGAGACCCTGTCTCAAAATAAAAAATTAAAGGGGCCGGGGTGTAGCTCAGTGTTTATACACTCTGGGTTCCATCCTAGTACAAACAAACAAACAAACAAAGATTTTTTTATATTAGTGTCCTAATGAGGACATAATACATTTTAACCTTAAAATTTTTCTTTGATGGAGGAATAGATTATCCTTCCCAGACTCTGCAGTGATTGGGCTCCTAAATGAACTTGAACTCAGTTTTAATAATAACATGTAGACACATAATATGAAGAAATAGAAAACAGTTTATGAGCCATGGAGCAAGGTTATCTGGAAACCCTTGACTGATGTTGAAGTTATTGATTGATATATTGAATTAGGTGATTATAATTCAAAGCATAGCTTCCCGTGTGCATTATAGCCAAAGCTAACTGCTGTTCTCCTCCTCTGGTGACCCTGAAAGCATCACTGCAGGAAGTGTGGGCAGGCCGTCTGTGGGAAGTGCAGCAGCAAGCGCTCCAGCTACCCGGTCATGGGTTTCGAGTTCCAAGTCCGCGTTTGTGATTCCTGTTATGATTCCATCAAAGATGAAGAGTGAGTGCTCACATGTTTTGTCTTACTGCATCTGTCTAATGGATACCTGAAATATGAACAGGCTCTTCTGCCATGTGTTTGTCTCTTCTGAATTTCATAAACCATTTCTTAAAGAGGAAACTCTGGCCTAGTATGACTTATGACTACCACTGTTTATCTCAAGCTGCCTCATTAGTGGTACAGATTTCTCATGAGGAATGCTTGGACCAGCCCAATAGCCAACTGGACAATCCTGAGTCTCAGCATCGTGTAGGTTAGTGTGCAGGGACAAGTCCAAGAGCATGTGGATGGCAGCAGTTGAGCTGGCTGTCTACAAAAACATTCAGCGCCCTGACCTTTGTGTACACATGTGTACAAACTTAATTACTGGGAAAACTCTACAGACCAGTACACTTTCTTCTATAAATAACTGAATATTTATATTCTATTATTTTTTAAAATTTATTTTTTAAATTTATTCTTTTTAGATACATGACAATACAATGTATTTTGACATATTATACACACATGGAGTATAATTTCCCATTCTTTTGGTTGTACATGATGTGAAATTACACTGGTCATGTATTTATATATGTCTGATTCATTCTATTGTCTTTCCTGTTCCTATCCCCTCTCCCTTCCCTTTATTCCCCTTTGTCTAATCCAATGAATTTCTATTTTCTCCCCCTTATTGTGTGTTAATATCTGCATATCAGAGAGAACATTTGACCCTTGTTTGGGGGGAATTGGCTTATTTCCACTTAGCATGATAGTCTACAGATTGATTTACCATCAAATGCCATAACTTTATTCTTTATTATGGCTGAGTAATCCATTGTTTGTCTGTATCACATTTTCTTTATCCATTCATCTGTTGAAGGGCACCTTGATTGGTTCCACAGTTTAGCTATTGTGAATTGAGCTACTGCAAACATTGATGTGGCTGTGTCACTATAGTGTGCTGATTTTAAGTCCTTTGGGTATAAATTGAGGAATGGGATAACTGGGTCAAATGGTGGTTCTATTCCAGGTTTTCTGAGGAATCTCCTTACTGCTTTCTAGAGTGGTTGTACCAGCAGTCCTACCAGCAGTGTTTGAGTGTGCCTTCTTCCCCCACATCCTCGCCAACATTTATTGTTACTTGTATTCTTGATAATTGCTATTCTGACTGAAGTAAGATAGAATCTCAGTGTAGTTTTAATTTCCATTTCTCTAATTGCTAGAGATGTTGAACTTTTTTTCTTATATGTGTTGACCATTGGAATTTCTTCTTCTGTGAAGTCCCAGCATTCTATTCTTAAGTAACTATTTGTTGTAAGTGTACATCTGTCTACATACCTGATTCTGCCAGGACAAAACCACGATTGCCTTTTTTCCCCCTTTCAATCACTGTTAAAGCAGTAGATGGGCAAACCTGGGCAGAGGCTCAAATTGGAAAGCCAATGTATCATGGCTAGTGTTGTAAAATGAGCTAGCGGTGGGAGTGAGGGCTGCTGGGCTGTAGATCACAGTGGGTGCCTTCACTGAAAGCAAGCACTGCACCTATGGAAGGCAAATGGGTTTCAGAGAATCCCACCGCTTTCTGATGGATGCCTTGCCTGTGCCATATGATCTTAGCAGTTCCTATTCTAAGTTGAAGGCTTGCATTTTTATGCATCAGCCTTTCCAATTGAAAGTAATCAGCTATTTTGAGTGTCTTATAAAACCTTTGATAAAACAGTCTTATAATTTATTTTACTCTCTGTCATCCTTTAATGTTAAATTAGTCTCCATTTAAATTAGTCACATTTTTAGAATCTAATTTTATAATCTAATCTAAAATTAGATTCTAATTTTTAGAATCTAATTTTAGCAGTATTATTTAAATGTTTATGATGTTTATACTGCTGACAAGACCCCTTATCCCTTCACTCCAGGAGTTAAAGTGATTCAATGACTTCTTTTCTCTTCGTCAGTCGGACCTCTCTAGCAACCTTTCATGAAGGCAAACATAACATCTCCCACATGTCCATGGACATTGCTAGGGGACTGATGGTGACCTGTGGGACCGACCGTGTTGTAAAGGTAAGCTGGCGCGTTGTCTCAGCTTCTCAGTTTGGGCTGTTCCATCGTCACACTGCAAATGAGCTTCAGACATTTCCAGACAGTTGCTGTTTCAACTGGTGAATGTGCCTTCCCTTTTCATAAGCAACCTACTGCCCACTTGAGACCCCAAGTGACAAATTGCATGCTTGTGATAAATTGCTTCCCTGGTGGCAGGGAATCTCTGGGGTTTCCCTTTGCTGTGGGAGGACGGCAAAGTGAGTTAGCCAGGCCTGGCTGCCCTTAGATCCTGGGGTCCTGGGCTGTCCCCAGGTCTCTTCCTCCCAGTGGGCCTGGACCTTTGCTGGTGCCTGTGCCTACGCCTTCCAGGCCTTCGCATGCTCCTTTACCTGTGGACAGAGGGCAGCCTAATTGTAAGGGACAGCCACATGTTTCTTCATTAAATCTCTGGGTCACTAACACAAATGTTTTATACTTAGTGTCCCGCTTGAGTTGTGAAACCGTGAAATATTTTATACTCCCAGTGGGATTTTTAAAAAATTTAAATGTATAGCAAAACATTACCGTAATGTTATTTTCTTATACTGCCTATAAGATTCTTGCAGGTCATAGTAAACTGCATGTTTTATCTCTCTGTAGATCTTAAGAGGTTTTGTAATGAGAGAGGAGAATGGGATAATTGACTATTTGACAACTTTTCTAGGTTAGCAGCAATTTGTTTGTCAGCGTAGACTTGATTCTAGCCTCATGGTCAGTGCTGCCTTCTCCATGTGTCTTATTTCCCTTGTAGATATGGGACATGACGCCTGTGGTGGGCTGCAGCCTGGCAACTGGGTTTTCTCCACACTGATCCGGGAGCTGGGTGATATCAACACCTTACGAACAGTGGCCTCCACCAAGTGAAATCCTTCCCATGTAGCTCCACAGCCACTGTCACAAGCATGGGCAGTAGCCACCTAAAAACAAATCAACATTTTTTAAAAGAAAAAAATGTAAAGGTGTGTTTTTGGGCACTTGTGGAACTTGCCTGTGGGAACTAATGTGGAAAAGGTCTGTCTGTAGTGGTTCCCTGAGGAATGAAATTACTTCAACAAAAATTCCTCATGCACAGTGACCTCATAGGTAAGGAAAGAGTAATCTAGTAAATGAGAGTTTTAGAGGGAGAAAAAAAAAATAGAACAAAAAGTTAATGCTTAAATCTTCCTGAAAGCAGTCCCAAGTACAAATACATGTCCACTCAGACTAGCGGGCCTTCAAGGGCCCTTGAGCCTATTGTTGGAGCAGGTGTTGGGGGTCAGGACAACCTGTATTCCCTTTCTCCAGGTGTGCAACAGGAACTTAGGAAACCAGAGGTCGCTCCCTGTGGCTGGCAACACATGAATATTCTTCTGTTTGCGGTTGCTGATTAACTTACAGATGTCTGTTCTCTGCAGGTAGCACCGTACTCTGTGCTTAGCATCTAGCTCGCTTCAGTTGTTTCTCTTCCAGCCAGTAGGCAAGGGTGACTTTTGCAGTTGTTATTGAGTTGTGAAATTTCTCTAGTAACCAAGATAGTCCACATTTTTCCCTTTCCCTCAAATGTGCTGAGGGCATAGCTTTTTTATGGTGCTGATAACATGAGAGTCACACAAACACCCGACACTTTCTCATTTCAGCTAGTAGTGACTAATGAAGACCCAGCTGCCATATGGTGGTGATGGGAAAGAGCAGTCTGCTTCATGGAGCCCAGTTCTCCTTCAGACCTGTAGTCCTAAGATGAGCCCCTGCGAGATTGTGGGAATTTAATATGCTCCTCAGAAAAGCACTCCAGGGCTTGTAAGTGAGGCTGACTTTTAGTTGTAACTGGTATTATCCATGTCATAGGAGGGAGTTGGTGGCCCACAGCTGTAATGGGTGACCATCAGGTCCTGATCTAAAAGTAATCCCTAACTTTTAGATCATCTTCACAACTGCCAAAAGCTATTGTTTAAAATGCATTTTTAAAGCTTTTGACCAAGAGTACTAGAATGAGGAAGAGGCAGGGAATGGGAACCCATCTTTTAATAGTCAAATAGTTCTCTGTGTGTTGCCTTAACAGCACGTGTATCTTTGGTTTTGGGTTATGGAAGTGAGTGGAGAAAGACTTACTTTTTGAAAAGACTAATGTAAAAATAAATAGCAACAATATCTCTGTTAGTCTTACCAATGGATATGGATTAAAAAAACTTCTGCATCACTGCAATGGGATCATATCAAGACAATGTCATCATTCTGTTTGATAACTAAAGGACTAAATCTGCTTTATAAACATGGTTTATGGGGGCAAAAAAATTAAGACAGGCAATGAAGCAAAGTTTTTTTAATGGCTGTGTGACACAAATAACTTTGGAAAGTGAAGGCAGCAGTACACCATGTTCTGGAATGATCTGCATTGGAAGCTGAATTGTCTTGAGAAATAAGAATGATCTTGTTGCTCCTTATAATTTTTTTGTTACATCACCTGAAAAAGGTATTTCTTTGAAAAACACTTCCTAGACTCTGCAAAATGTATATTACTAACATAATGTGGAAGACAATTTGAACAATGGTAACTTTTTAACCACAAGGTTGAATGTTCAACTTCATGTATTAACTTCAGTCAGTCAGTGGTTCACCCCAAACAGAAGTGCTTTTCTCTGGGTATTAAGTCCTGAAAGGAGAGTAGAACATGTTGGAGCTCTTACCCTGTGGAGCAGTGCTGCCCTTTGGCTGTGTTTTTCTTTAACTTCTGTAAAATATGACCTTTTAATGTCTGTGGCAGATAGAAGAGAATATCACAGCTGCTGAGAATACACCATAGCTTTCCAACTTTTTATTTTAAAAAAGTCTTAATAAACAACCCTGTGCTCCACAGAGAGCACAGAGTTATTTTAGGCCTTCTAAGGCATTAATATGAATCAAGGAGGAAAATTATATTTAAGGAGGAATCAGTGTGAGATACCTTAGAAAATTCTAGAGTGTTTAGGTATGGTTTACTCTTTGCCTGAGCCTGTGATCTCTTTTCATTTAAAAAAATATGTTTGCCAGACTGATCTTGTCTCTGTCACTTGTGAGGTTACAAATGCAGTAATATTTTTGATAGAGTGGGAGAAGATTATTTTCTCAGTGTTACTGATTAGGCGCACAGGGAAGGTACAGATAGCTGATAGTTACTGCCTTATTTTGACTGTGTTTCTCTTAAACGGGTCGCTTAAGATAGTTCTTCGTGTAGCAGTTTACTGTTTTTTCCATTCCTGAATCTTCAAGCTAATTTGTACAAATAGGGACTAAGAAGTACAGAAAATTAGACAAGATCCTTATGTTTAGATCTAGAATGTATGTGATAAGGAAATGCCAATTCTTCGTTATCAGCATATTTTGAAATCGTCCCTGTTTTTAAATAAGTCTAAGTGATAGTAATACCTCTGTAGCATTAGGTAGAAACATGTTATTATTCACTACCTTGTAAATCTCTGTTTACTACGTCCTTCTTCTTCTGTCTTGCTACCTAGAGGATATAAACAAAAAAATATTACTCTAGAACATACCACTTTGTTCTCCCTTTAAGGATTCAGTTTGTTAGTATCTATATTTTTTAAAGCTGTTGAAACTGACCCAAATATGTAATACAAACTATAGCAGCTCAGACTCCAGGAGATATTTTCTAAAATCAATGTTCATTAAAGTTCTTTCTACTTCTGTTACTGAATCTGGTGTTCTCCTGAAAAATAAGAAACCAGTTATTAATGACATCTGCTCATTAGATATGTGAGGTTTAACAAATAAGTAATACATGCTACGTTTATTCAAGTGTCTATTGCTTAATTGTTAATTGTGAGCAGATTATCGAAAGCCTCCTCTATTTTATGTAGTTTACAATAACTTTGAATAAGTTGAAGTTTAATTGTGCAGCAAATTTATATTAGAGTACAATTTAAAGTGTTTTCCTGTATAGCCTTTTTTGACTGGGGAAGCAGAGGGTGATATTAATTAGTACTCTTTGTTCTTGTACTAGCGTTTCTAGAAGATATGGTGCACAGCATATCCCAGAGAGGCTAGAAAACTTTGTTCTCTGCTCCTATTATGGATTCTGTTTTTGTGGGGTTTTTTTTTTTTTTTGAGAATATACATACAATAAAATATTCCTTGCTTGTTACTACGCTGCTTAATTTAGCTTTTGTTGTGTTTGCTCTTGACATCGAGCAATGGTAGTATCAGTGATTTATTTAGCACCCTCTCTTCTGGGTGCTTTACCTGCACTATGTTATTGAATCCTGGTAATCCTTATGCAAGGCATCATCTTCCCTCACCATTTATATTTGAAGATGAGAAAACCAAGAAGATTCCATCTGTCCATCCGTCTGACTGGAAAGCATGTGCCTTTGCAGATGCCCCACCTTACTGTGCTTGCATGTCATGATGAGCTTTCATGTAAGGCAGGTGGGCTGGATCTCTGCTGAAGTTTGGGAAGGCCTGCTTGAGTCATCAAGGCTCAGGACATAGCTCTCTGCACAGCACCTCCATGTGAGCTCTGCCTCTCAGCAGCTCAGTTTTGCAGTTAAGACATGGTAGCTCAGGCCCAGGAGGAATGAATCCTAGCTAAGGCAATGAGCAGTTGTCCTAGCCAGTCAGGTTACTGTGTTTTTCAAGAACACATATAGCTTTGTTTCTTCTCTGCGTTAAAATATTCTCTAAAATATAAGAAAAGTAAAGTAACAAATAATATGAAACAGTTTTTAAAAATGCTCTAATCTTACCACACAGAGAAAACACTATTAAACTTATGCTGTATGTTGTTCGAACATTTTAAAAATACATTCACAACACACACAGATCTATTTTTAATGGGAATATACTTATTTTTCCACTTGATACATTGTAGATGGTTTACCCATGTTTAAAAATGGTTCTACATGCTGTTATTTTTAATTGCCACATAGCTGTAGTACATTGGCTGTGCACCCTCTGGGCTCTTGCCGGGATCAGGTGTCTCCATCTCTTTGAGTTTGGGTTAGGCCTTGTGATCTGCTTAGCAAGTGCAGTAGTAGCTGGGATGAAGCTTTTTAGTGTGGGCAAGAGGCTCTCTCCATGAATGTTCTTTCATGGAAGTCATGGGTCATTTGTGGACAGAAGTGTGATACCGAGCCATCTCATAGAACACAGCTGCCCTGAACCTGCGGTGGAATTTGCATAAGCAAGAAATGCATCTTCATTACTTTAGTCCACTGAAGTAAGGCTGTGTGCATGTCCTCCAGAAAGGAGGGCCCAGTCTTTGGATCCTCAGTGCCCAGCAAAAAGATCTGCTGCATCCTTAAAGCCTTTGACCCTTTGATTTTCTAATCCTTAAGTTTTTTGATTTTTTTTTTTTGTGTGTGTATCATTCATTACTCAACAGATGGAGAACAAAACTAAGTGTCTATAAAACTAAGTGTCTATATTCTTCTCATTCTTTGAAAATGCCACCTTAGGCTGAGCATGTAGAAAGTTCTGCTGTGCACTTTTCCTCAAGTTATTGGAATTAGAGAAGTTGGAGAGCACCTTCTAATAAGTTGGGACATCTGCTGGCATTGACCCAAGAGGGAGAAAGGGAAAAGGAAGAAATATGGTCAAGGAGAAATGTGTTTGTTTCTTCATCTACTTGTGTAAAATCAGTTTGTTACTTGGGTGATTTGGGGGCTTGTAAGTTATTCTTGTACTTTCATATCTCATTTCATGGTCAGATGGAGCATCTAATATCTTTTGCTGCAGGAGTCCTGTCAGCTGGCCGTCTACCAAATGAACACAAGTTGCAAGTGTGTGCTGAAAGCATAGGCAAGCTTGTAGACACGTGCCTCAGCACAAGCACCCCTTCACTACACATCCCCGTCACGGCCACTTCACGTGATTCAGCTACTGCTACCGCGGTCTAGTCCACACCTTCTCAGTGATTCCATTAGCCCCCCCAGCCAGTCTCCCTGGTCCTGCCACTGCCCCATCAGCCCACTCTTCACAAGACTGTTTGGGTGTGCCTCGAATCATGCTGTTCCACAAACCCCACACAACTCCCATCCCAGTCACAGAAGTTCAGGTTCTGAAATGGCTCCTCATCATCCCCCCAAACATCTACTGTGGTCTCTGGATTGCTTCTCTCTCACTACATCACACTCCTTGTTCTGCCCTCCCAACTTTAGTATCACAGGGAATTTGTGCATATGACATCATGAGCCAGTGCCAGGCACAAAGTATCTAACAAATAATGATGCTTCTGTCTGTACCATTTGGGTACTCTGTGCATAAATTAAATAGAAATCTGTGGATTTTCTTAGGAAACAAGCTGGTAATGGAACAGTTTGCAACCATCACTCCTGTCCATCTCACCTCATGTGTCAAACTGTTGATACACTTTCCAAAGGTTGAGGGCAGTAGATTATAAATGATGAGTACACAGTGTTGGGGATAGGCACCATAAAGTGTTTCTGGTCCTCCTCAAAACATCAAACTCGAAGGAGGTCTGATCATCACAAGACTTTAAGAACTCTGCTTTGTTGCTTCATGTTCACACGAGTGCCGTTGGTGGTTTTAAAATGCTTCTGCAAATTGCAGACCTTCCTCCTAAGTAGTAGGATCTGTGTTCCCTCCTCTTGAATCTGGGCCAACCATAGTGAACTCAGTGACCCCACTGGAACATCAGTGATTCACTAATAGAATATGGCAGAAGTGACTGTAGTGTCTAAAGTTAGATCAGAAGATGCCATGCAGTTGACACCAGGTTCTCGTGGGAAGCCAGCACCTGAGACCACCAGGAGTCTGGTCAACAGCTGAGTTGAATTCCCAGCTGAGAACCAGACTTGTGAGTGTACCATCGAAGACATAGCCCAGCTGAGCTTTCAGGTGGTTGCACATCCAGCTGACAACTGACTGCAATGGCTTGAGATGCCCCGAACATGGACTACCAAGGTGAGCTTCTGCTAAATTCCTCGCCAACCAAATTGTGAATACAATAAAATGATTGTCTTAAATCATTGAGTTTTGGAGTGATTTGTTATACAGCAATAGTATTCTGAACAGTGATCTCCTAAGTCCTCCTCTGGGGACCAGAGTGCAGAGCACTCTTCCAAGCAAAGGAATTGATTTGGATACAAGGTGATGTAAGTACAGATGAGGAGCTTCCTTAAAAAACAAGGTGGATTTCCATAAGGGCACTCTGGAAGCTTCTAGGTCATCATGGTCTTCATTAATTTTTTCTTCCTATTCCTTCCATGTTCCCCTCTACCAAAATGTCTGCCTACTCTTCTTCAAGATACTGAAGTTTTCCTTTTTACCACTTTGAATCCAGTTTTGAGCTAACCCAGTATGGAATAAGCGCATTTACATTTTTGTATTGGCCAAATTTAAGGGTACTGAATTTTAATACATTTTTGCCCGTTATGCAAATGCAAATTAAGTGCCATGATTGGAAAATTCAGGACAGTTCTGAATTAATAATTTTCAGTTTTCTAAGAACATACATGAAAACAACTGTTTCCTATAAATTATGTGTATTATATCCTACATATTGTGCTTTTATTGACCCAAAATAATTAATTTACTAAAAAAAAATAGTGCCTGCTATATTTAAGTACTATTCTATATTCTTGAAGAAACATCAATGAACAAAGCAAAGAATCTCTGCTCTTGTGGAGCTTATATTCTTGCAGATGGAGACAGACAATAAATGAACTCAATAAATAGGTGAATTATATAGTACGCTAGAAATTAGTACATGCTATGAGAAGAGAAAAATGGCTGATTTCTGGAGAAAGAAAATGCCAGTGGTGGAGTGGCCAGAGAGTAATTTGCCAAATGAAACTGATAATCAGAGTGGTACATGTACAGAGCATTTAAAGGAGGCTGGGGAGGGAGCCATAGTGAAATCAAGGAAGGATGTCCTAGAACAAGGACTCCCGAGATCACAGAGAGCTTGATGTGTGGGAAGAGCAAGGACACCCAGAATGGCACAGTGGACTGAATGACAGGGAGTAGTTTTAGCAGAAAAGGTGGAAGTTCAGTGGGGGCTGCATCATGAATTCCTCATTTCAGTTCTAATTTAAATGGTAAGACACTGCAAAGATGCTGGCCTTTTCTAAAAGTGGAGGGGGCTCCACTGATAGCCCTTGGTACAGGAGAGATGTGATAAGACTTGCATATCAGTCGGTCACTCAGGAAGCTCTGCTGTCCGTAGTCTTAGAAGTAAGTCTGAGAGCAGGGAGGCCACTGAAGAGGCTATGGAGTAACACAAGTGAGAAATGATAGCAGTGTGGTCAAGGGTAGTGGTGGCAGAAGGGATGAGTGGGTGGGAGTCCTGTCCTGGATATATTGAGGACATGTCCCTATTTTAAAGACAAGGAAACCAAGGTCAGGAGCATGCTTGGTCCTAGTGAAGAGCCAGGACTTCACTCCAGCCCTTGTTGGCAGCCACTTATCCTGTCTTCTACAGCATCTAGCCACACCCCTCAACCCAAAGCTCTATTCTCAGTGGGCATTCTTATTATTTGCTTCTTTCCCATAGTGTTACCTAACTGCTCATTGTATAAAACAAACTTAATGATTGATAAAAGGATGTCATCGCCTTCTAAATTTCCCCTCTCCTGTGCCAATGAATTTAATTTACCCTATCTATTCAGGTTGAATAGTCTGTTCTTACCATTGATCATCTGGCACAGCTTTAACATATGGTTGCTCAAAATTATTGAAGCCAGACTGTTTTTGGTTCTAAGTGTAGTTTTCTAATTGTGGATACATAATTTCAAACTTTAGCTGTTATAATATCTATAGTTTCCAAGTTTTGTGCGTGAGTGACCTATAGTTTCTTTTTGCTATATTAAATCATTTCATTTCTTTTTGGCATCTGAATTTGTAGGATGCTAGATGATCTATTAATAAAAATGCCTAATAAACTACATTTTAGGACTTGCTAGAATTCTATTTAATAGACTTCCATTTAATAAAAGGAAGATACTGACAAAATGTGGAAATGCTAGCAGGTTACTTACTACTTTATCAATGCCTGTGCCTCCCAGCGTGTTCAGCTCTGGGAATGTGGTGTGCAGGGGGAGGACACTGTTCCAGAATACTCTGTTGAATGATTATAATTCTGATAGAAAAGAGAGGACTGCAGACATCTCATTCTCCCAGTGTGTAAGATTCTAACTACGCCATTTTAGAAGGCAGAGAGTTTCCACTGGCACCTTTACTGTCCTGGAAGTCAGTAGCACTCTAAGTAGTATGTGGGCTGCCTGAAGCCTTTTTCATCTTGAATTCCTCATTTCAGTTCTAATTTAAATGGAATCTTGCTCACCTTCAACCCTGCTGTGTCTTCATCGAATGGTGCAAAAGGTAAGGAGGCTCTCACTCTTGTGTCTTGCAAGGGCCGAGTCCATAGAATAGAGTATTCTATGGCCTCAACGCCCTAAATTTTCCATCCCAGGAGCCTCAGTTGGCTCCTTCTAATCCTGACCCTGCGCCATATTACCCTGATCTGCTTAATATTTATCACATCCCAAACTATGTCCTTCACTTCTGTACAAATGCCTGAATTAATATTTATCTTTCCCAGTAAACCATAAGCATCATGATACTTCAAATGGCCCTCAAAAATGGCTTAACTTTCATTTCTCTTAGAAGCAGCAGGGGAAAGAATGACTATATAGTAATCCAGCCTGGACTCAGTTGTTTTTATGTCAATCTAGTTATAAAATCCAATTTTAATGTTGCTGTGGAGAAAAGTGTCCAAGAGGCAAAAGTGGCCTGAGACCCCTGGAAGTCACAACACAGCCCTGGTCCTAAACCTGGAAACCTGCCTGGTGCATGGTATGTGCCAGGGAACTACTGTCCCATGAATGAGCCAGTGAAAGAACAGCCAACCCAAGTGGAGATTTGGAGTTGAGCACAGCAGACGTCGGGCAAGCAGTTTTTCATTTCTAATAATTATTGCTTCTAATTCTAAACTTGAATCCACAATGAAAGAAATGCCCAGCGATTCTCTAATCCACCCCACATTCCTCTGGACTTTGTAGAATCACCTGTGTGAGGGAGTCACAAAGACTGCAAGGACTATGAGACATCCTTAAAGACCAGTCCAGCATTTTGAAGAATTGGGAGCCCATTTTTTTTCTGCTTTTGGTGAAAATACTCGGTTCTTTAACTCTCTCTACCAGCCTTTTGTCTACCTAAAAGTGGCCTACTGTCATCCTTGTCAGTGCAAGTTCCCTGAGCTTTAGTTGAAACCCTTTATTTATACTCTGCTGGAGCAGAAGCAGATAGTTCTTGATGAATTCCTGAACACCCTGCTGAAATATGAACGTACCTACAGTAAATTCTCATAATTTGTTCCTTGGAAGTGATGATAAATAGAATTGATACATTTAAAAATTTAGTTTTTTTTTTTTTTTTTTTTTTTTNTATGAATATAATTTTAAACTGAAATATTTAAAGCCTTTTCTCTCTCTTTTTTTCTTCTTTCCTCCTCCTCCTCCCTCCCTCCCTCCCTCCCTCCCTCCCTCCCTCCCTTCCTTCCTTCCTTCCTTCCTTCCTTCCTTCCTTCCTTCCTTCCTTCCTTCCATGTTGTGCTGGAGACTGAACCCAGAGCCTTGTGCATGCAAGGCAAGCAGTCTATCAACTGAGCTAAATCCCCAGTCCCAAGCTTTTATTTTTGTTTCCAAGAAAAACAACATACTTGGTCTTGGGTTGTGGCTGAGGGGTAAGTCGCTCACCTAGCAAGTACGAGGGGCTGGGTTCCATCCTCAGCACCACATAAAAATAAATGAATGAATGAATGAATAAATAAATAAATATATTGTGTCCAACTACAATTTAAAAAAATTTTTAAAAAACATACTTTTTTCCCAAGATATGAAAGCTGACTCCTTATCCTTCACCCTACCCCCAACAACAACAACAACAAAACTTTGTGGTTTGACACAGTATTGCTAATTATTAGAGAAGAATCAACTAATGTTGCAGTTTTTAGTAATTTGATAATGATTTCACCCCAGATGAAAACTATTTCAGTAGGGTTCTTTAAAGTAACTAAGATATATTTTTAAAACTACAAAATCTATCACAGAAATAAATCTTTCAAGGTAAATATTCTTAATGTGCTTGTCAACTTTTCAGTATATGTTTTAGAGATTCCTGTTATCTAGGACATGCAGATGGCTGTTGGTCCACAATTATGATCACTTACAGAGGGTGAAATCAGCTGTTTCTTTTCTTAACTTTTAGAAAAAGTTGTAAGAATAATACAAAAAACCCTACATGCTCTCCCAAATTCTCCAAATATTAATCCTTTATGGTTTATGTATGTAATTGATACTTTGAGACTTTGTAAATTACTCTTCAAATCTTCACCACTAATTTTGTATCCATTGATAATTTTTGCTTGACAGTTTTCTTGATACTCTCCAAGATAGCTGATGATTTTCTTATTCCAGATTCCTTCAACATTAACTGACTCCTTTCTACTATAAGCTTTGTCTCAGCCAGATGTGGTGGCACACACCTGTAATCCCAGGCTCAGGAGACTGAGGCAGGAGGATCGCAAGTTCAAAGCCAGCCTCAGCAAAAGCAAGGCCCTAAGCAACTCAGTGAGAACATGTCTCTAAATAAAATAGAAAATAGGGCTGGGGATGTGGTTCAGTGGTTGAGTGCCCCTGAGTTCAATCCCTGGTACCCACCCCCTCGACAATAAAAGTATAGCTTTATCTCAAGGTGCAGAAAATATACAACGGACAAAAAGCAAGCTTTTTGACAAATGATGCTGAAAAACTGGATATTCATATATAGAAGGATGTATCTGGCTGCCATCAAATTAAAAAGAACAGCAAAGGAAATAATTAGAAATGTGAAAAACCTACAGATGGGGAAAACTCTTTGCTAGCTATTCTTCTGGCAGAGGATTAATAACTAGAATATATAAAGAACTCAAAAAACTTTACACAGAAAGATCAAATAACCCAATTAATAAATGGGCAAATGAATTAAACAGACACTTCTCAAAAGAAGAAACACAGATGGCCAAGAAACACATGAAAAAAATTCAATATCATTAGCAATTAGAGAAATGCAAATCAAAACTACACTGAAATTTCATCTCACACCATTCAGAATGGCAGTCCTCAAGAAAATAATACATGCTGGAGAGGATGTGGAGAATATTTTTTTAACTGTTTCTGGGACTGTGAATTAGTATAACCACTATGGAAATCAGTATGGAGATCCCCCAGAAGGCTAGGAATGGAACCACCATATGACCCAGTATACCACTCCTTGGTATTTACCCTGAAGAATTAAAGTCATCATCCTATAGTGATACATGCATACCTATATTTATGGCAGCACAGTTCACAATAGCCAAACTATGAAACCACCAAGCATCCATGAATGAATGAAAAGAAAATGAGACGTATATACACAATGGAGTTTTATTCAGCCATAAAAAAATGAAATTATGTCTTTTGCAGGCAAATGGATGGAACTAGAGTCTATTATATTAAGCAAAATAAGTCAAACCCAGAATGTAGTTATGTGTTCTCTCATCTGAGGAAGCTAGGGAAGAAAAAGGAAAAGAAAGGTGGGAGTGAATCTCCTCTAAAAATCAAAGGGAGGTCAATAGAGGAAAGGGACCAAGGTGTGGGAGGTAGGGAGGGAGGGAGGAAATGCTGGGGAATGATATTGGCCAAATTATATTGTTACATTGTGTGAATGTACAAATATGTAACAATAAATCCCACATTCTGTACAATTATAATGTATCAATACAAATGTGGAGAAAACAAAATAAAAACCCCTTTGTCTCTCTCCATCTATTTCCTTGCTTGTGTGCTTCCTCTTTATAAATGAATCAATCTGTGTAGCCGCGTGGGGTTACATTGCATTCACTAGGTTATACTCTGTTGCTATTGCTTTTATTTTGTTGCTCACATTATTCCAGATTTTGCCAGTGGGAACCGTTTGAGCTGTTCATATGCTGTGCTCATTCCTTGAGCACTTCCTTACTTCCTGGCATAAGGAGACCTTCTCTGCTTTTCTTGTACTTGCCCTACATCAGTCCTGGTACCTGCCATTTCTTCTAAGAGCTGTGATTCTTTTTACAGCACTTGGAAACCAAATCTGGGTGGTGGCTGTGCTTTGCTTTGGCACTGATCTAGGTCTTCTCAAGGGAGAGGGCTTTGGAAACAGACATACACCCCCCCACACACACACACACACGTGTAGACACTCATAGCACACATGGAAGCCCACATTCTTACCCATACTGTCACCTCTATCTAAACCTCTAATTGTCTTCTTCATGATGACTCCAATTCCAGGCCAGTACTACAGGGGCCATTTTATCAGTGTCTTACCCAGATTTACACGTCCTTCTGCAAAGTGGGGAACTTATCTTCCAGCATCCCTACTGTAGTTACTTGTTTATTTACTTGTTGAATCCTAGACCATGCAGAACATAGTTCAAGAATTCCTGACTCACACGAAGGAGGAGGAGATGGAGAAAAGGAAGTGGTGCCTGGGGCAGGGGCAGGAGGGGGAGTGGAGCAGGAAGGGGTAGGGAAGAGGGAGGAAGTTGTTTCCTAATTAAAAGTTCTTTAGATTTAAGCCTGAGAGGATGTAGTCCACACACTGTCCCCAGTTGCTTAGATTAGTCCTCTCCTCAACCCTTGTTCAGTGATTCTTGTTATTCATGTGAAATAGAGTTTGCTTTATTTGTATCACAAGTTAGGAACCTCCCCAGCCTTACTTTTCCTTTTTTTTTAAGCTTATTGTGATGGTTAATTTTGTGTCTATTTGACTGAGCCATGGTGCCTAGTTAGTTAATCAGACATTTTTCTGGATGTTTCTGTGAAGGTGTTTTTTGAATAAAATTTCATTTAAAACAATAGACAGTAGTCAAGCAAATTGGTCTCCATGGCATAGTGGGCCTCATCCAGTCATTTGAAGGCCACAACGCAGCTTCATCTCCCCTAAGAAGGAATTCTGCCAGAAGACAGATGTGCAACATGACTCTTGCCTGCGTCTCTAGCCTACTGGCCAATCTGCAGGTTCTGTCCTTGCCAGTCTTTATAATTGCAATGGCCAATTCCATAAAATTTTGTGTTTTCTCTTTCACACACATTTTATTGGTTCTGTTTCCCTGGAAAACCTTAATATAGGTGTGAAACAACTCAAATTCAAATGCTGAAACTACCAAAAGCTCTACTTGGAGAAGCGACCTGCCACGACCTTATTCTATCCATCCTTCCCACTTCTTTTCTACCTCTTGTCTATAGTTATATCATTGTATAGCTCCTGGTTAACAGTGCGCTTTTTGTGCAGAGAGCAATGTATGTGCATTGTTTCGCCTTTTGTCTTACACACAAGTAGCATACTGTAAATACCCTTTTGCACTTTGCATTTTTCACTGGACAGTGTATCCTGGAGATTGCTGCACATCAGTTCCCAGAGATCTTGCTGACGGTTTGTACTGCTGCACAGGAAGCCTACACCATATTAAATGAAACTGCCTCCTAGCTAAGAGTATATAACTGGTTTCCAATATTTTTAAATTACCAACAATCTTGTGGTGATTAGGCCTCTACTTCTGAATGTGTATTTTTGTATTGCCAGAGGTATATCTTCATGTAAGTTCTTAAAAATGGAATTTCTGTGTCAAAAATAAATGCATATATAGGTTTGTTAGGTGTTGCCAAATCGCAAAGCATTGAACCAGCTTGCATTCAGGCATGTGTAAATTTGATTGCTATGCCTTTTTGCCCATTTGTCTATCAGGTGTTTTGATTCTTTCCCCATCAATTTTAAAGAAGCTTTTTAAAAAATTTATTTGTGCATTATAATTCTACATAAAGTGGGATTAATAGGCCATATTTGTACATGCACATAACATAATTTGATCAGTCTCCTTTCTCAGTGCCTTTGCTTTGCCCCCCTCCTTCCCTTGATCCGCTTGCTGTACTCTATTGATCTCTTCCGTTACTATTTTAGTTAGTGCATTATAATTACATATGCAAGTGGAATCCATTGTGCTATGGTCACATATGGTCATAGCACAGATTTGATAGATTTCACTCCCCAGTACTTCCCAGGTCGTCCTTCCTCCCTCCCTCTCCATCCATCCCCTCCCACCACTCTATTGGTCTTCCTTCTATTTTCATGAGATCTGTTTTTTGGTTTTTTTTTTTTTTTTTCCAATTCCCATTTGCTCTTTCTCTCTCTTGCTTCCACACAGGAAAGAAAACATTTGACTTTGAGGAGGTCTTTCTTTAAACATTAGGGATACAGCATTTATTAATATATTTTGCAAATTTCTTTTTTAGTTTGTCATTTTTTAAAAATTTGCTCTAATTAGTTGAACATGACATCAGAATGCACTTGGATTCATTGTACACAAATAGAATATAACTTTTCATTTCTCTGGTTGTATAGTTTCTCATTTAAAAAAAAAATGCCTTTTTTTTTCTTGCCTGCCATGAAATTTATTATTCCTAGGTGATCAAATTTGTCAATGTTTTCTTTTTACTGATTCTAGCTCTTATTAGAAAACCTTCCCAATGTCCAGGTTAAAGAGAGCTTTAGATATTTTCTTCTAGTACTTCTGTTTTTTTTTTTTTCTTTTTACATGAAGATGTATATGGAGTTTATTCTCATATGTGGTGTGAGGTACTATCAAATCGTGCATTTTCCCAAAGGGCAAATCAGGGCCTCAGTACCATTCATTACACAGACATCTCTACCTTAGTGATTTGAGATGTTGCCTTTGTAATAAAGTTCTAAAAGTGGTTGGGTCCATTTCTGGCTCTGTGTGCCATTCTGCTGGTTCTTGTACTCAAGCAATGTGCTGCCCTGTTTAGTTATGAAGCCTTTGTGGTGTCTTAACCTCTAGCAGGACTAATCCCATGTAGTAGCTTCTCTTTTTAAACGTTTCCTGACTGCTCTCATGTATTTGTTTTTCCATGTGAACTTTGCTTGTACTTGTTGAGCAATTCTGTGTAAAAACAATGTTTCCATGTGTTCAAGTCTACTTCAATTTGTAGAATGCCTTTTCTCAAATGAAGTTTTATACATTTCATGGTAAATTTCCTCTCCTGAATTCTCAAGTGCTTTTTGTCATTTTTGTTGGTAAATGGCGGTTTCTCTACTGCTCTTGCTTCCTACTGGTAATCATGTCTATGAAGGTTATTAATGATTTTATCTATTGATAATGAGCCCTGCTTCTTGACTGAATTCCATAATCTGAGTATTGAGGGACTTTAAACAAGCCTGTCCCAACCCCACGGTGGAAATAAGATTGTCTTCGTTAAACCCAGACTGGGTGGCATGGTTGTAATTAAATTATGTGAAGTCTTTTTCTGCCACATTTCAAGTATAATTTGTAGATACTTATAATTTTTTTTAGAAAAATAATATTAATCAGATTATATTACTTACTACTTAAGTGAGTTTGAATGATTTAAAACTTTACTAACACAATGGGTAGAGGATAAGAAGATATTTCATATAATTTTTAGATTTCCAAAAGGTAGTATTTTTTTTTCTTCTTTAAAGTCTAACGCTTTATATGTTTAAATGCATTAACTAAGGATAGTAAACAATTAAGCACCTAACTGTGTTGAAAATGCAATTGCACATTTAGGAAAATCCTCCCTAATTGTGAAGATGTTTCTGCACTCTGATAATCATTTCAATGGCTCTTTAATCTCTTTGTCTGCATCCTAATGAATGCAGTGGGGGCTTCTAATTAAGGGTAGAGCTCTGGATTTATTAACACCTACTGCCTAAATCTCAAAGCCAAGCATGATCCAAGGGAGAAGTTACATCCCAGAAAGTAAAATACTATTGCAAAACTTATCTGCTGTTTGTATTTAATGTCTAGAAATCAAAACCTGAAGGACATAACCGGAAGTGTGCCTACTCCAAGTAAGCCTTGAAGCCTGGCTCCTTTTTTTTTTTTTTTTTTTAATTCTGGCACTGGGGCCTTGTTTAGAGTCAACTGAATGAAAAAGTAAATAAAATATATCTCAACATATTCTTCATAGGCATCACTGGTGAAGGAAAATAGATTATTAAAAGCCAATTGGTGATTTCAACAAAGTCAAAGCAAAAGGGCATTGAAGATATAGAGTATCAAAGAGGGTAACTGCTGATTCATTTGTTCACTTAAATATCTTTTTTTTTTTTTTCATTCTTTGGTGTTGGCATTAGTTTAAATAAAATGCTAGCAATATAGCAGTGAAGAGATGACTCCTTGTCCTCCTGAACTTTTGCATTATGCTGGGAAGGGATGAAACAGAAACGATTAGCTGAAGTTTTGGTGACTGTCAGTTATCTGGACTTCAATTAAAATCCTGGGGTCTTTTGAGCAATTCACAAGGTTCCACAGGAAGGAAAAGTCCATCTGCCTGGGAAGCTTCAGTTAACCGGATATGACCACACGTCAGGTGGAGTGGGAGCCCTGAATACTGGATAGGATGTGAAGACAGTGGAAACCAGGTGGACTGGCAAGGAGGCCCTAGGGACTGTGTCCACAGTTCTAAGGGTTATTCAAGCAAAAAAATGGTGGAATGAGCTGCTGTTGAGGTAGGGTCCACGTGGTTTATGCAGGAGGTTAAGATGTCTGGAGAGAAGGGGAGGGAACTTTCTCAAGTAGTCATGGTGGAGAAGGATAGTGAGACTGACTCACAGGGGTTGGGTTGTCTGTTTCCTGGGTACCTCCCTCCCTCCCTCTTTTTTTTACACCTCCTTTCTTCCTTCCCTGTCAGAATAGCTTTCTGCCAAGAGGGCACATTGGTCAGATTGGGTCACCCCAGTCCTCAGCTGCAACCAGGCTGGGAGGGGCCTCCCTTCAAGCGTCTTTCTTCTTGCCTAATATTTGAATGATACTTTGGTTGAGTATATAATTTTAGAATGGAAATTTCTTTTTCAAAATGCTGAAGGGATTTCTACATTGCCTCCTAGGCTCTCAGGTGACAGGAAATTTAATCCATTCCCATATACACATATTGACTTGTTTTATTCTCAAAGAGTTCAGAATCTCCTCTTTATCCTCAGTGTTCCAAAGCTTCCAAATGCACTGCCTCGAATGGGTCTCGTACTCATTAGGCAGAACACTCAGTGGCCCCTTTGATCTGTCAGCATGTGTCTTTCTATTCTGGGAATTTTTCCTGCAGCATTTCCTTCATAACCACTTCCGGAACTCTTCTCTGTTCTTCCTGGCTCTTCTGACATTCGGATGTAGGACGTTTTTGGCAAAAACCTCTAGTTTTGCTACCCTTTCCTGTTTTCCATCTCTTCGTCATTGCCCCTACTTTCTGGCTAATTCTTTCAATTTTAACTTACATTTCCTTTCTTATCTTAGATGCATGATTTCCGAGAGCACTGTGTTGTTCTCTGAATTTTTAAAATGCCTCCTGTTCCAGTTTCTTTTAATTATTAATTTTTAAAATTTATATATGACAGCGGAATGCATTACAATTCATATTAGACACACAGAGCACAAATTTTTCATATCTCTGGTTGTACACAAAGTATATTCACACCAATTCGTGTCTTCATACCTGCACTTAGGGTAATGATGTCCTTCTCATTCCACCCTCATTTCTACCCCCATTCCCCCTCCATTCCCCTCCTACCCCTCTGCCCTATCTAAATGGATAGAGTTAGAGAAGATAATCCTAAGTCAAGGTAGCCAATCCCCAAAAACAAAATTCTGAATGTTTTGTCTGATATAAGGAGGCTGGTTCATAGTGGGATAGGGAGGGGGAGCATGGGAGGAACAGACGAACCCCGTTCCAGTTTAATGAGTGCAAAATCTTCTGTTGTCTTTCTGCTGATTTTGCTGCTAGTTCCCCACTGTCTTGTCTTTCCTGAGCCTCAGTCCTGTTTATTCCAGTTTGCTTCCGTCTCTCCCTCATGGCAGAAGTTTTCCTGGAGTATCTGGGAATCCCTGGCGGGCTGCTCATATTTAAAAACAAAGTACCAAGAGATGATGTCACTGCCTGAGAGCACAGGTGGCCTCTCTGGAAATACCAGTGGGCTGCTTCCCTGGGGAACACAGTGGTCATGATCAGTGGGTCATTACTCTTGGGGTTCCCTGGCCCTGTTGGAGGTATAAGACCCAGCTTTCTGGGTGCTGAGTTAGGGAGGATGACATCTCATCTTTTAAGATGTAAAATTACACTATTTCCAGGATCCTGAGGCAGGGGAAGGAGTTGGAAGGGGCCAACTGCTTCTTGTCTGTACTCCTGATCAATGCCATTATAGTCTGTCTCACCAGTGCCCCACCTTCCCTTCACGATACCCGTGCCTTGAATTCCCGGATCCTTGAGGGGTTCTGTGGTGCTGATGGAGTGGGCTTTGTCTTCCCCCACTATCAGCTTAGGTTTCCACCTTCCCTAGTCCACAAAGTCAGTTACTCCATGGCTAACAAATTTTTCTGTGGTTATTGACTATTCTTTTTATAGTTTTAGATTGAAGCCTATTTTTATATTTTTGGTACTGGGGATTGAACCCAGGGGCACTTAACCACTGAGCCACATCCCCAACCCTTTTTATATTTTATTTTGAGACAGTGTCTTGTGAAGTTGCTTAAGGCCTCGATAAATTGCTGAGGCTGGCTTTGAAATTGTGATCCTCCTGCCTCAGCCTCCTAAGCAGCTGGAATTATAGGGGTGTGCCACCGCATCCAGCAAATCTAATTATTTTTTTTTTTAAATCCCCCTTCTGTAATTTTAGAAGAATTTCCAAGGAGTAAGAGAAGGAAAATGAGTGATTATTACATTGTATTCAGCTGGGAGACTCCAGTTCTTTTCATTTTCATACATACACATTCATCTGCATTTACACAGAAGCAGATGTGTGAACCACTTTATTAAAGATGTACAGATAGAAGACTGTGAGCAGGAAGCTAGGCACATGATATTTCATCTCTTTATCTTTGATTTGTAACTCTCCCACATTGGTTCCCTCTAACTGTCATGTTCCAAAAACCTCAATAAGAATGTTCCTTTCCAATTTACCATATTTTTATAAAAGTAAACTTGAAAATGTCTACCTTCATAAAATAGACTACTGCATCCCGAGAAAAAGCACAGAAGAAGAAAAAGGCAGGGAATAAATATCGTATTGCATTTTGCCTTTTGATCTAATGCCTGCATTTTGGCCTGAGAAGAGTTAGGCCCTTCACTTGGGCTCATGGTGTCTTTAGTGGCCTATACTCTGGCTATTTACTGCTTCTCCTTTGCTGTGCAATTTCTCTGTTTGATTTTAGGCACTTCATTTAAAAATCCGAGAGCTGAACAAATCTCTATTCAAAAAATATTTGCCATCAGCTTATACTTTTAGGTTGTGTTCACTTGAGGTCAGCCAGTCTGGATGACACAGACTCACACACCTTTGACCTAGATTATTTAAGCTAATACTTTTAAGAACACTCTGTAGTAGAAATTGTTTTATTCCCATTTTACAGATGAAGAAATGGACATCAGATTCCACTCTTTCTTCCTGCGAAATTCATCCTCTTGCTCTGCCCAGTTTCTGGGATCCCAGAGGAGAACAACAGGAGGTGCTATGGAACCCTGGACTTGGGCCCCAGCCTTCACTGGCTTTGAATTCCAGGGCTGCTTCTCACTGGCTGTGTTAACATCTGCATGTTATGCAAGTACTGGGTACACTGGCTGGTTTCATTACCTGCAAGATGTGTAGAGCGATATGCATTGAAGATTAAGGCATGTAAAGAAGCCAGTCTAGACTCCACAGCAGATAATAGATATCTGTTCCTTTCCTCTCCCTTGCTTCACTTGGAGTGATGGGGGTGACATGGAGCTGGAGCCTGCTTTGGGGAGGGAGATGGAGAAGAGAGCACTGGGGGAAACCCTCTGTGGGGGAGGGTTGAGATGCGAGGCCTGGTCCCATCCTGAGTTCCTGGTTAATGACCTAGAAAGAACACATCAGGGTACTTTTCCATAAGGCCTGTACTGGGCAGTGCTGCTCAAGAGCTCCTCTCCCAGCCCCTGGGGTACTTGTTACATAGCTTTTTGAAAGAGGGAACCTATAAGGAACTAAGTGGGTCTGGGCTGTTGGTGAGGCCTAGGGAGAAACCCTCCGAGGACAGGAAATAGAGGTGTGGGGTTGAGAACTGTCAGGGCCCAGAAAGGAAGGGGAGGTGCTGGGGGGGGGGCATGGAGCCCAGGAACTTTCCTCAGTGGGGCCTTGAGTGATTTCCGGTTTTGGCTCATGCAACAGGTACTCATCCACTGAGCGCACAGTCTGAGGCAGCCGTGGGCCTGGGAGGAAGGGGTGGAAGGTGCCAAGGGAGTGGGCGGCGGGTTGACTCCCTCCAGTGGGATCCCCCTTAGGAGCAGCACAGTGAGCTCCTGGGCCAGTGTTTGACCTTTGTCCTCTGATCTCCTTGTCAGTCCACGGGGAGAAGAATCACCTTCAGAGTTAAGTGATTTAGAGTTTTGAGGTTCAGAGTTGAGGCCTACAGGTGTCCTCACAGCCTGCCAGGCTCACAGTGCTCGGTGCAGGTTAGGGATTTTTATGTGCCAGAGGGACCAGAAGATCAGACTTGAACATCTGATGAGTGTCACTGCAAGATGTCAGAGGCCCTGTCTCCACTGGCTGGCGGGATCCTTCGAGGGTGGATCCTCGAGTGGATCCCAGACCTGGTTCCCACTCCTGTCTTGTAGGGCTCTGTCTTTCTTCTCTGGTTCCTTCTTGGCATTTGTTCTTAGGCCCCTCCTTTTGGGGACAGAGTCCACAGTGCAATGGGAGTGACCCAGGTCTGAGGGTCCAGCTTCTGCAGTGCCATGGACTTGGATACATCCCAGTGGTGACTCTTTTCAAGCCTGTGAAGTTGGGGGGGAATTTTAAAGGTTACAAATTTTGAGTCACAGCAAAATTATCCGAGAGAACACTCAAGCCCTACTTCTATCTGAGGACCCTGAGGCATGGTAAGGGCCTGTGACTTGACCACCTGGGTCCCAGCCAAGGTGAAGACAGGACTAGAGTGGAGCTCTCCTGGGATTCTAGAATCAAAACACCTCTGCATATTCCATGGTCCAAAATTTACTGATTTTACAAATGGTAATGCTGACTTTCTTGCTTCCTAAGTTGTATATGGAAAGGTATGGTGTGAGAGTTTTGTGGCCGTGACAAAGTGCCTGAGAAAAATAACTAAGAAGTAAATATTTATTTTGGATTACCATTTCAGGAGTTTCAGTGCAAGGATGGCTAGCTCTATTGTTTTGGGCCTAGGGTAAGGCAGAACTCATGACAGAGGGAATGCAGTGGAGAAACCCACTCACTTCATGGTGGCCCAGAAACAGAGCTCGAGAGGAGACAGACCCTCCAGGGCACAATCCTCCACCCTCTCCCCCAAGTAACCTCTTGTTCCAACTATGTTCCACTATGTTATCACCTCCCAACAGTGCCACAGCTATGAAACCATCAATAGATTGATCCATTAATGAGCCCAGAGCCCTGGGGACCAAGTGTTCAACACATGAGCTTTTCAGGTCCCCACCACAGCAGCAATCAGCAAAATATACTCACTGAGTTACTGAATGAACAAAGCTCCTAAGAGTGGCCCTGGAGTGGGAAGGAATTTTCCCAGGTAATGACTCATTTTCTTTAGCAGAGAGGGGAACATAAAAAGGTTCTCACTGGTAGCTGTTACTCACTACGAACACAGGAGGTCTCCACTGCCACGTCTTGGCAAATGACCTTGGTCTTCCTTGAAAGCTGTCTGCACCTAATTCTCACAGACCGGCAGCGTCTAGTCTTTAAAGCCCAGGACAAAAATAGAAAATGTGCCTTCACTGCCCTGGGAGCCTCATTTTACCACATGTTCCACTCTGAGCTAATGTTCAGACTTCCATTTTGTCTGGAAATGCAAATTTGATACGAGAAGACCATGTAGGTTAATATTCAGTGGCTACTAAGTGGGAGATATAGAAAATATGGGAAACACCCAACAGCAATCAACTCCCCAGAGAAATGATTTCCTGTGTTGCAAAGGGAGGCTGAGGAAGCAAAGTCCCTGCTGCCAGGGCTGTGAAGGCCCACGTCATTTAAAAAGAAATCCAAAGAGAAAGCGGTAGGAGAGGGTAGAGCAAGGTTCCCTTCCTGAATTCATTTATGGTGTGGACTAATGAGATCTGGATTCCATTTTGCACAAAAAACTTAAAGAGATTCTTTTTCTATTTAAATCCCAGCTTTTACCAAGGCCTGCCTCCCCTGGGAAACAGATCTCCTGCCACCTGCATCCTCCTGTGCTCCAGCCCCTCCTGCCTTCCTTCAGTCCTCACCTATCTTCCTCTTGTCCCCTTCACCTGGCAGGTCCCTTCAGGCCTTAGGAAAAATGTCCCTTCCTTGGAGAGTCTCTTCCTGAGTTCCCCAACCTAGTACATTCCCTCTCACTATCCCTGGTTTTATCCACCAGAGAACTTAGCACAGTTTCCTTAAACTATTTTTGTTTGCATACTGCTTCACTGCCTGTCCCTGTACATAGGACAGGAGTGTCAACTGTCTCCTGCACTGGTACTTCACACCTGGCACAGGGCCAGCACAGAGGACCTTCATATGGAAGTGCTGCCTTGGGCTTAATAAGGAATTAAAAAATGGTGGGAGAAGGGGAGCAGCTCCAGGAGTCTCTGATCACTCACTGATTATTAACAGTGAATAGATGGTTAATGCAAGTTTTCTAGTCATTTAGAAAAAGGGAGGCGCATCCTCTGCCTTGGACCTTGGGCTTTGTCCCTGCCAGTCTTCAGGGCTCCACTTCTTACAGAACTGAATGTGAAGCAAGTCATGGAGTATTTGAGATGAACTGAAGAATCACTTGCTTTGGAGCCAGTTGAACATGGCTGTCACCGGCAGAGAGGGAGGGTCAGGTCCCAGGCAGACCTGGCCCAAGTGAGATCTTACATTCCCCCTGGTTGTTCACCAAATTTGGTATCAGTGAGAACAGTTAACTTTTCTTAAGTGTGTTCTAGGTTCCAGACACCCTGCTAAACCCTTTTCAGGTGTTACTGTGGTTGATTCTCACAACAATACTATGGGTTCGATGCTAACAGCATCTCCATTTACAGATGAGGAAGCTTGGGCCCAGAGAAGTTAGGCAACAGTTGCACAGCTAATAAGGGGTGAGGCAGAACTAAGGCAGCCTTGCAGTGGAGTTTGAGCTCACAAGCACCTCCCTGGAAGCCTTTGGGCAGACCTGAATCCTCTGGGCATTTCTCTGGGCAGGTAGGGTGGGGCAGCGAAGCTGCAGCATGTCCCCTCAGTGATTCTGCACACAGCCAAGCTCGAGGTCCACCGGCTCTGGTGGGAGAGGACTGAGACCTCCTGGCTCCCCCAAAGCTTCAGCAGGACTCTCCACAGGGGTGTTCGAGTTCTTTCTTCTGATCAGAAGGACCCTGGCCCATGTTCAAGGTGGCAACTCCCAACTTCATAATGAAGGAAGAGGACTGAACATTGTGTTCAAGATAGGCACCGAGGAACGTTCCCCACAAACTCCAAGGATCTGTGCTGTAATTTGGGTGTTGACTTAAAAGTTCTTCCCCCTGGTGGCACTACTGGGAAGTGGTGAGACCTTTAGGTAGTGCGCCTGGGGGGGTGGCAGGTACACCCTTGAAGGTGATTTTAGGAATCCTAGTCTCTTCCTCTTTCCTTTTTTTCCCCCTGGGACCCAAGGTGAGTTGCTCTGCCATGCACTGTCACCATAATGTGCTGTCTCAGCAGAGGCTGAAAGCAATGGGATCACTGCATCAGGGACTGGAATCTCCAAAGTAGTAAGCCAAAACAACTCTCTTATCTTTATAAGTTAATTGCCTCAGGCGTTTTGTTACAGTGAGATACCTGACTAGTACAGGTTGATCAGAATAAATGCAGCCAAATAATCAGGGAGTGAAGAGAACAAGAATAAAGGAAAACTCAAGGTTCAAATAAAACAACCATGCTGGAGGCTGCAAGGTAACAACAGTGGAAAGATCACAGGCTTTGGAGCCAGGAGATCCCATGGGTGAATCCTAGCACTATCTGCCTTTTCTTAGTGAGACCATCTTGGCACTTTGTGTGACCATTCTGAGTCAGCCTCCTCCACTCTAGAAGAGGGTTAGTAACATACCCAGAACGGGTGAAGCAATCCCAGCACTTTCTAAAACGAGTAGCTGAGAGGGAAGGAGGGTGCAGGAAAATAGTGAGGTTTGAGGAAACAGATGAAGGGGAAGGGTCTGCAGAGAACACCCCACTGCCCCATGAATTCCTGGCAGCCTTTTACTTCACCCCAGTCTTAACAGGCTAGCTCCAAAGAACAGCATGTTTGTTTTAAAGGCAAGATGAACAGCCAGTCCTTCCTACCTGGTAACACTGCTTTTAGATACCTGCTAGAAAAAGCCAACCTGTAACTAGATACTTAGGATGACATGATATTGTAAGGACAGCGTCAGAAAGCAAAGTACCTGATCACTTTCTATGGGAGGGAATGTATTTTCTCACGTTTCTGAATCTGGGAGACAGCAGCCTGCTGATGCTTTCTCAGGTAACAAGCTGCCTTTGCAGATTCACCAAACTCCATCCTGTCACTTACTCTGAAGAATCTTAGACCATATGACCTCCAGATCCTGGCTGTGTGTGCACACTACCATCCTGCTTATTGGTGAATGTCATGTGAAATTCCAGTGTGGCTTGCAGAGCCAGTGACATCCCACACCACCCTGCTCATTCCTGGCCACTGTGTCTAAGCATTCAAAGCAGGCACCACTTCAAGAAGCTTTTTGTCAGTAGGCAAGGTAGCTTTTCCATAAAGTCAGGACTAACAGAAACTTATTTCTGGTAGGGATAACAACTGTAATTATTGAATACTGACAATTTCACTCTGTCAGCATCTTTAGAAGGCACAGGAATTATCATTACCATTTTACAGATGAAGAAGCGGAAATAGCAAGGTTAAGCAATTTGCCCAAAGTCACCCCGTGTAGAAGAGGCTGGGCTGGCACTCAAAGCATCTGGCTGCATATCTCCTTCTCCTGCAGGAAGACAGTCCAGGACAGTTATCAGGACAGTTATCAGCACAGCTCTACAAGGCCACAGTACCCTGGGCAGGGGTTGGCTCTCAGTGCTCTCCCTGTCCTAACTCGCATGAGGGATAGGTGACTCTGATTGTTTTCTGTCCTCCTTCCCACTCCAAGCTCTGGATTTTGAAGTAATGGCCTGAAGTTCATTGCCCACCATCTACATTCCCCCATGGTCTCTGCTCTCAATGCTTAGGCTTCACCCAGCCCCAGGATGCCAAGCAGAGTTCATCTAAAAGCTTTAAAACTAAAAGCTGCTTCTTATCTTGCTAATTATCTGGAGCATCAGGGCCAACAATTCTCTGGTTGATGTTGAATTAAGTAAAAACCAAGGAGTTGGGTGCATTCAACAAGAGGCTGGTGATACTGGACTCTCACATGGCATCAAGGCACAGACCAAGCTGAAGGCCTTTCCTGTACAAGGTTCTCTCTCCTCCCCAGCTCTATCCCCGGCCCAACGTCACCGCTGCATCTTGGGAGATTTGTCACTGTCACTATGACTCCTCCTGGAGTGTATGCCACTGATCTGCCCAGCCACCATGAGAACTTTCTGGAGAGTGGCATGTGTTTCAGCATTTGGATTCTAAAGTAGGATGGATGTGGGAAGGAGGAAACGGGAGCAAAAGTCGGATCAGAATGGGGTGCCGCAGCAGGCATGATGCTGATCCTCACAAACCAGGACCCCATACTGACCACAGCATCCAAAGGGCAGCCAGCGCTTGCAGGGGGTGTGTTCCGAGGCTTCTCAGGCTTCAAGTCATGCTCGGTACACCTGGCCCTGGCCCGGGCCCCGACAGGCACTGCATTCTCCACTGTGGCTGTGATTTCCAGCCCTGTCTAAGGTCTCTGCATGCCACTTCTTCTTCCTGGCTGGTATAACCCTGATAACCATCAGCATGTTTGTTGAAGGACCTTGTACTCAACAAGACTAACTCAGGCACTGCTCCTTATCCCGGGCCCCTTATCTCGGTGTAGTTAGCCTTTAACCAGATTGTCATTAGCCTGGGCACTGTTCTGAAGGAAAGGCCTTGTTCCCTTCCTGACGGACCTCATTGGATAATACCAAGTTTGCAGATTCCGGTGACTATTAGTAAGACTTCAATAGGCGTCAGGAAGGGCTCCGCATGATTTCACAGACAGAATGCCCTCTCTACCTTTGACATGTAACCTTTTCCTTTCTAAACACAATCATCTAGCATTTGTAATAGAATAAAATAACATTTGCATGGTATTAATTAGCCTATCTAGGGCAACAGGATTAAGATAATATTAAGCCTCTGTGGCAGAGATGAAGGTAGCTGCAGGGACAGCCACCTCATTCTTTCATGATTTCACATTGTCACTGGTCTGTGGTCTGCATGCATCCCTCAGGATGTCAAGAAGGGGTGGTAGAACACACCATTCTCAGTGGTACGCAGGTGGCTGCATTTTTAAAAGCAAATTTGTGGTCTTAAGAGATAATGGAGAAAATTAACTTATGGAGGAACCAGCAGGCTTAGCAGCCCTTTCTCTGCAGAGGACAGCCCCACTAGGTGGAGCCACTGGAAGAACCTGCCAGGTGACCGCCAACTGGGCATGTAACTTTCTGGCTCTCTCACTTTCCTCAAGGGTCATGGCTCTGGGGCTTGCACCCTTCCGTCTACACATCCAGACAGAATGAAAAGCACATTGTAAACACTCTGTTGTAGAATGGAAACAGTTCAAGAGTTTGTATACCGCCTTCGCTGATTTCAGTATGTGTGCAAGTCATAACCTAATTGAACTGAATCTTTACAGACAGGGTGATCTGAGTGTGTGTGTGTGTGTGTGTGTGTTGGTGTGTGTGCACTCATGTGTACGTGTGTCTCTAGGAATTAAGCGCACACATACTATTCTGAATCTCATTGCCAGATTATTGATTTCAAATTTCAAAACTATCCGTAGAGATCTTTGAGTCATTCTCTAATAATTTCACATTTAAAGTTCCGCCCAATTGGGTACACAGTTGTTCAAACAGTTCCTTCTAGCCCTATGTCCCTGTGCCCTGCAGCCAAATCTCTTTCAAATCAATTTCCTCCAAGTACAGCTTTGTTCCCGCTGCACACTAACCCCCACTCCAGTCCCTCCCTCCCCCAACCCAAGTCTGGACTTGAAACCCTTAACTAGATTGTTTCAATTACTGGAATGACATAAGTGTCGTTAAAGATTGGTCCAAACTCGCACTAGCAACTCTGAAATCCCCACTATCCTAACTTAGTCCAAAGACTGAGCCTGAGTATGATATGCTTGGAGGTTTGGAAGATGGGG
>NW_026000005.1:40347299-40352457 GCF_001458135.2 Marmota marmota marmota | reverse complement strand
GTTAGGGAATGGATGGCGGGGTGGGGACGGGGATGGGGAGTGGGAGTCAGCAAACAGGAGGCAAGAACCAGGAAGCAGAGGTGAGGGGGAGAGTGGTGTTTCCTGGAGGGGGCTGGGAGCAGTCTGGTCAAATTCTGATGGACGGAGGGGAAACCCAGACAGCTGCCACTGGAGTGGGCAGCGAGGGCTCCCTGGTGATCCTGTGAGCAGCTCAGTAGAGTGGTGGGTGCAGAACCTCGTGGGAGTGGGTTCAAAAGGATGTGGGATGAGAGCCTACAAAGAGGGAGGCCCGGGTGACCGTGTGCGACACACTGTTGGTGGGAGCAGAGAAGGAGCGTGGCTGTTAGAAGGGACTATGGAGCCAGGAAGGTTTTGCTTTGTTTTTAAAAGATGGAGGACACCACTGCGTGTTTAGCATTGCAGGGACTGATCCCAGGGACAGAGATGCCACTGCCAAGTAAGAGCTTAGACTATGTGGAAGAGGGTGACCTTGTGCCCCTTGGAAGCAAGGGCCCGGACCGACCATTCATCTTAGGGACAGGAGGGAGGAGAAATGGGAGAGGTGAGAGACGGCATGGTGTTTTAGGGAGGAGGAAGTTCTCTTTGGATGGCTTCTGTTTACTCAGTGAACAGTGGAGAGGGAGGAAAGAAGAGGAGGGGCAGGACAGTCCTTTAGCAAGGCAAGGCAGTCACCAGAGGAGTGCAGCCAGAGTGCCAGTGGGACCCAGACTCGGCCATTGAGGTGCAGGGGCAGGGATTTAGAGTCAGGCCGGCCAGCACTGTGGAGAAGTTTCTCCAGTTAAATTCACACGGAAACTTTTTTATGTTCAAATTTATTCTCACAGGGCACAGTGGCACATGTCTGTAATCCCAGCGACTCGGGAGGCTGAGGCAGTGTGAGGATGGCCTTGGGCCTGAGCCAAACCCACTCCATTTAAAAAACTCCAGTTTGAAACCTGCAGTCTCACCAGGCACACCTAAGGAGCCCTCCAGTATGGCCCTCAGACACAAACAAGTCACTTCCCCCCACCCTGAGAAACTCAGGGTGAAGCCTCGGCAGGCTGGCCTCATCTGGTAAGAGGGAAAGGCAAAAAGATCAGGGTGGGGACCCTCAGATCAGATGTTTTAACCCCAGGGTAAATGATGTCACTGAGAAATCCAGTGGTAGCTGATAAGGATTGAAAGGGGGGCTAAAAGCCCCCAAATTTAGTATAAATAATAGAGCAAATGAACAGATATTCAACCAGCCAACAATGATGCACCCAAGCTGGAGGGCCTGATGAAGATCTGACTGACATTCCATCCTTTATCATCATTTGTCTGATCATCTTGACCTTGATGAGAACTGCATTTCTCCCTGTGACCAGCTGTCAGCTCCATCCCAAGAGAAGCCTGCCTTGGTTCCTGACCTGATCACTGTGCTCTAAGTGTGCATCTGCTGGACTTAAAGCCTAAGGCTTGAGACTTCTGATCTGACACTTGAACTTAGCATGCAGAGGGAATGTCTGTCACTAGCCTGTCATGATTAGGTGTGTTTGCAGTGCTTAGAATTAATCTAGAATTGTTTGCTGTGGCTTGATAATGTCTATTGCAGTGCTTAGCACTAAGGATTGTCACTTTCTTGATTAAGAACCTATAGAGTGAAATTGTATTTAGTGATGTGAGTGAGTAAAGTATTGAAAAAGGCAGAAGCTTTATTCTTTATTTCTCCCCCTCCATTGCAACTTTTGCCATTGCAATAGGCAAGAGGATTGCGAGTTCAAACTCAGCCTCTGCAACTTAGCAAGGCCCTAAGCAACTCAGCAAGATCCTTACTCTAATAAAATATTTAAAAGGGCTGGGGATGTGGTGGCTTGGTGGTTAAGTGTTTCTGGGTTCAATCCCTTGTTTAAAAAAAAAAAAAAATTCTTAACTCCAGTTTCACAGGTTGTTCCTTTCTGGAGGGAATTTTGGACAGATGGGGACTCTCTTATATGAGGGTAAACTGACTGGTCAGTCCTTCTTATATTTATCTATTCAGATAGATAGATATTGAGGCCTTAAAATGGTTTAATTTTTAAACCAGTAATTTGACCAGAAGATTGAATTATATGCACATGAATTCTTGTTGTGGTATTTGTAAAACTGAAATGGCTTCTGTATTTATTATAAGAACGTAGACTCTGGGAATCATATTATTCTTTCAGCTATAGTATTTGCAAGACTGGCCACAATCTCTGTATTGAGTTATAAGGACAGAGACGCCAGGAATTATATTACTTATTCAGTTACAGGGAAACAGAGAACATGAAAACTCCAAGAATGGAATATTATATGTCCTTTAAATATCATTTTTTAAACTAGAATTTGATATTGAGAATTTTTCACAATATAACATTAAGGGGAAAATCCATTGCAACCATCCCAGCAGACGCCATCGGCTCATCTCCCACTGGAAATATCTTGGGCTTCTTACCAAGGCTCCCTGCATCCTGTCTCCTCTCCCCCTGAGCCATCCTGTTCTGTTCACGTCTGTACCAATGGGATGTTTATGAAACGTCTCTAAAATGTGACCTCGCCGCTTCTCAGCTATGTAAGCCTCACGTGGTCTCCCATGTCTTGACCTCCTATTATGCATGACCCGCCCCTCCCCAACTCTTGACTTTCTCGATCCAATGTTCCTGGTCTCCTGCCTGAGCCCATGCACACCCTGCTCCTCCTGCTCCTCTGGCTGTCCACTCCTTCCTTCTCACTCATCCTTCCGGCCTCAGTTCACTGTCCCTGCCTCAGGAAAACCTTCCCTGACTTATGTCCAGAATCATGTTGGTCACAAGGGACAAGCCAAACTGCTTCAGGTAACCAAAAAAAGTTCAGTGTCAGCTTCAGGCATGATGCAGGCCTCAAGACTTATTGTGAAGGACTTGTTTATTTCTCTGCCCAAGGCCCAGTATCCTTGATGTTGGCTCCAGAGAAAAGTTCATCCTCCATGGTGCTAAAACACCTGAAGAAGCTCCAGTTTCTTTTTTTCACATTCAAACCTACTAGGAAGAATGGAGGTACTTCTCCAAGACAGTTCTAAAAATATCCCCAGATTTGTTCTTCCTGGTTTGAGTTGACTCTGGGCATACACCTATTTTAGAACCCATCATTCTTGTTATTGGAAAGCAAAATATTGATTGGCCAACACTGAGTCATGTGCCACCCGGAAATTTATAAGTTCATGTGTGGATTAGGTCCTGAACTCCAAGCCAAGAGTTACAGGAAACTGGGGAAAGGGACCTTGAAGAAGCAAATGACAAATGTCTGCTAGGAATGATTTATTATATGTTTGCACAGCATCTGATCTTTTCCTTTTTAGCATTTGTGATCATTACACATTTTTATATATTATTATTTGTTTAAAATTTGTCTTCCTCATAACACTGACACCCACTTTGAGAGGCACTATATCTCCTTTCTTTACTGTTCTATGGCAATACCCAGGATGGATCTCAGCATAGAGTGGATGCAATAAATATCTGTTTGATAACTATGTTACTAAAAAAATAAATAAAACACTTGGATGCAAAATATTTCATATGGTAGCGGTCTCAGTCTATTTGTGCTGCTATAACAAACTACCTGAGATCAGGTACTTTATAAAGAAGGGAAGTTTATTTCTTATAGTTCTGGAAGCTGGAAGTCCAGCATTGATCATGGCACCAGGAATTTTGGTGGCTGGGAAAAGCCCATCCTTTGTTCCAAGGTGGAGCTTTGACTGTCTCTGGAGGGAACAGACATTGTGTCCTCAAATAGCAGACAGGACTAAACTGGTTCCCTCTAGCCCTTTTATTTTTTATTTATTTACTTTAAAAATTTTTTTTTAGTTGTAGATGGACATACAATATCTTTATTTATTTTCATGTGGTGCTAAGGATTGAACCCAGTGCTTCACACACGCTAGGCATGCGCTTTACCACTGAGCTACAGCCCCAGCCCCCTCTAGCCTTTTTACAAGGCACTAATTCATCCAGAGAACAGAACCCTCATGTATGAATTACATCCTCAAAGACACCACCTCTGAAAACTCCCAAAGGGGGGTTAAGTTTCAACATAAATTTGGGAGGGGACACATTTAAATCTATTCAAATTCCATTTTTTTTAATGAAATCTTTCTCTCTTCTCTCTCTAGAGAACATGAATCCAAAAGGAAATATGCCAAATACAATAGTGGTTATATTTAGACCGTAAAGTTAAGAGTGAGGTTTAAACTGATGTTTTTTCTGTATTTTCCAGATCCACAATGGACCTATATTATTTTTTAGTTGAAAAATTCTTTGAAATAATCTCTAGAAATATATTGGGTAGGGTCCTTCCATCTGGAATAAAAATGCCCCGTTTTGAAAGGTAAAGGAGTTTCTAAAGAACAGGCCTCCTGCTACAGGTTTCACCGTGACCAGTGAATTCCTGGTCACATCAGAAGGCATTCCTGGAGATGTCATGACTTGAGACATTAACAGGAGGGTCCTGAAGAAGAGCAGAGCAGGTGTCAATCAAATATGCGTGTTGCCATGAAGCTGACTTTCAAAATGGTCTTTCTTTGTCTTTTATTGTTTTAAACTAATAGTTTGATCTCCCTCTGTTTCTAAAGAGTTAGTATTTTGGTTAGAACACTATTAGCCTTTTCCTTTATTACCATGTCTGAAATTTGCTATTCTCCTCTACTGTGGACTCAGGGGTGGTCTTTGCTACCTTGTCTCTGTACCTTCTGTTAACGTGTGTTTATGGAATGATCTGAGCAGGGAAACTCCTAAATGAAGCTGACCAAATGCCAGGGCACTGCACTGTGAGTACATCATACCCACCTAATCACAGGACCCTGCTCAGAAACAACAGCGGCTGAGACACACCATGATGTGTACTGGCTTCTGGTAGTCCAGCAGGTTCTGAAGCTCCTTAGGGATCTGGCAGGGAGCGCCTCTCTGCACTGGAACATCCTGAGCTACGGGGCCTTTGGGCCATCCCTGAGGTTGGTCTGCATGTTAGTGGACCTGACATGGAGGCAGGAGCTCCAAAAGGAGAGAAGATGGGATAGGGAAGGCAAACTAAAATACGCAAGTAATTCTGCTGAGAATGCAGGCATCCAAATACACACTACTTCACTCCCCCTGCTGTGTCCTGAGTGAGTCTAACGGGGAGG
>NW_026000005.1:40244764-40345404 GCF_001458135.2 Marmota marmota marmota | reverse complement strand
CTTTTTTTTTTTTTTTTTTTCATTTTGAACACAGGGTCTCATTAAGTTGCTGAGACTGACTTTGAACTTGAGATCCTCCTGCTTCAGCTTCCCAAATCGCTGGGATGCTGGGATTACAGTGTGTGCTACCATGCCTGGTTGGTTTAAGTTTTGGCTGAACAGTCATGGCAAGAACACTGAGCTCTCTTCAGCTGTAAAACTCATCTTTTATAATCCCATCTCTTTCCCATGAGCAGTAGAACTCTCCAAGAAGAAGGCTCTGATGTTTTTCATAGGCTCTTCAAGGTGAGTGGCAGAGCTGGGCCCTGTGCTGAAGGTCAGGGAAAGCAGAGAGGCACAGAAGTTAGACTAGCTAGGTAAAGGCCTGGGGAGCATGAGGAATTGGAAAGTACCTCTGAGAAGACGTTTCCTACTCTTTTACCAGGTAAAACCATCCCATAGCCTGGGATTTAATTGCTGTTAAACAATCCTCTTCCAATGCCCTTACAGGTGCCACCACCCCAGGCAGGAAAGGGTTGTCAGGGTGTACAGAAAGTGCCAATCAGGCATCTGGAGTAGGCTCTTTGGGGGGCCTGTTTCTCTCCTGGGTGTGTTTAACACAGTTGTTTCATCTTCTGCAGAGGAAATCCATTGCTCAAGGCTGCTGTCCACTAATCACATCTTCTAAACATTAACTCTGGCCACAAAGGATTTCTTTGAGTATCCCCTACCCCCCCACCCCCAGAAGGACAGCCCCGTGGTTTTGTTTTTTTGTTGTTGTTGTTGTTTTGTTTTTGTCGTTTTCTTCTTCCTCAGAGAACTGGCTTCTGTGTCCTGGTCTTGTATCACCTCCTCAAGTGGGCAGCCTTTGCCTTCCCCAACTGCCCAGCTAAATTACTGAGACTTCCTTGTGCCTAGCCCAGCAACAATATCTTAACACTCATTTTACTTTGTCATACTTTATTCACGTATTTATGATGTGTTGTCCCACAAGAGACCAAGCTCCAGGAGGAGTACTATCTGCTGCGCGCTCCCAGCTGAATCCCGGGGTGCTCCTCCTAGGCCTGCTACCTGCACCCAGTACATGCACGTGAATACAGGGCACCTCACTAATGCACCTCACGTAAGCAGAAGGACCTCTCCCTTGCCTCCAAGGCCCCCTGAGCCGGGTCCACATCTATGGAAAGTACTTGATAGATAACTGAGAAGGGCTTCCACAGGTTTGGAGATCCAGAGATCGCACATGGTTCTTAACCTTTTTAGGGTCGCATATTTCTTTAGGAATTTGAGTAAAACACACACACACACACTACTCTCTTTCCCCCAAAGAACATAAATACGCACCCTTAGCTCTGCTTACAACACGTGGGCGAGGAGATTCCTGAGGTCCCAGATAAAAACCCTAGAGTTAAGAAAAATAAAGAAGTGGAAAGAAATTAGAAAACCCAACTTCAACACCACAACAGAGAACTTTTTAAAGGGGACCTGCTTGAAATGGTCTTGTTCCAAGGAACAAGTTCTTGGATTGCAAGTTTATGCTAAAAATAATATGGGAACGGGGGGGGGGGTAACAATTGCTACTGCTCCTGGATCTGCCAACCGTTCCCTTCCTACACGTTGTGGAACAAGATGATCTCGCACACCTTCCGCAGGTGTATCGGAAAACAGTTTTGCCGGGTCTGATAAACACCTGCCCAGTGAACCTAAGGCACTTTTGCCCGGCAGTCAAGAAAGCAGATCCCCCAGCCTCGAGCTCCTGGCACAGAGAGCTACAGGTGGGATTATGGGCGCTCGCGGCCCTGGCGTCCCGGGGCTGAGGACTCCCGGCGGTAACTGGCGCGCGCGCAGGTGCATCTGCACCTGCGGCGGTCGGCGCGGCGCGGGGCGGGGAAAGTTGTGACGGGGGCGGGGCAAGAGAAAGGGAAAGTGGAGAGGAGGGGGAGGCAGAAAGGAAGGAGAGAAAAAGGAGGAGCACGAAGAGAAGGAAGGGGAAGAGGAAGAGGAGAAAGGGATGGGGGAGGAGACGACGAGGAAGAATGGGAGGAGCGGGAGGGGAGGAGGGCGGCCGCGCGGGGAGGAGTCTGCAAACTTTCTGTTTCAAGGGGCATTGTGGGAAGCAGCCATGGTCTGAGGAGGGCGCCTCACCTGTCAGCCGCGCGGGCTCCTGCGCTCGGCTCCGGCCCTCGGGTCCTTCGCGCTCGGTGCTTTCGGGACAGGGGCGGTGGCGGCCGGGTCACCATGGTGAGTGCCAGTGCGCCGCGCCGCGGCGCTGACCGGGCGTGCGCGCTCCCGGGAGGCACCTGCGGCACCAGGGCCGGGCGAGCGTCTTCCGAAAGGGGGTGGGGGCCCAGCAGAGTCCGGGTCTCCTAGCAGCGCGAGCCTCGGCACTACTGTCCCGGGCAATGAGGACGCGCCTGGGACCCCTGCCCATGATCCCCGCTGCGACCGCGCTCCGCGGCTTCATTCATTGGGTTCACTTTTGCTGAGCGCTTAGTGTAAGGCGGCACCGTGCCAAGCGCTGGGGATGTCGCGGGGGACCAGGTGGATCTCCGGCTTTCAGGGAGCTTATTTTCTAGGAGGAGGATACGAAGGGAAGGAGCCGTGTAATAAACCAGCAAAATAAAGATAACTTCCGAGACTAAGGAGTGCCCAGAAGTCGCGAGCACTACCGGGTGGAGACGCAACTTTTGATTCGGCAAAGTCCTCTTCGAGGAGGTGGTGACATTTGGGCCTCTGAGGTCCTGGAGGGGAGCTGCAGGTAGAATGATTCGCGACCTCAATCCTCGCTTGTTGCAGAAGTGGGCAGGGCCAGGAGAGGCGGGTCTCTATAAACCAAAGTTAAGTTTTGGTTTTTGTTCCAACTGAGTAGGGAAACTTTGGGAGCATTTTAGCAAGAAAAGTGATCTTATTCACTTTATGCTTGTATCTTTTGGGCCATTGGTGAAGAATGGACGTGTGTGTGTGTGTGTGTGTGTGTGTGTGTGTGTTGGGGAGAGGCAACGTGGAAGCTGGGAAACGTGGTACAGTGCTGTGAGGGTTACGGTGTCCTGCACTTTATGGAGAAATAACAAGAGCTTCTCTTGCTTCTGCCTTCTGTTAGGGACAGCATGTTGAGAGTGCAGAGGTCTGAACTGAGAAGTCCCACTTCCCCAAGTGAACTCACTTCCCAAATCTGTGGAAGAGAATTCACCTGCAGGCCCGCTGTGGACTCAACTGGCCCATTATAGGTAGGAGTAGATGGCCATGGTGTTAAGCAAGTTGATTGATAGGGAGAGCCATGGAGTGCTGAGCATCCACGGAAAGATCAGATGTTTGTTCCTAGGAGAGGCTTGGTAGCACACACTGAAGGCACCAGTTTTGCATGTTGAGGGTTCCTTGTAAGTACAACATGATATAAAAAGGAGACTGTAAATAATGAAACAGCTGTCTTGGCTTGCTCAAGTTTCCAAGGAACAAGGTGACTGTGAGCCCAGCTCATTTGTCTAATGGAGGGTGGAATCAGGCCCTGAGTTTCTGAGTAGTTAAATATGGTTTCCATCCTGTAGGTTGGAACAGGTCTGTGAGGAAAGGACCCCAAATTCTAGACAACACCTGGTGTGAGTTTTACTTTTTCTATCTGGTGTCATATGATGAGTTGATCAAAAATGTGGGAAGTTTCTCCATCTTTTCTACCAGGCCTTCCCAATGGAAAACACTGTTATTGAGCACCAAGCGGAATGTCCAGCCCCTTACATATAGGGTCTCATTGCATCCTGGTAGTGACCAAATGAGGCTCTGCAGTTACCTGCTCTGAGCTGTTCTTGCAGTGTGACCTTACACAATTCTTTGATCTCTCTCTCTCTCTCTGTGTTTGTTCCTTTGTGCAATGGGGATAACAGTTGCTTCTAACTGATAAGATAGGGGTACTAAAATGTGGCCTGGGAACCCCTAGAAGTGCCCAAGACTTTTTCTGGAGGTCTGCAAACTCAAAGCCATTTTATAATAATATTAAGATGTTAATTTGACTTTTTATTTTCATTCTTCCAAGACTGCAGTGAAGTTTCGAGCCTAGTGACCTGAAAAAGTACAAAAAATTAAATACAGAGGCAGATAGGAGAGTCCTACTGTCTTTCTTAGGGCAGGCATTAGGGAGCCTTACAGAAATGAAACAAAACTGTCATTCTTTTCACAAGTTTCTTTTTTTTATTTTTATTTTTTTACTTTGGAATTTTTTAATAAATTTTTTAAAAAATATTTTTCAGTTGTCAATGGACCTTTATTTTACTTATTTTTAGTGCTGAGAATTGAACCCAGTGCCTCATACGTGCTCAGCAAGTGCTCTGCCACTGCACCACAACCCCAGCTCCTGGAAAATATTTTTATTGGCTATAAAAATGTTATTTATTTAACATGTAATATGTTTATTATTATTACTATTCTTATTTTTTAAAATATTTTTTAGGTGTACTTGGACACAATACCTTTATTTTATTTATTTTTATGTGGTGCTGAGGATCGAACCCAGGGCCTCACACATGCTAGATGAGCTCTCTGACGCTGAGCCACAACCCCAGCCCCTATTATTATTTTTAAATGAATTAATACCTAATTTTTTCTATCTTAATTTCTAATATAGTAAATAACAATGGATATAACCTACACACACAGAACCATCTTTGAGGTTCTCAGTTTTTAAGAGTATCCAAGACATTTCATAATTATTGTCATGGATCTGGTACAGGAACTATGAGTAGATGCTGGTGAACTCACTTTGCCCATTCTAAGTGCTTGGAGCCACTAACTCTCATGTCATTACTGTCATGGGTGGGAAAGAATCCTTCCCTAGTGCTCAGCCCTCTTTATTGAAGGCCAGTTTGTGACCCCCTCTGTCTCCCTGCTTGGCTCCTACTTCCTGGCTGTTTTGCTAGGAAGCTGGAAGATGGTTACAGCAGGCCACCTTGTACTTGTACACGAAGCAGTTCTTGATTCCATGTACCAGCAACCCTGGTTTCATATCTCCTGTAGTTGGGACACAGTACTGTTTGCATCTGGATCATAGAGTTTAAATCAACTGTGGACTTTATCTTGCTTTTGTTTTAGAAATCTCTACCTTGTAAAAAGGATGTTAGGCCTCTTGGGCTTCAGGAATCCCTTGGGCTCTCAGCCCAGTGTGCTTAAAACTTACTGATAAGAATTTTACTATTGAATGGTCAACAATGTTGATGGATGAAGGAGGATTTTCCTTTAAGAAGATAGCTGTGGAGAATGATAGGGTGGTGATTGAAAGGCTTTGGAGACACCTTTAGTAAAAATGCAAGTGGACTTTGATTTATACTTCTGAAAAGTTGAGGTGACTTTTTCTGCTTCCTGATGAGCATAGCAGGGGATTCACCCACTGAAAGAAACCCCAAAGGTGACCCCTTTGGAAATACACAAAATCATCTTTTTTGTGTGTGTTGCAAATCCAGTTCTCAGAATGTGTGCTATTTATATAAAGTGAGATAGACTTGTAATAAAATATTTGAGTATTTTTAGATTTTAAATTTGACTTGAAAGAAAGAGAACTTTCCAACTGAACTGTGCAGCCATCTCTTTACCAGAATTTATATTTCTAGTACAGTAAATAACAATGGATATAACACACACTTCTTCCAAATCAGATTAAAAAAACCTTTGCCCTGCTAGTTGTAATCTCATTGTGTATACACAACTAGGAAAGGTTCAAGGGAGTTGCAGAGGGTGAGGGAGGAGTCCCTGCCACCCCCAACCCCCCCAGTAAATCAACTTCTTTGATGCTTAAATGAATTGTATTAAGTATGTAGTTATTTTGGCAGTTTAAATTCCAGTTTGAGGGTGAAGGAAGTCATGCATGATGTCCTCCTGGGAGACTTGGACTGGGCAGCTGGCCAACAGTTAGGGTGGGGTAGAGGGCTTGGGAGTCAGGGAGAGAAATGACCTTTGTGGGTTTGGTTGTGCTGGGGGTTTCCCACACCAGGCCCTACCCACAGGTCTCCCAGCCCCATAAGACTTGAATGGACTCCTGGTCAGGACTGTTACTTCTGAGTTCCCATGGTGCCCATTCTTTGGTGTGTGTGTGTGTGGCGGGGAATATTGTCGACTGCTTCCATTCCTGTGCCGTGGTCTCCCCACAACAGCTGGCAGGAGACAGTTAGTGCTAGTGCACTGAATACTTCTCTGAATCATCAATGCCTGTTTTGGGGGGTCCCATGAAGTTTTTCATTATTGGTTAAAACATAATTGGTAATCCCCCCGCCTCCACACAGAACTCCTTTAAGAATCCCCCAAGGTAAGCACTTCTTGACATGAATCATTTCTTCAATTTTGTTTTCCTATTATTACAACCAGAATTCCTTCCAGAGACCAGAGATTTCACTGTATCTTCCCCGGGGCCAGTTCTTACCTCTCTCATAGAATATTTCTTTCTGGAATATCTTGTTCTCTGGATACCTTTTCCTGGTGGAGTTCTCAGTTTTTCCTTAAGTATACTAGCCACTGATCCCGTGACGTCCAAGAATGTATACAGATAATGTCTCTAAAATTCTCTCTAGCCAGCACCCCAACTCTCTAGAGAAATGTATGTCTTGGGAGGCTGCTAGAATTCAGTGTCAACAGTCACGGAGTACCACTGATTATTCAAGTTAGAAATTGAATGTCCTTGACCACTATGAGGAAGCTGGCCTTTGAAAAATCTCCGTCAAAGTTTGTGAACTTGCTGACAGGTGGAGCTGGGGTCTGACCCTGCTCTCTCCAAATAGTTTCTGAAAATAGCCTGGGGGAAAATAAAATGATCACTCATTATTCTTCCAGTGTGATGAGGCATGGACCTGAAGTACATTCAGTCAAGAATAAGGACATTAGTGTTCTATAGTTTACTGACCTTGTTGTATCTTCTCCACCTGGATTTCTGCACTGGTAAGACGATTGTACACATGGAAGTTCAGTAGCCACTTACATGCTGAAAGAGTTTTCCTCCTACCCTGGGTATATCAAAGAGGAGGAACTAAGATCATGATTTGAAAACTGGACTGCCTGTTCCCTTTATGTGCTCATCCTCATAGAAGGGGGATGTCAAGGGATAAACCAGAGTTATCCTTGGAGCATTGGCTAGATTTGAAAGAAAATATCTTTATGTTAAAACACAAGTATATTTGGGTTCATGATGCAAAATTCACATACATACTCTAAAGACCTAAGATGTAGCTTGCTTACAAGTGGCTTCTCATGTCGCCTTACAGGTCTCTTGAGCCTACCTGCCTTTTATGCTGTTATTTGGATAGAAACATTTAAAAGACAGTTCTAAGGCAAGGGAAAGCAACCTTCCCAGGAAACGGCCAGTTGGTAATTTTTTAGGCGTTGTAGATCTTACACACTGTCACTACTACTCAACTCTTCTACTGTAGAATGAAGCAGTCATGGACAAGAAGCAATGGGTAAGGCTGGGTTTTAACAAAACTTGATGTACAACAAGTGGAGGGCCAGATTTGGCCTATAGGAATTCATTTATTTGTATATTGCATAAATTGGGTACCTGCCCCATGACAGGCAGGACTGGCTTCATTATTTGCAGTGCTCAGTATAAAATGAAAACATAAAGTTTATGAGGGAAAAAAAAAAAGTTTATGGGAATTTCAAGACAATGGCACTGGAGCATTAAATCAAGTGCCAGGTCCTTCTGAATGCAGGGTTCTGTGCAATGCTCCTGTGTGTACAGAATCCAACCAGGGTTGAGGCCTCAGAGATGGCACTGAAGAAGCCAAAGCACCCCACCCTCCTGGAGCTCACATTCTTGGTGGGAGGTTCTGTGAGCTCTGTGAAAATTTTAGATCACTCACACTGAAGAATTTACTCTCGAGCATTGTTTGGTCAGAGCGTTGTCTTGCTCTCACTCCATGGAAATTGCAGATGTTTCTGAGGCAGGTGGGGTGGAGAATGGGCTGGCTTTGGTGGTTACTTAAGGCCCCTGTCCCCCTTCTAGCCCAAAAAAGTGAGGCCATTCTTCCCCCTGGCTCACCTGGCCCTTGTCCACTTCCTGAGCCAGCTGTGACTGGGAAGTACTCAGAGGCTACCCCTCTGTCCTGGTTTCAGATTGGCAGCTTGGCTGGAGGCCTTGCCACATCAGGTCCCTGTGGGGTGCACCCTGGGTGAGGGTATCAAGGCCTCTGCAGCCCCTCATCCAGGTGTGATACCATTTGTCACTTAAGATTCTGTACATGATTTCTCTACTGGTATAAAATAAAGAGACAGATGTGCCTGGATATAAATTGAAAACTTCCAGAATGATATTCAAGAAGGCAGTTCTTTCTGGGAAGAGGTCTAGGTATCTGATGTGTAAAAAGATTCATTTTTAAATTGTGTATTGTTTTCAGTACTTTTTTCTATGTACATATGATACACTAAAAAGTACATGAAAAGTGATGTGTGTGTATGTTAGAGAGAGAGAGACAGAGAGAGAGTTGGAACCCAGGGCTTTGTGCATGATAGGCAACCACCCTATCACTGAACCACACCTCAGCCTAAAAAAATAACTTTTAAAGTAGTGTCATTTATTTGATTTCTCCAGCAAAACAGTTTCATTTTCTCCTGTGCCTTGTAACTTCTGAGGCCTTGGTGTGTCTGGAATTGAGATGGAAACAGAAGTGGCCCTTTGAAAACACAAACTCACGATATGCTATCTCATCTTAGACCTAGAGCAATGGAGTTGGCCATCTATTGACTGAGATCTCTGGTACCATGAGCCAAAATAAACTGTTCCTCTTCTAAGTTATTCTTGTCAGGTATTTTGGCCACAGTGATGCAAAGGCTGACTAAAACAGAAATTTATACTGAGAAGTGGGGTTATTGCTGTGACTAACCGAAACATGTTGTTCAGAAGCCTTTGGAAATGGTTTGGGGGAGGACTTTGGAAAAGTTTAGAGATGCAAGCTGGAAAAGTCTTTGAAAGGTTGCAAACAGAGCTTAACGGGCAATTATGGTGGGAGCTCAGAAGACCAGAATGTGGCAGAGAAGATGATATTAGTGAGGTGTCAGAGGGAAACAAGGATTCTATTGGGATTTGACCAATAGAGGCCACTCATGTTATATTCCGGAAAGAACTTGGCCACATTTTGCCCAGTTCTGAGACTTTGTGTGAGGCTGAATTTAAATGTGGTCAGCTAGTTTATCTGGCAGAGGAAAATCCAAGGCAGCACAGCATTCAGTCAGTGGCATGTGTATTGCTGCAGCTTTTCATCATATTTACTATGAAAATTGGACGCAGAGAACAGCTAAAGGATAATAAAGACTTAGTTGGACCAGAAAAGTGCTTGTAGAACTGGGGCCAAGGAAGGTGTACTCTTGACAGAGATGCTGAGTACTTCCACCAAGTGACATGGGAAAGATGGCTGAGGGCATCTCAGGAATTCGCAAAATCAGACCCACTATAGGTTCCAGGGGTCTAAAAGAGAAAATTCTTCAGAAAAGAGATCACTGGAGCACTTTGCTTGCACAAAGGGATCTAGGAAATTGAGCACCTCAGCTGCTCAGAGACTATGGAGCCAGGATTTCAGGGGCCCAACTAGTGTATGAACTGGCAGCAGACCTTGGCTTCATTCATGTGATGAGGGCTCTGCAGGATGCTGGAGTTAGCGGGTCAGGGAGGTTTTCACTGAGATTTTAAAGGAAGGCCTCAGAGGCCAGGTATGGGATAGCAGGGTCAAAATGCCTGTGGGTGGCCCCTGGAGGGGCAGTTCATGAAGCTCTGAGGGGGAAGCCAAAGCTGGAATGGAGACCCAAGGAATTAAGAGATGACATAACGTGGACTGTCTGCTGAGAAAAGCTGCTGGCTGTGGAAGAGCCAGGATAAAGAGAGGTCATGTGGGCTGAACCACGAGGCAAAAGGGATTGGGCTGCTCAAACCCTTTGGAAAGCACATTGTGTGGCCACGCGTCCCAGATGCTGTATGAGGAGTAGTTGTGGGGGAGTTATGGGAGCTGTTTGCCAAACTGGATTTCAACTTGTTTGGTCTCATCTCTTCTTTCTGTGCCCCATTCCTCCCTTTTAGAATGGGAGTGTTTACTCTGTGCCACTGTATATTGGATATATGTAACCTGCTTATGATTTTTACAGGGGCTAACACCCACGCATTTGCCTTGCGCCTCCAAGGAGACTTTGGACTTGGACTTTTGGGCAGTGCTGAAACTGTTAAGACCTGGGACAGTTGGAGATGAACTCAATGCATTTTTGCACTGTGAGATGGACATGAGCTTTTAGGGGATTGGGACAGAATGTTATGGTTTGGATATGAGGTGTCCCCTAGAGCACCTGTGTCAATGCAGGACTGTTCAGAGGTGAAATGATTGGATTGTGAGAGCCATAACCTAATAAGCCATCCTACTTTGAATGGACTAACTGGGTGGTAACAGCAGGCAGATGGAGTATAGCTGGAGGAGGTGGGTCTCTGGAAGTACTTAGCACCCCAGTGCATCCCAGGAGGGTGTACCTTCCCTGCATCCCTACCCCCATCTGCTTCCTGACTGCCATAAGGTGAGCAGCTTCCCTCCACCACACCCTTCCACCATGATGTTCTGTCTTACCTTGGGCCCAGAATAATGGAGTCAGCTGTCTGTGGGCTGAGATCTCTGAAACCATGAGCCCCAAATAAAACTTTTTATCCTCTAAATTGTTCTTGTTGGATATTTTGATCATAGAAACACAAAATCTGACTAAAACACACACACACACACACACACACAACTATACACACATGTACCATCTAGCTAGCTACCTGTGTACCTTGGGCTCTTGGCCAGACTTCTAGGACTCCTTTGCCATCTACATAAGAATGAAGAATATAGGGGGAGAAAAAAATATAAACATGACCCATCTTCCTACTTTGCTCTGAAAAGAGACTTTGGGTAATGAGGTAAAATGATATTTCTTTTTGTTTCACAGGACTGATGCATTAAAATGCAGAGAGAGATACTTGTCAGATCACTGGGGTGCTTGGTAGACAATGACTGTGCCTGCAAAATTAAGAAGTCATGCCCTTAAAAAGTCAGGAAGGACCTGTCAGGCCTGGTAGTAGATTCAGATGATCACAGAGTTAATCTACTTCAAATTCCAGTGTTTGCTGCGTACCCACTGCCCTTCTCTCTACCCCTCCCAGAAAATCAGTAGAGCCAATTTTTATTAGGGGACTTGAATGAAATTAGTATTTCTTCTAAGATAACGTCAGAATTTCACGTGATAGCAGAACATGCTGTCTGAAGAGGAATTTCCCTATGTAGATGTTTTGTTAAGCATTTCCAGAAAAGTAACAGGTGCATAGCTTTTCATGACACCTGTACCTGTTCACCTGTAAAGGAGGGTGTGGGTGCCATGTGGTGGAAAGGGGAACGCAGTGAGGTAGGCAACCCTACCCCTGAGAAATAGAGTCTCATTAAGTTGCTTAGGGCCTTGTTAAGTTTCTGAGGCTGGCTTTGAACTTGAGAGCCTCCTGCTTTAGCCTCCTGAGTCATTAGGATTACAGGAGTATGCCACCAAGCCTGGCTAGGAGCAATCTTCAAGATGGTCCGTAGGCACACCTTACCCTCTGAGAAATGTATTTGAGTAGATGAAAAACCTAGATATAAATTGCAAATATTAGAGTGGTGGGGAAACGTAAAGGGTTACAAAAATATCACATTTTTGAAAAAACAGTGTGATTCAAAACTCTGTGTATAGACCTCCTTTTTTGTGTAACACAAATATTTACCTTCAGTTTCTTTACTAAGAAGTCACATCCTCAAGTTCAAGTTCACTGTTTGAGTCCTGTCTTTCAAAATCCATTCGGTCTCATTATTTCAATGCTTAAGAGTGCAGATAATCTAGTCTGCATCAACAATCTTTGCAAAAAAAAGGGCGGGGTGGGGGGGGGTCCTAGGAGGCTTGGAAACATAATGAGACCACTGTGCCTCTCTGATCCCTGAGCTTTGTTGGTGGTAAACTTGGAAAGGGCATATGGATACACCATTGCCACCCTATAACACATCGTGTTTACAACTGAAGGCCTCTTTGTCAAGGTGGAATATCCCAGGGGGAAAGTTTTTAATGAGTGCTGAGTAGGCTGAAGTAGGAAGAAAATGAAAGTTCTTAATAAACCCTGAAGTGGTCATTACCATGCAGTGTTGAGCATAGTAAGCATAGCATCTTGAATAGAGTTAAAAAAATTTACGTTAAGAAACATCAAATACGCATTGCTATGTAATAGGAGTAGGGTCCCAAGATCTTAATATTTTATTCAGTTTCAAAGTCATACTGAAAATTGCCTGGAATGTCTGCCTTCTATTTCCAGCATCTTTTTTTCCTCCATAAATGATTTGAAATCAAACAAGACTAGTCTGCCTCTCAGAGGACTCTGGGAGAAAATCCAAGCAGAGCACATTGATTATAGAGAAAAAAATGAAACAACTAATAGGTATTATTGATATGTTCAAAGCTGATTATTTCTATCTAGAGGAAATGATAAATGGAGAAATACTGCATCTGTCCATCTCTGTGTTCTTAACTGGGGTGGTTATTAGGAAAGAAATGCCCGCAGTGTAAGATCTGTCTCTCGATTACAGAGATTTCTTGTAACATTGAGGAGAAATTTCTCACATGCATTGAAAAGATAGACTAGTATGGGAGTGGAAATTAAGTTTGAGGTGTGTTGTTAAAAATATGTAATTAAAGGGATTCAGCGAACAAGGGAGGCACTCAAGGGAGAGATCTTGGGCTGAGCCTAAAGGGTGAGGTGGCCCTGCCTTTGGCTAAGTGTGTGTGCATGAATGTCAGATATGTGTGTGAGTGGGGAGGGGCTAGTGAGGAGAATGTAAAAAATGGAGTAGCTATTAAGTCCTGGGGGAGAGCTGGGTGAAGGTCAACCACACTAAACTGTTTTCTAATGGATTTGCCCATCTCTGCTTCTTTCCTCTTCCTCTAACCCACCTTCCAGCCTGCCATGAAATTCTCTATCCAGTTTTATCAGGGAGTTATTAGTATTTAGTTATCTGGAAAATCTATTTGTAAAATGGATTTTCCAGATAACTAAAAAGAATATCTTTAAAATTTTCTAGAATTTAAATAAATAAATATTCAGCATTTGGGAAAATGGGTTAAAAGTAGCTTGAAGCTTGCCCATGGTCATATGGGGGCTGACTTCACTCCACTACAGGGGTTTGGGGCTGGCATTGCTTTCTGGGCAGACTGGGTCTGATGCTGCAGACACAGCAGGTGTATTTAGGTGTTGGCGTGTCTGTGTATACCTGTGCTCCTGTGCATTGATTCCTATGGATCTCCCTCCAGCACCTGATGTGCTGGCCCCCAGTTCTCTTCCTCCACCACTTCACTATGGTCTCTGAGAAGGGGAAAATACATATTTTTAATTTACCTATTATTTACATTGACAAATAAAAATGGTTTTTATTTACAAAGTACCACATGTTGTTTTAATATAAGTACGCATTGCAGAATGGCTGAATTTAACTCAGTAACCTATGCATTACCTCACGTATTTATCTTTGTGTGTGTGGTAAAAACATTTTAATCTACTCTTCTAGCAGTTTTCAAGCATATGTTGTTATTAATTGTAGTCATCCTGCTATACAATAGATTTCTTTTTTAAAAAAAATTTATTTATTTTAATTAGATATATATGACAGCAGAATACATTTTACATAACTGCAGCACAACTTTACATTTCTGGTTGTACACGATGTAGCGCATCACACCATATGTGGAGTCATACATGTACCTAGGGTAATGATGTCCATCTCATTACACCATTTTTCCTGCCCTCATGCCCCCTCCCTGCCCTCCCTCCCCTTTGCCCAATCAAAGTTTCTCCATTTTTCCCATGCCTCCCTGTTATGGATCAGCATCCACTTATCAGAGAGAACATTCAGCCTTTGGTGTTTGGCTTATTTCGTTTAGCATGATATTCTTCAACTCCATCCATTTACCCACAAATGCCATAAGTTTATTCTCTTTTAATGCTGACTTATATGTCATTGTGTATATATATCACAATTTCTTTATCCATTCATCTATTGAAGGGCATCTAATTTGCTTCCACAGTTTAGCTATTGTGAATTGAGGTGCTATGAACATTGATGTGGTTGCGTTACTATAGTATGCTGATTTTTATAGACTGAGGAGTGGGAGAGCTGGGTCAAATGGTGGTTCCCTTCCAAATTTTCTAAGGAATCTCCATACTGCTTTCCAGATTGGTTGTACCAATTTGCAGTCCCAAGTGTGCCTTTTCCCCCACATCCTCACCAACATTTATTATTGTCTATATTCTTGATGACTGCCATTATGACTGGCATGAGATGAAATCTTAAAGTAGTTTTGATTTTCTCTAATTACTAGAGATGTTGAACATTTTTTCATGTATTTGTTAATCGAATGTACATCTTCTTCGTAGAATTGTCTGTTCGGCTCCTTAGCCCATTTATTGATTAGGCATTTTTTTTTTTTTTTTGGTGTTAAGTTTTTTGAGTTCTTTATATATCCTGGAGATTGGTGCTGTATCTGACGTGTGTGTGGCAAAAATTTGCTCCCCAAATGTAGGCTCTCTGTTCACCTCATTGATTGTTTGTTTTACTGAGAAGAAGCTTTTTAGTTTGAATCCATCCCATTTATTCATTCTTGATTTTATATTTTGCATTTTAGGAGTCTTGGTTAAGGAAGTTGGGGCCTCATCTGACATGATAAAGATTTGGGCCTACTTTTTCCTCTATTAGTTGCAGGGTCTCTGGACTAATTCCTAGGTCTTTGATCCACTTTGGGTTTTGTGCTTGGTGAGATAAAGGGATTTATTTTCATTTTGCTGCATATGGATTTCCAGTTCTCCCAGCACCATTTGTTGAAGAGGCTATCTTTTTTCCACTGTATGTTTTTGGCACCTTTGTCTAGTATGAGATTTCTTAATCTTACTCCTTCTAACTAAAGTTTTTTAAATCAGTTGACCAATATTTTCTCAATTTTCTCCTCTTCCTCCTAGCCTCTGATAAACACTATTCCACCTTTCTTATTCTATGACTTCATCATTTTAGTTTCCACAGATAGATGAGGTCCCCTGGCATTTGTCTTTCTGTGCTTGGTTAATTTCATTTAACATAACATCTTCCAGGTACATATTGCTGCAATGACAGAATCCCCCCCCACCACCCTTCTCCTTCTCTAGGGACTGAATCCAGGACACTGTACCACTAAACCCAGCCCAAGCCCTTGTTAAATTTTATTTTGAGATGGCCTCACTAAGTTGCTTCTGAGGCTGGCCTTGAACTTATGATCCTCCTACCTCAGCTTCCTAAGTAGCTGGGATTACAGGTTTCTGTTGCTGGGCCCAGCTCTCCTTTTCAAATGATTTTTTCGATGATTTTCCAACGTGCATGTATACCACGTTTTCTTTAGACATCCATTGATGGACACTTAGGTGATTTTGTATTTGGGGCATTGTGAAGAACACTGCAGCAATCTCTTCACTACACCAATTTCCTTTCCCTGGGAAAGGATATATACCCAGTGGTGGGATTGCTGGGTCATGCAGTGGTTGTATTTTGAATATTTTTTTTCATAATGGTTGTGATTATTTATATTCCTACCAATAGTGTATAAGGGATCCTTTTCTTCGAATCTTTGCTAAAAACATTTCTTACTTTTTGTCTTTTTGATAGTAGGTCTTTATAACAGGTGTAAAGTGATTTCTCCTTGTGATTTTAACTTGTGTTTCCATGGTGACAAATGATGTTGAGCATTTTTTTCCCATATACTTGTTATCTATTTATTTGTCTTCTTTTGATAAATGTCCAAGTACTTTTCCCATTTTTCAATTTGGATATTTGTTTTCCTGCTATTGAATTGCTTGGGTTTCTTATATATGTTAGATTTTAACCTCTTCTCATGTGTATGGTTTGAAAGTATTTTCTCCCATTTCATGGGTCATGTCTTTATTCTCTTGATTGTTTATTTTGCTGGTGCAGAAGCTTTTTAGTTGGATGGAATAGGGGAGCTGATTTTGCCAGCAGCCTAAGAGACCATCAATAGAGAAGAAGAGCATTGGCTGGGCAAGATGGCTGGGCTGAAGAGAAGGACCCAGGTTCTGTACTCCTTACCAGGTCACTCAGCCAACCCAGGACCTGTCCTTGACTATCAAGTGAGGAGAACTTGTGCCTGAGATATAATCTTAAAAATCCTTTCTGGCTCTTACAATCTGTTACAAGAAAAGAATAACATGCCTCTCCAAACCTAATGTATGTGATTTTCCAAATGCTTCCGTATCACAAGCAAGGCTGGCACCACATAAAACTGATCATTTCTGTATCCTTGTGTTGCTGCTGCTCAGGGGCTTGGCTGGTCCAGTGCAGCTTGCTGTGGGGTTTCCATGTCTGAAGCGGGCACGAAATTTCTGTGCCAACACAGAGTGCACCTAGCTGTGTATGGAGGCTGTGCCTCATTCACAAACATTTGCATGTGTCTAGGTGCCACGGTAAGCACAGTTTTGGCTTCAGGAGGTGAAGTGTCAAAGCATAGCTCTACCATTTTGCTTTAGGTACACACTTATTGACTATCAGAACTGGAGATTATTAGAACAAAGTTAACAAATTTGATCATGCTTCTGGGCCTATGGGAGGGAAAGCATCTGTGAATAGAGTAGCTCCTATGCAGTTCTCAACAGTGGGCCTATGGAATATCGAAAATGAAGATGTGGTCAAGGGTAAATTTTGAGGGGGTCCTGAAAAGATGTTACAGATTTACAGATTTGGATTAGTAAGGATCATGTTTCAGATTGCAGGGATGGGGTGGGGGTGGGGGACAGTGGCAGAAGCCAGAGCTGGGGCAGTGACATAGGTTCTTGCAAGATGTTTCAGAGGGCTGCAAACAGGGTGGTCTGGCCTGTATGGGAATGAGTTTATAAGACACTCTCCAACCCCACCACTACCACCAAAGAGAAAGAGAGAGAGAGAGAGACAGACAGACAAACACACACAAACACACACACACACACACACCCTGGAAATCTTGACTCAGGATGAAGCAAAATCATTTTGTGGATGTGGATTGACAGAGGAAACTTTCTTGTCATTTGTCTGAAGGGAGGTCCAGATAACTTGACATGTTTTTTTTTGTGTGTGTTTGTTTTTGTTTTTTTCTATTTCAGAATCTCCATTTCATAGGTCTGGAACATAGGTACTGCTTGGGACAAATACCTGAAATAAATCTCTGCCCTCCTGTGGTTTTCTGGATGGTAGGGATCATATATTCGTGAATAGATGTTACTGACTTGAAGTTCCAAGTGGAGTTTAAGATTTTATGTTCCGGGCTGGGGATGTGGCTCAAGCAGTAGTGCGCTCGCCTGGCATGCGAGCGGCCCGGGTTCGATCCTCAGCACCACATACAAACAAAGATGCTGTGTCTGCCGAAAACTAAAAAATAAATATTAAAAAATTCTCTCTCTCTCTCTCTTTAAAAAAAAAAGATTTTATGTTCCTTTTCTGTTACATTAGATAAGTTAAGCAATCCCACCCATATCTCAGAAGAACTGAAGCCATCTTTGCCTAGTTTCTGTGCCAACACAGAGTGCACCTAGCTGTGCATGGAGGCCATTTTAAAAGAAAATTAAGGCAGTAAATAACACATGGTACACAGCAGTGTGTTAGTCCATGCCTATTTAAGAATTATTATTATTATTATTATCATTATTATTATTATTATTATTGTTATTATTATTATTTTGTGGGGTTGGGGATTGAACCTAGAGCCTTCTGCATGTAGGGCAAGCACTTTATCAAATGAGCTATCTCCCCAGCCCAAGAATTAATGTTTTAAAACATAACGGACTGAAAGTGAAGACTTCAACTCTGGTGCCTATATAAAGCATTTGAGAAAAGACCTTTATCCTCTGCAAGATAAATAACTTTTAAGTCTGAGAAAAAAAAATTGGGATGTACAGGGAATTGAACCCAGGGGCACCTTACCAGTGAATTATATCCTGAGCCTTTTTTATTTTTTATTTTAAGAGGGACATGCTGAGCTGGTGAGGGTCTTGCTAAGTTGCTTAGGCTGACTGTCAACTTGTGATCTTCCCCTGCCTCAGCCTCTGGAATCACTGGGATTACAGGAGTGTTCCACTGTGCCTGGCTTAAGAGAAAAACTTTTTAAACCTTGCATACTGGGCTTGTCTAACTTATTAGTAAATTGATAACAAAAGTGTCTTTTAAATCATGATAATAATTTTTGAAGAAACTAGCTCAGCAAACATGCCAATAGGATTTGCATTAGAGTAATCTTATGCATATGTATCAGTTTAAGGGTCAAAACCTTGATATTTTAAAGGCTTATTCTAAATCTTTCCAACAAGAGTTACATTAAGTAGAATAAATAAGAAGATAAACAGGTACCTTGTTTACCTGGAGTGAAGACAGATGCAACAGCCATGAGTTAGACCAACTAGTTGGTCCTCTAATTCCCCCCCCCCACTGCTAAGTTTTGCTATTCTGATTTTGAGCTGTTCCAAGAAATCTGATTGTCATCTAGCTTCCCAAGAACATGGTCCTCCAGGGAGATTCAAACACATGTACCAACATGACAATTATGTTCAACAATAAAAATGACCTACTGCATGCAGCCCTGGTGCAGGGCACTTTAAGATGTATTAAGTTGTTTAATCTGCATACCTAGGCAATGTATCATATATTGAAGCCCCCCGCCCCCAAAATTAAGTTGTTGACACTTAAAAGAATTTCTTGAAATAATCAAAATACAGCTGGCTTGGTATTGAATACAGGTTGCACATTATAGCTTTATTAAAAATGCCCAAGGCCCGAGGACCATCTGGAAGGAAAATGGGTATCTACAGATTTCCTGAAAGATGAAAAGGCCCAAAAATTTCAGATTTTCAAAGTTGTTTTTCTCTTAGAAGTCTTTAAGAACCGCTGGCTACTTTGAAGATGACATTATTTAATGGTGATACAGTTAAGTCTTGTTCACGGCCAAATAGCCTGACACATTTTAAGTCACACTGACGTGGCTCCAGGGCTAATTATTTGATGTCGAGCCAGGCCTCATGCTCAAATCCCCAAACAAGATTCCTTTCTACCCTTCTGACATGATGCCATGGAAGGTGGGCAGCACTGTCTACCTGGAGTATTCCAGCTCCCTACACACACATAGCAAAGCCAGCATGAAACCACACCCAGTGCTGGCCCATGTGGGGGTCATAGCCCTCGGCCACGTGCAGATAGACTCTACCCCTTCAATTGTGAACACTTGTTTGTTTGATTGTTTTTGGAAATCGCACCTGCTAAATAGTCAAATTGCATGAACTTTTTTTTTTTAAGGGACAATGTAACAGATGTTTTCAGGTCCCTTTTGCTAGAAATAATCATTTTTTACGTTACTCAGTATAGAAAAGCACACTATTTTCTCACTTCTTTCCCTTGCCAAATAGTTTTAAATAGTTATTTTAAAATTCAGAAATCTAACCTAATTTTAGCAATGTGTAGCTACAGAATCAACCACAGTCATTGGCACCCATAAATAATTATAACAGTTGGCAGAAAAACTGACATTTAATTATAAATCTTTCAAGGGTGCTACAAAAATACCATTTCAAGATGCCTTGTAAAGAAAAGGAAGTCCTACTCTGTGATTATCTATTATTTCACAGTTAAATAAATTTTAACTGTTAAAAGATAATTTTACAGTTAAAAGATAATTTTATGTCTTTTTTTTTTTTTTTGGTCATTTTCACTCAAGGTTCTAAATTTTTAGCTTTCATAGCCAAAATTCTAGTACAGAATATAATTCTAAATTAAAAATATATAGCATTAATGTTGTAGTCGAGTGTAATGGCACATTCCTACTATCAGGTCTTTGGGAGGCCAAGGCAGGAGGATTGCAAGTTTGGGGCCAGCCTGGGCAATTAGCAAGATCCTGTCTCAAAGTGAAAAGCGCTGGGGGTGGAGCTCGTTGGTAGAGTCCTTGCATAGCATGCACAAGGCCCTGGGTTCACGCTCCAGGAACACACACACACACACACACACACCCACACCCGTGTTCACAAATCCTTCCAATTGTCTTCTTTTCCCAGCACTCTAAATAGACCACTGCTGCCAACATACATTCCTTCAGCTATTCATCTGTAACCACTTTCTGGGTGTCACTCCAGCTGCGTGTACTAAGACTATGCCACAGTGATGCTGAGTGCACCATTTCTTCTACAGAGGGCTGATCTCACTCCCTGTGAAGTACTTGATTTAATTGCCAGCTGTGGCTCTGAGCCTAGCCATTTGTAAATAAGCTGTAGCATGTCCACACTGATGTTAGGTTCCTACATAAGCAGACTCAGAGACATAAGTTGGTAACTAGCAATTCCAGTCCCACTGCACATGCCTCAGGCTGCACCCGGTTGGTGGGAGGGATGGTGCATGGATGGTAGGTAGACCTCAGGCTTTAGAGTCAGGCAGGGCAGAGATGGAGCCCCTCTGCCACTTCTTTGCCTATGAGTTCAGTCATCCGCACAGGAACTGAGGGACACCCATCCAAAGACTCTGAACTCTTCACTGTTTTCTCTTTTCTTTCTTCCTTTCCGTCCCCCCCCACCTCTCTCTTGTCCTAGGGATCAAACCCAGGGCTTTATGCATGTAAGGCAGGCACTCCAGCAACTGAGCAATATCCCCAGGCCTTGATTAGTTTTTGACAAGTGATCAATTGAAGTAACTTTTTCTTTTTCCTGAATGCATAGAGTTGGAAGGAATAATCATCTCCTATCATAGAGTTTATCATCAAATACTCTGCATTCCTCATTTTAACTAATTAATCCAACTGGTAATAAAGTTCTTTCTGATAATATTGTGTTTTTTTTTTTTGAGAATTTTTTAATATTTATTTATTTTTTTTAGTTTTTGGCAGACACAACATCTTTGTATGTGGTGCTGAGGATCGAACCCGGGCCGCTCGCATGCCAGGCAGGCGCGCTACCGCTTGAGCCACATCCCCAGCCCATAATATTGTGTTTTGTGGAATGCAAAATAATGTTTGCCTAAGAATGGTCTGTATGCTTGAATATTTGCTGTGGAATTAAAAAAATATTTAGAATTCTTAGGTGACAAGGACCCATCGTCTTGATTTTTCATAGAGTGTTTACATATTAGTTTGCATGCACAAACTCATTTTATCAGTTAGTACCACAGTCCTCAGGAACCAGAAGATGGTTTGTAAACTTAGGAGGGAAGGTGATTTCTACCTTGAGAGTTGGGTCAGACCCTAAAGAATCATTACTTGGGTCTGCCTGGAATTAATTAACTCCGTCTCTCAGATTTCCTTGGACTGGATCCATAATCAACCACGGTTGGTTGGCTTCTTCTGGAATTAGCTCCTCGGGACTCTTCCTCCCAAAGAAAATATATCATGGGGCAGAGGACCAAGACTTTACAAGCAAGGGGAATTGATAGCCACATCCTTAGTGCCATAGTAAAAAATACTCAAAGGGTTTCTGCTTGGTTTATGAAACACTAATATTTATTTTCAGAGTCAGTGGTATTATTTTACTAACTCTATCAACCCTATTGGTGAAATGAATTAAATAGAGGTCAAATACTAAATCACATTCATTTAAAATAAAAATTGGGTCTTTGTTCTTATTAGTAGCCTACAATCTCCTGTACCATCTTAGAGATCATGTGATATTTTGTAGTTTCATGTACAAGCCTCCTTTTGATTGAAGTATAACTAATAGTTTCTATATTTGAAACAGGAGAATGTTTTGCAAATAGTGCATGTTTACATGATCAGCAAGAGTTTGGTTTGTGAAGCTGGGTAGGGTCCTTGGAAAATGAGTCTCATGGATATGCTTCAGATCATTTTGGCCGGGAGGGCCAGGGATGGTTTAAATAGTACCTTTCAAGTATATTTGGTTTCAGAATTAAGTGGCATCTAGCGTGCAGAGAGACAAGGGCATCTGTGAACTAGATGTGGTGGGACAGAAAAGGAAAGGCAGTGATGACCACTTCCCACCGTTAACAGAAAATAAGGCTCAGAATGAGAGTCACCTAGTGATGCCCCTGTCACCACAGCTTCTCCCTAGTAGTTTTTCTCTAACTTGCTAGTACCGTCTTCCTCTCAGTCACAGAAGGTCTGGGCTTCTCAGGCTTGGAAACCCCAGGCCAACTTCATTTCTTGAAGCCTTAGGCATGTGAGAAAATAAAGAGGTGTCCAAATAAATATTGTGGCACATTTTAAAGTCTGTTGCTTAACAAGTTGAGGCATATATCATGCATAAAAAAACAGGTACTTCATTTTGCCTTTTGCAAAAAGTTTTAAGGATTTACAAAAATGTTGTGGGCTCACTGTGCATGCTGGGAGGTTGGCTTAGTAATGGAACACATGTTTGTAGACACGTGGAGAATGTCTCTGTCTTTGGGCTTCCTTGAGCTTTCTCTAGGACAGCCTCTATAATGCCATAGTTCTGAATATGAGACCCTTTGTGGCTCTGAGGTCCATCTTTTGGAAAGTGTTTTAGGGAAGGGATGCAGGGCTGTGTCAAAGTGGATTTAGTTCTCTTGTATCCTCAAAGCAGGACTACAGTTGGTAAAAACATTTTGAGTTGGGGATATTTTGCTAGCCTGCCTGGCATCTAAGCTGTTTTCCCATTTATATAGCTGCGTGGTGAGTTACTTCACTTCTCAGAGCCTCTGATACCTCTTTTATTTATTTATATATATATAATTTTTTTTTTTTTTTTTGGTGGTGCTGGGGATTTAACCCAGGGCTTTGTGCATGCTAGGCAAGTGCTCTACCACTGAGCTACACCCCCAGCCCTATTACCTTGTCTTAAAAGATGAAAAATAACAGTTATATCATAATTATAATCATTGTTCATGTGTTTTTTGGATACAGGTATCAAAACCCTTAGCACATCACTGACATGTAATAAATAATGTTCCAAATAATGCACAATAGCAATGTGTTATTTTTGTTTGCTGTACTATTCTTCCTTTCCCAATATCTACTTCCTTTCTTATTCTTTGGCTTATACAGAAAATGCAGACCCATGAGAAGACTGCATGTTTACATCTCTAGGCAAAAATTTTAATAGACAGACTTTGGAAGTCATAGAAAAAATTGCTCATTGAGGTTTTGTAATATGCAAGCTCCATGGAAACCCATGAAGCTCCCCAGACTCTAATGGAGCTGCTCAGATTTTACTTTTGTCTCTTTGTAATTAACTTTTGTTTCTAAAATTTTTATGATTAAAAAAAAATCCCCCAAACTTGAAAACCACTCCTCTAAGGGCAGTGGATAGGAAGGAGCCACATCCGCTGTTCCTTCCTTACAAAGACTCACATGCATGTATGCAGATGGGGAAGACTTTGGCCAATAAATGTGATATTTTGTAATCTGTGGTATTTGGTTTCTAAGAAATATGGAAAAAATGATTTATGACCAAGAACCCCTCTCCATATTCTATTCTTTTCAAGAATGCAGGGTTACCGCTGCCTGTGGGTAGACGTCTAGTGTCAGGTAGTTAGAGTTGAAAGGAACCTTGGACATTGTGTCAAGTTCATTCCCCCAAGATGCCAGTCACCTTGCGTAATCACACAGAAATGGGTCTTGGCAGAATCCAAGCTGTTGAGCATTTCTTGTGCCAGCATGCCCTGTTGCTTTCTAAGGTGATTATTTTACTGGCTCAGTGGTAAATAGGCAGAAAACAAGCAGGCCTTAAACCACTTAGCCCCCCAAAATACCAAGTCACATATTCTGATTTTCTACCCCTTATGTCCAAGAGGCCCCAAAGCATAAACCCAAGCCCTGAGTAACCATTGACCCAAAGCTCCCCCAAGTTTGTAGATGGAAGTATCGGAGATAGGCCCCAAAGAGCCAATGCACAAGGGCAAAGGGCTGAAGCAGGTATGTTTCCAAAGAAGACGTACAAAGGACTGAGTGGCTCATAAAAAGATGCTCCGCATCACGAATCACTAGGGAAACGCAAATCAAAAACACAATGAGATAGCATCTCATACTCATTAGGATGGCTACCGACACAAATGCAGAGAATCTAGATTTGACGAGGACAGGAAACTGGAGCCTGTGCTCTGCTGGTGAGACACGAAGTGGGAAGCACGGTGAGAAACAGCATGGCAGCCTCGAAAAATCAGACAGAGCACTGTCCTAGCATCCAGCAGGACTTGACAGCAGGGACTCTGAGAGGTACTTGTACATCCGTGCCCATGGCAGCCAGCATCATTCACAGTAGACAAGAGGAAGAGTCTAGGTGTCCACTGAAGGAGGAGTGGATGAGCACCCTGAGGCACATGTAATGCGTGCAATGGAGTACTACTGAGCCATAGAAAGGAGGAAATCCCGACCCCTAGAAGAGTGGGGATGAACCTCAACTCTGGGCTCTATGAATGGTGGTGGCTGCACACTGTGGCTGCACCAGTGCCACTAACCTCTATGTGTAAAGATGGCTAGAAGGGCAAATTTTGTATTATGTCTATTTTGTCACAATAAAAACGTAAACATCTGAACAGTTTAAAAAATGGAGTCAAAATGAAAGCATAGTAAAAAGTGAATGTCTTCTTGAATGAGTATTGCCTTGCCGTGAGTGAGTCCACCAGGGTGCAGTCTAATGCCAAAGTGGCCTATTCTAAGGTAGCTAATGAATGCTGAGTTAGTAGGAGTTTTCAGTGCATTGCAAATTATTTGTTGATTAGGTTTTTCTTTTCTTTCTAATGAGATAGTGCGTATTTTCATTTAGGTAGCCATTATTTTGTGTGTTGTTTCAAGAAAGGAAATAACACTGCTTTAGGGGTCCAGGTGCAATCTTAGGCACAGTGTGTTTAGAAAACTACAAGAGAGTGGGGTGGGGTCAGTACCATTTATTTGCCCTCTGTCATGTATTAAGCCACTTAGTCTATAGACTTTCACTGGTGCAGCTGCTTTTTTGCTTTGGTTTGAGGTCAGGATCTCTAGATTCTTGTTCTGCCTCAACAGTTTACTGAGAAATGGGACTTTGGCCAGTGGCTTCTCTCTAGAACTGAGAGACAAAAATCACAAACCCGTAGACTTCACACGTCGAGTGTGAAATAATGACAGTAACATAATAAATACATAAAATGACAGATCATAAGTACCATGAATATCGACAGTGTGGGGTTGGAGAATAAGAGTGGTGCACCCTGGTGGTGATGCATTTATGTAGGGTGTGGGGTAGGCTTTACCGAGAAGAAGAGTTTGAACAGATTTGATGGTGGTGAAAGAGTGACCCATGAAATATTTGGGGAAAGTACTTTGAGCAGAAGACATGTCCCTGAGGTAGGGCATGCCTGTGTGGTTGCAGTAGGGTAAGCCGGAGGAAGAATGGATTGACATTGGAGGCCCTGAGAGGCATGCTGAGTAGGGCTTTTAGGCCATTGTAAGGGTCTGGCTCTCCCTGGAGAGAGTATTTTGAGCAGGAACGGGTCCTTTCTATGACCAAAATATATCTAGCTCTTTCATTAATAGCAGATTGAAAGAAGCAGTGGTTGGAAGTAGTTGTTATCATTTTACTAAATGTGATCCACTTAAAATTCCACTAGTCCGCCACAGTTTTTAAAAAAATAAATTGAGTATCTTGAAGGAAATTAATTATTTCTAATGAAATTTAGCTGCCTGAATTGTTTTCTAGCGCATAGTCTAGTGTGCCATAGAGTGTCAGAAATTAGGCATCATTTAGGTCTGCCGTAAGAAAAGATGAGATATTTAAAATTAGGAATTAGACATCCTACAAATTTCTAATGAAAAGGTTATTAAAAAGAGCTCTTCTGCAGTGTTCCGGGTGACCTATTGACTGACGAAAGTGACCCTCTTCCCCTTCTGCAGATCAAATTTCTATTACTTAGGCTATGATTTAAAAATCTGTCCAGAGGGAGGGGACCGCACAGAGACAACAGAGGGCAGACAGGGGGAGGGGTCGTGCAGGGAGGGGGGTGGTGGGGTCGAGTGGTANGGAGGACTGGGAGAGGGATTGCAAAGGGAGGAGGTGTGTTGGGGTCAGGGGGTGAGGGTGGGGGTCTGAACAAGGAGGACAGAGGGAGGACAGTGGTGGGGTCTACATTGAGAGGACAGGGAGGACTCAGCGGGGCGGCCTGCGCAGGGAGAGGACCCAGCAGCGCTGCTCTGCCTAGCTGCCTGGGGCCCCCAGGGTCGTGTTGGCTGGCAGCTGCCAACAATCCCAATAGCAAGACTGGGCTGTCTGAACCCTGGGAGCCCCATCTTAGCCATGCCGGTTTCCTGTGCTCTGGGGTCTTACTTATGAACCACTGTGGGGAAGAATTTATGTAAACTATCCATTCACTCGGATTAAGGGGGTGCTCGCTCGCAGGTTCTGGGCAAAGCCACAGTTCCTCGGTGGAGCGGTAAGCGAAGTGTGCTGGGTGAGGCCGCTGCCTCTAACTGCCTGGCCTGCGGGGAAGCCCAGTTCTTCCATTCCTGGGTTGGAGTAGATACTGTATTCTTTGTTATGCAGCAATCTTAGCTCACATTTTTTAAAAATTATGTCAGCAAACCTGAATTACTATGGAAAATGTGGGAAAAACACACACGTAAAAAGGGAGGTTAAAAAAAAAAAAACCTAGCCAGACCCCTGTAATCCCAGCTGCTGGGGAGACTAAGGCAGGAGGATGGCGAGTTCAAAGCCAGCCTCAGCAAAAGCAAGGCACTATGCAACTCAGTGAGACCCTGTCTCTAAATAAAATACAAAATAGGGCTGGGGGTGTGGTTCAGTGGTCCTTGAGTTCAATTCCCGGTACCTCGCCGTCCCCCTCCCCCCCCCCCCANTTCAATTCGGTCCTCGCCCGATCCCCTCACCCCCCCCCCCTAAAAAAAAAAACAGCAAAAAATATGAGAGAACTGTGGCAATGTTCTATGCTATTTTTTTTTTTTCTTGATATGTTGTAAAAGTAAACATGAATGATATTTCAAGTTTTTGGAGCCCCCAAAAGAAAGTTAAGTCTTAATCACATCTCCCTACATACATGTGTGTATATTCATATTCATATTCATATTCATATATATATACATGATAAATACATATTGTAAATACTGAAGGCATAAGGGCAACTCTGGCAGTAAGGAAAGGGGAGAATCTGGTTTATTTTACATATAGGTAAAATGATATAAAATATATAAAATTTTAAATAAAAATGATATAAAGATAATCCTTTGTTTATATCAAAACCTGAACTGTGACCATCAGTCTCTGGTGGCATGAATTTGCATTTGCTGGCGGGCACTGGGAGGTGTTCTTTGGGCTTAGCACTGTCAATAACGAAGGCATGTGGTTACTTACTCAGTTGGAACCGGTCTAGTTTCTTTTTAACTTGGCAGCCATGCCTGCTAGAGAGCTATGTGGTTTCTCTAGTGCTTGAATCAAGTCTAGCTTTCTTTTCTTTTTGCTAGAGGCCAGAGGTTTGACATTCTTTTTGGTTCTCTGTGTGATTTGGTATAATCTCTACTTAATAGAGAGTGAACTCTCTTGCACCATTTTGATTCTGTCCTTGTCCAATCAGCATTAGAAGTGGAAGTTTCTGGTATACTCAGACTGGTGAAGGCACCAAATGTATTGAGATTAAATCTCAGAATCATTATTTGCAAAAGTTCTGAAAAAAACATAGCCAAATTACGTATAATACAATGGTTAAAAAGTATAATAGGAAAAAGAAAACCCAACTCACTGAGATTTCAAAGCAAAACAGTTGAAAGTCCACCTTCGAAAATGCCATTGATTTTCAAATTGCACTTTTTACAAAGCACAAGAAGTTAGATATGGTTCCGCAAAGGCAGCAGAACACAACAGACACTAGTATGGCAATATGTAAATCAATGGATGTGTAACTGATGTAATTCTGCAATCTGTATATGGGGTAAAAATGGGAGCTCATAACCCACTTGAATCAAAGTGTGAAATATGATATATCAAGAACTATGTAATGTTTTGAACAGCCAACAATAAAAAATTTAAAAAAAAAAAAAAAGATATGGTTCCGCACCACAAGGAGGCTTTAGGAAGCACAAAGGTGACAGCTGTACCTTCTTTCTCGCAATCCTCTCACTCTATTTCTGTTAGAGAAAAGATTTTTCTACCAATGTAAAGCCTGTTTAGTTATCTAATCATCTCACAGGAAGTAGTGGCTCCTTGGTAGGGTAATTTTTTCCAAGTTCAGGTTCCTCGTTCTCATTTGTACAAGAAGAGATAAGGGCCCATGTTTGATCTAGTTAAACGACTTAGATGATGACTTCAGATATGTTTTTCTGCTAGCAAAAAGTTGCCTATTCAGCCAACTTTGCTCAGAACTTTCCCCACCCATCTGATTGTCTCTTCTGTGATATATGTAATAGTCATGACTTGGAGTGATTCAGTGCTAAAGTCATTATTGTTTTGAGTTGAATTTAGTTCTTTTATCTTAATCTCTGTAAGCATAGGACATTTTGGTGTCTCCTAGTTGTTTTTATGATTGGTGCAGAAACCTTTTGTATTGGATGGGGCAAAGGAGTTTTAAAATCTGTCATTATTGTAAAGATGATTCAATATCATATTTTATTTAAAAGTGGTTGAGGCCAGCCTAATTGGAGCCACTTTATTTATTTATTAATTTTAAAAAATTTCCCCCAAAAGGCCACATTGCACAGCTATTGAGAGAGTGAGCTTTGGAGTTAAATGCCTAACTCTGGAAACTTCTAGCTGATCAACCTGAAGTAAAGTGCTTACATTTTTTGAGCTCCAGTTTCCTAATTAATCAAAGGTGATAATAATAATATTGACCACTTTCAGCTTGGGAGAAGATTAAATAAAGTATTACATGTGAAATGCTTGGCATGGTGGCTGGCATCCATATGCTCAGAACCTTTCAACTGTCAACTATTATAGTATCTCTCTGATATTAGCAAAGGATTGATCTAGTTATAATTGCTTGCATAAATGGGAAAAATAAAGAGAAGTCAGAGTTTTAGCTTTTTTGTGGGGGGGGGGGACAAGCAAAAGTGTTCTAAGGTACTGAATATTCTTGTTCCTGCTAGTTCCTCACCACTAACTATAATGTTAGCTCTAGATTTTGTACAGATTCTTTATCACATTGAGGACATTTCCTCCTATTCCTAATGTGCTAAGAGGGTTAATGTGCATGGGTGTTGGATTTTGCCAAATGCTCTTTCCATATCTTTTGATATGACCATGCAATTTTTATTCTTTAGCCCTTTGATATAATAGGATGCATTAATTGATTTTAAAATTTGAACTAGCCTTGCATACCTGGAATAAATCCCACTGGTCTTGGTGCATAATTCTCTTGTATATTATTACATATGATTTGCTAATATTTTGTTGAGTATTTTTACATCTACATTCATAAGGAGATTTCTGTAGTTTTAAGCCACGATGGCTTGCTTCATGCCAGCTCTGTTGTCCTAATAAATGTCCTTTTATTTCGTGAGTCTAGGAATGAGTGATTATTTCATTTTGAAATACCTCACTGTGGTAGATACTGAATAAATATTTGCTAAGTTGAATGGAATCTACTGACTTTATCTATGGAATGTAGATGATTTGGTTTTGTGAAGTTGAATTGTAATGATGGAGAAAACAATGATGATGGTTTTTAGGAATGAAAAAAAGAAGACATAAAATTGTCTTGTCCTTTCAGTATATCCACCCTAACAGTATATTTGACCTTTTTTCTTCTTTTCTGGTAAATGTTATCGTACAATAGAGGCTGATGGATAACAGACAATTTTATGAGGAATTTTCTTCATAGAGGTAACTAAGTTTTACATCTAGGTGGCCTCTGGCTAGTTCTCAGCAGTTAATGTTTAATGTGTGGATTACTCTGAGCTGGCACATAATCAGCATATTTCAATGTGTTGTTTTGCATCATTCTATTTGTTCCCCCCTTCAACCAACTTCCTCAACTTGCCTCCTTCACAGAACACTTCACCTGTTACAAGCAGAGAGTTCTGCCACCAGATGGTGTGCAAGGACTGGGAAAAGAACTGAAATACACCCATCAATGTGGTCTCTTTCCTATATTTGGTTTTGTGACAAAGGTCTGAGGTTGTGCAGATTTTAATTATTCACATGTATTTTCTTTTGCAACAGAAACCTAGGCTAGAAATCTTGAGGGGGGCAAAACTTGTAAAATTTGGTGAAAAAACATTAACAGAAGAAACTTGTCCCAGGACAGATTTTATAATAATATTAGGAGGCGATGGGGAAGTAAGATTCTGGGGTCAGAGGGTCGCCTCCTCATATGGGTCGTTTTCAAAACCACAAAAGAGAGAAATCTTGTGATCCTAGTAAAGCTGCCGAATGCTGGCGCGGTGAGTCTCCCTGGTCATCTGGTTGAGCAGGCTGCAGTGAGGCCTGCAGCCCAAAGCAGCTTGTGGACAAGCTCACTCACAGTGCTTTGTTGAGCTTGAATGATGCATTCTTGGTTATTATAACAATTAACTGCTGACATTAGAGCAATCCCAACACTTCACATGAACATCCAGATTTCAGGTTTCCTAGACACCGGGCAACAGTGTCTTATTGTTTTTTTCTTAGCAACACCTGTGGCTGAGTTGTGGCTGCCACTTTCTCTTGAACATGTGCTTTGCAGAGGCTGTTGTCTCTTCCACCCTCTATTTTATTACTTGAATCTTTACTCACATTTAATATGTTACCTGTCTCTGCCCAACCCACGAAAGGCATTTGAACATGTGACCTCTTCTCCTTTCATAGCTGATGACATGGGGCCAGGAGAGGGGGACTGACCATTATTCAGTGCCTCACCTGTCTTCTAAGTCCCCCTCCCTCTGGGCTGCTTCTGTGCATGGGAACTGGAGGGACAGAGCAGTAATTCACCATGAAGGAGTGATGCAGTTCAAGTCCACAATCAGCAGGGAAGGTAAACACTAAAAATAAAATTTAAAAAATAGCTGCTGTTAATTATAGAAAAGACAGTAAAAAAAATGTATAAACATAAGTTAAAAAATGGGGAACCTGAAAGTAAGCACCTTGCACAGGATGATTAAATACATGATCAGAAGGCCATTGTTCAACAGGCATAAGGAAGAAAAGCACTGTGAGTGATTCATCTGCCAGCTTGGGCTGTTTCTGGGAGAGGTGATTAATGAGAAGAGGTGACTGAATAAGGTAGCAGTCAGCCAGAAGTTGGGTGGTTTGCTCTCAGGGAATCTCAGAAGGCCTTCATGGAGACCTGTGAGATGCAGTCATGGACTCTTCCCATCAGGATATGGGAACTGTTAGTGAAAACAGTGAGGGGATGATAACAGTATGATTCCAAAGGGGGAAGGGAGAGTGGTTTCGTTGACCTCAATGATAGTGAGTGGGAGGGGCCAACTCCTGGATGATACACTAGTGACTAGTGATTTACTAGAGTGCTTCACGCCAGATTCTGCACAAGAGCTTAGTGTGTATAATGTCATTTCATCCTCTGATTGTCAAAATCTTCCCATCTAACATCCCAACTACTCTACTGCTCACCTACCCCTGGCCGAGGATGTGGCTTTGTCTATTAATAAATGCTCAGCATGTCCTGAGCCATACCTAGATGACCTAGGGATAACTACAGTGTAGCACACCTTGGACCCAACCAGAAACACCATGTTGGTTGGACTGACATGTAACAAATCTGAAAGAACTAAAATATTAATTTGTAGCATAAGGCAAGTGGGTTTCAGAGGGTCACTCTGTTAGTCAGATTTTTATCACTATGACCAAAATAACTGTTGACAAGAACACCTTGAGGAGGGAAAATTTATTTTGGGCTCATGATTTTAGTAGTCTCATCTCATCATTGGCACACACTGTTGTTCTGGACCTGAAATAAGGCATGACATCTTGGCACAAGGGCATGGCTGGGGGAAGCTGCTCAGCTTGTGGTAGATGGGAAGCAGAAAGGAGAAAGAGAGGGAGCAGCCAGGGACAAGGTATAGTCCTCAAGGATACCCTCCCCTGGTGACCCACTTCCTCATGTCCTATCTACCTACAGTTACCACCCACGCTGTAATAGTCCTTTCAAATTATGAATTCATCAAATGGATTAATCCACCAAAATGGATTATTCCACTGATTAGGTTATAGCTCTTATAATTTAATCATCCCGCTTCTGAACATTGCTGCTTGTCTCAATCTTTTGGGGGATAACTTAGATTCAGACCATAACAGATAGTAACCCCAGTGGTGAGTTTATGATGCCCAATAAAATCCTAAGCTTTATAAGGAAAGCTATTTTAAGAAAAGTGTAGTGTTCTATAACCCTTATCAAAAACTCAAGGTGATTTTTTTTTACCCTGAATATTTATCCAAGACTAGTTGACATTTCTCAAAATTCAATAGTTCCTCCAATATCTGAGTCCCTGTTATGAGCAAGGAATGAAGTTATGCAGGAAGAAACACAAAATGATAAGGGAATTAAGAAACCCAGGATAGGAAAAGAAGCTTAAGAGGTGAGACTTCTTTAATCCAAAGGCGAAGGATGAGGGGCACACAAAGTCACTTATTAAAACATGAAGGAGAGTCACAGAATCAGCAAAAACTTCTAACAGTCCTCTCTTTAAAAAATTGTGTTAGGTGGGAAAGTGCAATGGGGAGCTTTGGCCAAAGGGTCCAAAGTTTCAGTGAGGACAAATAGTTTCTGCCAATAATATAGACAGCATGGCCCTGTAATTAGGAATAATGTAGTGTATGCTTTTCTTCTTAAGACAGTAGATGAGAAGTGTTCTCAGTACACACACACACATACACACAGGATAACTAGGGTGATGTTAGTTAGCTTGTGGTAATCATTTCACAAAGTATACATATATCAAAACATCACATTTTATGCCACATGTATACAATTTTTATTCATCACTTATACCTCAACCATGCAGGAAAAAAAAAAAAAACTGTATTAGGAATACAAGAATTCAGGCCAAATGTTATTTGCCTTGAAGTAAAATCAAGACATATACTAAAATGTACTACTCTACCTGGAATCTCCTTATTCCATGAGCTGGTACAGGTTGAAAAATAAAACTACATCAGAAAAAATCAAATGTTAGTGCAGACCGAATAGTTTAGAACAATTAATGTATTTAAGTGTTTGCCTTCTAAACTTGTGCATTTTCTCTGGGGAAGGAGAGGGGATGACAACATCCAGAATAAGGTTTATCAATAGATATTCCACCCCCCTAATTTATTCTTTTTAAAATTACCTTTTATTTTGTAACCCAAGTACATGCTCATGCACATAGTTTCCAAAGTCAGTCAAATAATTTGTGATGAAAATAGCACCCCCTGTTGGTTTCTAGGCTTTTCTCTCAGAGGCAACTAATTTAAATAATTACAACCTTTTCTTTTGCTGTTTATCTCTATATTTCTAAGTAATATGCTGTGCTGGCTGTTAGTACACTATCTCCTGACTTCCCGTTAGGGTAACTGAGCATTCCTTCTCTTCCATTCACCCCTCCCTCACCCAACACACACACACACACACACACACCACCCCACACTTTCTCTCTTCAACATAGCCTTAAGAACCATGATCATGATTTATTTCTTGTATCATTTTTTCCTAGATTGATAATCTCGTTTTTTCCACTTGCCTAGTTTTCTGTTTATCTGTCACTATTTTTTCTCCAATGCACTGGCAGATCTTTCAGATGCCTATCAATACTTTTCAACTATACAGAACATCCCCTTCCTTTTTTGCCTTCGCTCTGGATGCTTCCTCCCCCACCCTCCCCTTCCCTCTACAGGGATTGCTTTCTTGGCCAAGCACCACATCACATCATTCTCACCTTCCCTTGCACCACACTTTCACTTTGGATTTCTGGTGCCCAAGAGAATAGACACTCTTGCATTTACTCCTTCCTTTTCTGGGGGACATCCTCCAATTGTTTCTTAAGAAATATTGGAGGTAGCACCATATGACCTAGCTACACCACTCCCCCAAATTAAAGTCATCATGCTACAGAGATATGTACATACCCATGTTTAAATCAGCACTATTCACAATAGCCAAACTATGGAACAAGGCTAGGTGTCCATCAAGGGATAAATGGATGAGGAAAATGTGGTATGTATATACAATTAAATTTCATGCAGCCATAAAGAAAAATGAAATTATGTAATTGGAGGAAAATAGATGGAACTTGGGAACATTATGTTAAGTGAAATAAGTCAAGCTCAGAATGTCAAGTGTCTTTGTTTTCTCTTATTCATGGAAGCTAGAGAGGAAAAAGGAAAAGAAAAGAGAGGTTGTGCGGAGATGGTAGAGATCTCATGAAAACTGAAGGGAGTCCAGTAGAGGAGAGGAGAGGGACCTTGCCTAGGGGAGGGGAAAGGGAAATATTAGGTAATGATCTTGCCCAACTTATAATGTTATGTTGTTTGCATATCAACAAATCCCACCATTATGTACAGGAATCAGTTTCTTGAATGAAGAAATTTTATCTTAGAAAAAAAGCTGGAGGTGGAGGCTCAGAAACACTTTGTTTTCTTAAATGAAGATGCAGGGCTTTGCTAGCTCTGGATTTGGTGTAAGATCCAGGAGGGTTGCAGGCGTCTACAATTACTTAAGGACCTAGATGGTTTGTGCGAGTCCTCAGAGTGTTGATACAACTCTGAAGTGCATAGTCATGCCACGTAGTGAGATTTTTGTTAAGAATGGACAGCAATATATGGCAGTGGTCCCACAGGATTTTAATGGAGCTGAGAAATTCCTGTTGCCTAGTGATATCTTGACATGCAAGATCATAGGGCAGCACGCTTTTCACATGTCTGTGGTGAAGCTGTGCCTACGTTTTCCAATGCATGACCTTCCTTAAATTTCCGTGTCCTTTAACAAAGCCATTGGGAATGTATTGCTGTGTGTGTGTGTGTGTGTGTGTGTGTGTGTGTGTAGGCATATGTACATGCACGTGTGTTCTCACTTGGCTCTCATCCCTGAAAATTCTGCAAGTAGCAAATACCAGTTTTTTACAGGAAGATTTCTGGGTCAGCCTCCTGTTTCCAGGACTTTTCCTCAGCCCCGTTTTCTAAGGATATGTGCCTCCAAGTGTTGCTCTCAGGCATTCGCTGGTAAGAACTACCTGCTTCTCTCTGGAGACCACCTTGTTCAGTCATAGCTGCCCCTGCTTTACTAAGTCATCCATCACACTCTGTCTCCTCTCCAGCATCCAAAGGCTGCCATCACCTCCCCTGCCATCTTAGTCTCAGGGGCTTGATACATTTATTTTCAATTCCACTATTGCCACTATCAGTGGTATTTGGGGTAGGAGAGGAGATAAAAGCCTGTGCTTAATTCCATATGTTTACCTTGAAATTTCTTTTGATTTCTTATCACAACTATAAGCTTCCCAGGTGGAAAACCAATTATCTTATACGTGTCTGTTTTGTAGTGCACCTCCTAGGCACACCACAAATAGTGAGTGGTCAAATGAATAAATTATTTATGCCAACAGATCTCTCTGAAATCCAATTATTTTAGCTGCTGATGTGATTATTTCTCCTGAGATTATCTTGGGTTAATCTTGCAACGAGGTGAGGGTGCTGATTGCCCCACGAGGGCTTTCAAACTGACACCTGTAACCGAGGGAGGTATTTTTCTCCATTTTACTTGATTATTTAGTGTGTCAGCATGACAGAAAAGAAGTTTCAATCCATTTCTGCTTCAAAGGTGATATCTTTCTATTTTTCATAAGGACTTTAGCTATTTAATCTTTACTGCCCTTCTTGAAGGTTGGCTTTCTGACTGTTTAAAATGTAATGGTTTGGCACATACAGAGTCCTATCCAAATAATTGTTTCCCGTACTTGGAAAAAAGTGTGTGTGTGTGTGTGTGTACACTTTTTAAATATATATGTGTGTGTTTATATACATGTATACACACATATATACACTTTTTTTCTTCTTCTTCCTGGTACCCAATATTCTTCTGAGTTTAAATATTAACACTAAATAAAAAGTTGCTTTTCTATATTAAACATTTCTTTTACTTTTCACCTTGTTGTGAGTGACCTTGTTGCTGTGTTCATATGCTTGTCATCTCTCTCCTTGTCCTTTTCCCTCACTCCTCCTCTTTCTTCTTCTCCTTCTTTTAGCCACGAATGATAGCAGGAAATGGGTTTTGTACCTCTACCAAGTACAAGTATATGCCGTGGGAACAAAAGTTTCTGGTCACGATCTTTAACCCTTAACAGGTGTGACTGCTCTGAGGCGTGTCTTCTGTCAGGCTCTGTTTCACTCAAAACAGGAGATTGGGATCTGCTGTTTATTTTACAACACAGGAGGTCACAGCCTGATGTTGCAAAACAGTGCTCCAGGTAGCATGAAGAGACCCTAAACCACACGTTCATGCTTCCTCCCTCCCTCCCTCCCTCTCTTCATTTTGTTGCCAGAATTAAATAACATTGCTTTGAAATCAGAAATAAAGATTAGAGGGTCCTAACAAGGCAGTGATGCTCATTTTTATGTACTCCTTAACTGCCATCTCTATCCTTATGCACGGCTGGCATCTTAGTCCTGTGGCGGGAAGACATTTGGTCTAGTTAGTTTGTCCTTTTTATTTTTTATGTTTAGAGGTGTTTTCATAGCAAAATTAAGTAGAAGGCAGACAGATGTTCCATATACCCCTCCCCCTATACCTGTAGCCTCCCCCACAGTCTCCACCCTGAACCTGAGGGCACATCTGTGATTCTGATGAACCTATACTGACTCATCATTATCACTCAAAGTCCACTCAGTAGTAAGTCCACCTAAAGCCCTTTAAGGTCCTCTTTTTGTCTTGGACATTCTAGCAACTGGAAACACTCGTAAAGCCACACACCCACCGTCACAGTATCACATGGATATCTTCCTTGCGCCGACAGCCCTCTGCTCAGCCCCACCAGGCTCCTCTCCCGTCTGATCCCTGGCAGCCACACAGACCCTATTGCTTTTGCCACCCTGCAGGTTCCCCTGAATTGCATGCCATCTCTTTGAGGTATAATTTTATTTGTTGAAAGAACTTTGACATTTACTTAGTATTAGGCCTTGCTGACTGATTTTTATTGAAATCACTAAGATTCTTTTTATTAAGCATTTTTTTCTAGTCATAGAATCATACATATGAATTTTGGAAAATCCAGTCAAGTACAAAGAAGAAAATAACATTTATAATTCCACTGTTCTAAAATAATGATTATTAATAATTTTAATATTAATAGTAGCAACTATTAATATATAATAACTATTAATAATATATTGCCTTCATATCCTTTGTTTGCAAGTACAATGCATTTTTGCTATAATGCCTGTTACAGTTTGGATCCGAGGGGGTCCCCAAAAGCTCCTGTGCTGATGCAGGAACATTAGTGGTGACATAATTCGATTGTGAGGGCTGTAACCTGATCAGGCCACCCTTCTTACTGAGTGGCTACTGTAGGCATTAAAAAGTATATAATAAGAAAACACCCAGAATAGTTCAACTCCTGGATCTTACTGAGAATTTGAGGTTCTGCCCTTTGAGGTGAGGAACTGCTCTAGTGGATACTCTGGGGGCAAGGAAGTCTTGATTCTTCTGATATCTTTGGATCTGTGGGATCATCTGTGAACTAGACCCCTCAAAATGGTGACTGGCAGAAGTATCCCCTTTTGAGGTGAGGATGGGAGGTCTTTGTGGGGCGTTGATTTTATGGGAGAGTATTACCAGCCTATTATTCTGTTCTTCCCAGAAATATTGCTAAAAAGGGACATTGGGGTGTTGTTTTCTGAAACTGGTGAAGTTTGTTTTTGACATCAACTTGAAGTTGACTATCTCCGCAAATACTGGAAAAAACCCTCCCGTTTGCTTTTTTTTTTTTTTTTCCCTACTCTCAAGCTAATGCTAATCAAAAACAGTATTTAGTTAACCTCTTGAAACAAGTTAGTCAAGTGTGCCCTGAAGGACTAAACTGATAAATAGGATAAAATTAATTGCTGGAGGCGAATCACTACAATTCATTCTTCCTGTTTGCTTAAGCTGTGTTTTTGAGTTTGGAGAGGTACAGGGTTTCACAGCACAAGCCTGGTTCTTCACTAGAACAGAACTTGAGGACTAGATCTTCCAACCACGTCTTAGGCAATGCAATTCACGGATAAACTTGAGTTGATCTGTTGCTTCTTTTGAACTTGGTGCACATTTTTATAACCTCAAGAACTTGAGGTTTCTGATCTCACAGTCATTCAATTTTATACTTATAAAATGGCAGTCACGTTCATGATATCTCTGCGAACCAAAAATACCTTCTCAATATGATTCCTAGGAAATATCTACTGTGTTCCATTACTGAGTTATTTATACCTGTGCTGATGGTGAAATGGGTATTTAAGAAAGTGCTCTGTGCAAAGCAGGTATTTAAAATTTTAGTCTGAAGATGGTTTTTCTTAAAGCTGTGGAATAAGGAGGGCTTTTTAATTTGGTTTCTCATCACCAATGGATGTCTTAGTCCTCAGGATCTTGCTATCATAGATATTTTATTTCTAAGACAGAAAATCAGCTATTAAGTCCTCACATTCTGTAGGTTGGGGTTTTGGGAAGCTTTGAAAGAAGAATTGTTTTAGTCTGGGCCCCAGCTATCCCACCTTGGGAGATGTTAGGCCTAAGTTATAACATTTAGAGCCAAACCCTTCAGTAAAAGAAGAGTTGAATATTTGTTAAAAAATTTTGAAATGTAATTATTTTTGGTTTCCAGCATATATTTTCCCCTCTATGACACATTTAACCAAAACAATGCATTTTATTTTTTTAAAACCAAAATAATGATTTTTAAGCCTGACCTTCTAATACTATGGGTTGAGGAAATTTAATCTCTCCTAAGGTAAGCATCAGCCATCTGACAATTTCTGAAAATAAAATCTACCATCCATCCAAGTACAAAAAGTAAATTTCTAGATGTTACAATGTCTTCCCCTCATTGAAAGCTTTTAGAATTTATTTAAATTAAACTTTCATTGTAAATACACATTTTGAAACATTTGAAAATAAAATCAGGCTGCTTCCTAGTATAGCCATCATGCTATCTAAATTGTTAAAAAATCTACCGAGATGCCAAGGAGAGTTGCAACTTGAGATGGCTGATCCAAAGCTCTCAGCCAAGGAGCCCACAAAGTAGAGTGCAGAGCTCAGATTTAAGACCTAAATATGGTCCCCTTCTCGGTTTCTCTTTCCCCTACCTCATCCTTATTTTCTCTCCTTCTCTCCTTTATTTCTACATCATCATTGTGTTTCTATAATTGTGATCTGTAACTAGGATGTAACTTTTAAAGTAAATCCTTCCATTGATTTTAACATTCTCCCTGCCCTGCATATTTTCTTCAAGGACTACTACTACTACTCCCTTGATATATTTGTCATTAAATGATTCTAGAAATCTTAAAAAGGAATTGAAGTTTAAAACAGAATCCATCCCCTATAATAGAAGTAAGCTATGTTTGTGATGTACACATCACTTTTTTTCTCTGATGGGTTGCATGACATTTGTCAAATGAGATAATTTTCATGATAGTGTTTCTCATCTGTTCTAATTTATATTCCCATGTGAACCCCACTGAATTTCTGTGTCTCTGCAGAATGACTCGGTTGACCAAGTTCTGGTTTTCCCTGTCTTTTATTTGTTCTAGATACATTTCATATTGCTCTTCAGTCGACAAGGGAAATTGCGGCTGCAGAAATGGTACACCACCCTCCCCGACAAAGAAAGGAAAAAGGTCACTCGGGAAATTGTTCAGATTATTCTCTCTCGTGGTCACAGGACAAGCAGTTTTATTGACTGGAAGGAGCTAAAACTTGTTTATAAAAGGTGTGAGTAATTTTATAAGAACTGGATTTCTCACTGTGGCTTTGGTTGGTTCTAATCATGAACATATTAGATTACAACACCAATGACGTCATTTCCTGAAGTCTTTGAAGGCTGAGGCTCAGATACTTGTACCATTAAGCCATCTAGCCAAGAACTCTTATTATTAAAATGACTTCCATGGGCTAGGATGGATTCTAAAGACTAGACCCGTATGTTGATTGTGCATAGATGAATTCAGGAAATATTGGATGAGCCCCTGTCATATTCCTGGCATTCTGACTTATGGCCACAGATACAGACAAGGAACTCTCCTGCTGTCACAGAGTGTACTCCTTGGTTTAGATAAGATATTTTCAGTGAGTAACATGCTATGGAGAAAATTCAGGTTCATGTGCTAGAGAGATGGGGACTGTGTTTACTGGAGCAGCTTTTTATATACATATTATTCATATTTGTTCTTGGGTAAACGGAAGACACAGTTCAAGGAATTAATTTCCAGTCACAGTAACTGACTGGTAATTGGTAGAGCCAGAACTCAAATCCGGATTTTTCTGGCTTTAAAGCCTATATATTCTTTTTACTGCATCTGTTTGAAACAGTAAGACTATCCTAGAAAGGAATCTCTATAAATGAGAAAACTGAGCCCTGGGAGGTAGTGATTTTGCCCATGAAGACCAGAAGCTGATGCCTAAGTAGGACCAGAACATGGCCAACCTGACTGAACCTGCATCCAGCATCACACCGTGGTTTCCAGGAGGAAAGCAAACATTAGAAGCGTCCTTGCAGAGGGTGCTTATGAAACCTAGAAGGAAAAATGGAGGTGACCTCTGCAGACTGATATTTAATGGAGTAAATTAGCATCAAGTGCTGATCCTTCTGCCGGGTCCACGCTCAGAGCTGACAAATTGAGGGATGCCTACGGAAAGACTGGAGTGCCTTATGAAGTACCAGGGCGTGAAGCAAGGGCCCCTGAGAGCATGGGTCAGGGCTTTGGATTTTACAAAGCTCAGTTTATAAGCTGGAGAGAATTACCTTGAAGAGCTATTATCAGGGGGACAGAATTCTTTGGTCCCTGGTAATCAGGGTGTTTGCTCACCCTGATTACCAGGGACCAAAGAATTCTGTCCCCCTGATAATAGCTCTTCAAGGTAAAATTGTGTTGAGAGCCTTTCATGTAATTAACAGAAGTGATGTAATCGCAACCGTGTTTGTATATATTCTGTTTCCTATTTAGGGAACATATTGGATGTGATGAATAATAATTTCATTCTTGGAAGGGGAGACTCTCTGGAGAAGTGGAGGGGACTGTGTATTCATTGGGAAAAACCATCTTTTGGTTGTTTAACGTCTCATCCTGTTTTGCTTTCTTCATTTTTTTTCAAGGTATGCTAGTTTGTATTTTTGCTGTGCAGTAGAAAATGAAGACAATGAGCTTTTGACACTAGAGATCGTTCACCGTTATGTGGAGCTGCTGGACAGATACTTTGGGAATGTAAGTGTTGCTCTGCTCTGTTAGACTCCGTCTCCATCTCAGCTCCTGCTTCGGTTCTCTCGCTTATTACACTCCTTCTCTCTCCCAAGTCTAAAATATGAATCACGTTTGTTCCCAGGATAGTACGAGTCCACCTTGGATCGGAACACAGCTTTTCTCCCTACCTGTTATTCTTAGTAAATGAAAGACAAACCTTTCTGGGGGGGGGGGTGTCTATACCTTGTTTCACTGAACCAGAACTTAGTCATGGAGGGTCCTTGATGCTCTCTTCCTCATTCCTTACTGGCTTTGATATCTCTCTTCCTTTTGACTTTTTATCCCTTTTCTGGATTTTTATCCCATGCTACAAATATTCTTTAATGTTGTTAATATGTAAGGAAAAATAAAACACCAAACAGAAAAAAGCCCAAATCCTTTCTGTTCACGTTGCTGTTCCAGAATCCTTTTGCATTTGCTGCCAAGTAACATACTATACCAATATTATCCTTATTTCATATCATACCCGATCTGCCTGAACCTTCAGCCCATTCATTCAACATTAGCATACAACATTAGCCTCCACTCTCCCTGCTGGTCAACACCAGTGACATTTCTTGAGTCCCCACCTTCCCTCCCCTCTCTGCAGCCCTGGATCCTTCCTCATTGCAATGTGTTCTTTAAGTTCCCTCCTCTTTATTTTGCCATGACAATGATTTCTGCTGGCTCTTGTCCTTTGTATCTTGCCTTCTAAATGCCCTGCTTCCCTTCCTACTCTCCTGGTGTATCTACTGACTCTCTCTCCTGAAATCCTTCACCAGCTGACTCTTCTTTGCATCACTGGTGATGGGCTTCACTGGACATCTCACAGTCTAGAACCAACCTGTTCTATCTTGAGGTTGGAATTTATTATGTTCCAGAATTCTCCAGTGCCAAAGGACAGGGTTCTTTTGTTTTTTTGTTTTTTTTGTAGAATCTACCTCTGTCTATTCAAATTAGACTACCGTCCATCTCTTCCCTTCCGCTCTCACTAGCAGAGGTTTACTTGGGATTTCAGTTTTGCTTTGCTTTCTAAACTTCCCATTGGGTCCTTTCTGTTTCTGGGTTGTTCTGTTTCTTTCTTGGCCATCTTTCTTAGGCATGGCATCCCTTTGCAGTCATTCTTCATTATCTGTCATGAATAAAATTCAAACCTCCTAGGTTGGCATTTCAGTTTTCAGAACTCAGTCCCTGACCGTTCCTCTAACCTTGTGATGTTCTTGCTGCGCATACCTGCCATCGCCAGTCCTTTAGGACATGGCACAGGTCAGAGCACCCCTAACACAAGAGCTGCCTCACCACCAAGTTGCAAGTCACTGAAGTACTGATCTGAGACCTGGTTGTTTTCTTCCATCCATTGTAACCAGCTCTGAGCCAGATTTTAGCCAATCATTTAATCTAGTTCACCATTTCAAGAAACATATCATTGGATTTGGAAAATGTCTTTCTCTTGTAATATTCTCTGCCCTATCCTCTTGCTCACTAAAGACTTTTTTTTTTTTTTTTTAATCAAGAGAAGTTAGGAGAGTTTGTTCCCAGAAGAGTCTTCTGTGTTCCCTGTAATGGAAAAAGCAGTTTTTGCAGAGTTGATCAGGGCTTTATCAGATTTGTTGCAATAGTTTTCTTAAGAATGAGTCCTGGGAGAGGTTTGGAAAGAATTTTCTCTCCCTCCCTTCCCCCACCTTTTCCTCCCTTGTAAATGATGTTTTAGTCCTAAAATGCTGCTTCAAGGATTTTAATTGTGGGACAATATAGAAGTAATAAGACAGCTATGCCATTGTTTCTTTTTCCTTCTCCTGCTTCACCAAGTTTTCATTTTTTAAAGAGTGATTTGCAGATGTAAAGTAACGTTTCAAATGTGAGATAATTTAATTTAACACTTTCTTTTATTTCTATGAATTCTAGCATTTTGCTATTTTCCTTTGAAATAAACTACAGACATGGCCCTTTGCAAGGGTCTGGAAGAGTTTTCTGAAGTCCAAAATTTCCCATCACCCGTCTTCTCTCCCTTGTTTCTGAACTCTGATTTGACCTGTTCTGTTTTCTTAGATTAAACCAAGTGTGATAATGTGAACTGAGGCTGAGTTTTGATCTCGGTGTATCTAACCGAAATTCAACCAAGTATTTCAGAGCATGTCACGTCTCAAGAGAATTTGAATGACCTTCACCAATGTTTTGTCCAGTCAAAGTAGAAGGAAAGTCAGAGTGAATTCCCAGCTCTCTAACATTAATTTTCCAGCCTATTCTGGTATCCTTTAGAAGCTCGATCTTTGTCATGAGCCAAAATGTAATTCACTAAAAAATTCAATGAATCTTTGATTATGCTAAGAGCAGCTAAGAGCCCGTCATGGCTCTGTGCCCAGTAGGTGTTCAATTCTTGTATGTGGTGCTGAGGATCGAACCCGGGCCGCACGCATGCCAGGAGAGCGCACTACCGCTTGAGCCACATCCCCAGCCCCTTTCAATTCTTATTAATTAACAGTGATGAGCAAAGTGCCGATTTTCATTGACATCATCTCAGAAATAATATATTTGTCTTTTCCTTTTGTGTTCCCTTTAACCATGCCCTTTTATTATCCAAGGCAAAACATTGTCCTCAGCATCTCTTATAACTCAGGCAAATATTATCTTCCAAAGACAGAGAAATCAAAATCTCTGGTTACTAATTTAAGTTATGTATTTTTTAGCACTTTTCAATTCCAAGGAGATTTACAAGGATTAACTAGTTAATCTTTCGATCTTCAGTAAGTAGCATTAACCCCAATTTATAGAGGCTAAGAAGAAATGCCTTAGAGTCTCACAGTAGATAAGCGTCTATTTGAGGATTTAGATACCTACCAAACTTTCCATTACAGATTGTGGTATGAAGTTTTACTGATGCACTCAGAGTACCCAGATTTGGCCATCCCAGCAAGTTTTTGAACTTCATGTAGGGACCACTATGCATCCTGCCGAGTCCTGTTGTCAGCTTGTACTAACTCACCCATGATTTAAGACCCATCATCTATCTCCATTTTACAGATGAGAAAAATGGCATTCAGAAAGGTTAATAGAAGTATTTGCTTTGCTAGCCTCATGGAGCTGCTCGCTATGAGGGTCAAAGAGAAAGTAAAGAGCAAAACTTTATAAACTCTAAATTGCCGTATAGTCGTATGTTGTATTATAACTTTTTATTTTATACATAGCTTTATAGTATTTATGTAGTTTCTTATTGTCTGAAGCATTTCCTGCCTGCAGTTTGAATTTTTTTGTATTGACATTGGAACAAAATTCAGTTAAGGGCAGGTGCTTTTAGACTCTACTCAAAAGAATTTAGTTGGTGAAATGTCAGAAATAACTTCACTGCAGCAGGGCTTCTGCCAAAAGAAAAGACCCACAAGCCGTATTATAGTAAAACACAAGAAGGAAGTCAAGATTCTGCTATTGTCAACTTTATTCTTGATGCTATAGCTAACATAAGGAAAAAATGAGTAAAGAGGTTCATGTGTATATTAACATGGTGCAGGAAGCCACAGGTGTTCACATAATTAGGTAGAGTGGAGTCTTGTAAGCATTGAGGCAGAATCTTGAGGAATTTAGAAGTATTTGAGTAATGAAGCAATAACTGAAGAAACTTGAATTTTGCATAAGGTTCTCCAGGGATGTTATTCTCAGTTGGAGTTAGTCTCAAAGATTAACCAGAGAATAGCATTTTGAAGTTGCTGTATATGAAATATTTGCTCATTATCAGAATTCTCGATAATGACAATGAACTTGTTTATTCATTTCTCTTAATGATCTAGAGGTAGTAACTGTATATCAAAGTATGTATGTTTTTATGTAACTGGATCTGCATACCACCTTACCTTATTCTTATCCCTTGAAACTAGGTGCAGTAAATTTGTTGCCCCATGGCTACTGGAAGACCCTACAGGCCTGGGGATAGGTGCTGCTCTCAGAGTGGGGTGTCACAAATTCCTAGAGAACTTGCATTAGTATCTGTTGGGTCCACTTGCTAGACTCTGATTGCTGGTTTGTCCTGATGAGGCTCCTGTCTATCTTGGATTCCTGATGTACATCCACCTTGAACCCTAAGGCTCCTCTGCTATCGCTCCTGTAACTCCCGACTTCTGCCTCTCCTGACCTCTGGTAACTGCTTACTTCTCATACCCTCTTTCCTGTGTGTGGATGTCTAATCTACTGTGATTTCTTTTTGTTTAGTTATATTGCTGAAAATTACAAAGTAATGCACATTTTTCATATCCTTCAAGACATACATAATTTTTATTCTTAGATAAATGGGATTGCATTATGCATATGACTCTGCAACATTTTTTTTTTTTTGTTGTTGTTCCTTACAAGTCTATCTTGAAGCTCTTTCCATATCAATCCCGGTAAATCTCCTTCTTCCCAACACCTATACAGAATTCCCATGCCACTGTGGGTGTATACATATTTTATTTAAACAACTTCCTATGAATAGAATTTAAGTTGTTTCAAATTATTATTAAAAATGATACTACCATAATCTTTGTTGTTCATTGTATTTAGTACACTGGTTTGAGTATAATATGAGAAATTCTTTGTGGAAGTTTTACAATGTTTACAATTGATAGATACTACAATAGTCTATAAAATCCATAAATTCCACTCACAGTGGGTACAAAAACCTATATATCCATACATCAGCAGCAGTGAATGTTGTTTTAATTTACATTTGTATTTCTCTGATTGCTAGCGAGCTGCAGGCCGCATTAGATGTGTGCTGGCATTTTCCCTTTCTTGCTTTGTCTGAACTGTTTCTTAAACAGTCTTTACTTTTTAATATTTTTTTTTCCAATTGCAATACTAATCTTAGATATTTGCAAGGATTCTTTCTGTATCATGGACACTATCTCCTTCCCCTTCCCCACCATCATTTATGTTGCAGATCTCCTCCCTGGTGTGTGCTGTAATTCCCCGCTTGTTTATAGTGGTGCATGGTGCACACTATTTTCTGATCTGTCCAGATTTTCACTTGGAAAACTTCATTCCACTCTCATTCAAATTCTTACAATGAGAAGTAAAACAAAGAGTTCATAAACTGTGGACGTACCCTTTTATCATGCCATTTTCTCCCTGATGGGGGGTCTCAAGAGGGAAACCTATTGGTCTGGGAAGTTATAGGGTCATGTTTTAGTGGACAGATTTTAATTGTGGGATTATTCATATTTGTTTATGTGGGCACACACATACACACATAAAGAGAGATTCTTGAGGGAGGAAGGGTTAAATACAGATAATTTATTTTCCTCTCTATCTACTTATTGTTGATGAATGTTGTTTTCTAATGAATGAGGAGATTGTAACCTTTGCTGATGAGTTAGATGAGTTTTTCTGAGCTGGCCATCCATTACAGTGGCATTCTATCCATTTGTTCATATGCTTCTAGATTCAATTCTATCTGTCAACATAAACCAGTTCTGTGTTGTAAGTTTATTGACCTGAATTCTAAATATATGGAGCAATTTGCTAAAATATTGACACCCATTTTACATAAAGTTATAGCATTTGGTGGAATCAGAGAATTGTTTATCTGGGGAGTCATTAATCCCTGGTGTGATTAAAAACTAGGCCTGTATGATAGCCAACCCAGATTCATTGCATTCCAAAATTATTGTGCTCCACTGTGTGCCAGATTCTAGGGATATAAAGGTGACTGAAACAGGGTCTCTGCCTTATGGACAGTAGATTAGAACACACCAGTGCCCAGATGTGAGAACGGAGGGGAAGCCATGTGGGATCTGAATGGGAAGAGGATTTGGGGAAATCATTGCATCTGAGACTTTTCAGTTTGGCTTTGAAATATGAGCTTGGTTTTGCCAGCAGCAAGATAAAAGAAAGGGCATTTGGTAGAACATTCTAGGAATTGCTGGAATGTGCCAGGGCGAAGGCATGAAAGAACATGGCAAGTTTGTGGTGCGTGTGGCTGTAGCTCAGGAGAAGCATCGGCACAGGAGAGCAGAGAGCAGGGCCTGGGCTGGGTAGTCAGATCCCTGTGTGCTGGTAAGGAGCTGAACTTGGTCCTGAACATGACCTCATGCCAGAGAGGTACAAGATCAGTGTTTTAGCAGTGTGAGTGATGGATGGTTCTGAGCAGGCACAGACACCACCTGGAAGGTCATTGCAATGGGCCCAGTGAGAGGTTTTGTAGGTCTGAGCAGCTGTGAAGTGGAGCAGGGTGTGTGGGGGGGGATTGTGGGAGGAGAGAGGGAAGGATAGGGATTATTTAGATGGTCGAGTCAATAGGAATTGGTTACTAAAAGGGGAGGGCAAGCCCAAGGGATGGAAAGGAACGAGGGGAGGGTAAAATGAACTGAACTCTAGAAGGGGTTAGATTGAGCAATTAGGAAGAGTTCAGATCGATGTGTGGCATGGCGATCTGGATGGAGGAATATCCAGGTAGTAATGTCTACCCTGATGCCCCAGATGGAGATCAGGTTGGACATCAGAGTGTGTTGAGCCTCCTGGGTGCTGGACAGAGCTCTGAGAGCCCATGAGATCGTTTGGGCGAATGTGAATATTGCAAAGAGAAGAGGCTGTGTTGAGGAACAGAATATTTAAGGAGAAGATAGATGGCCAAAATCTAGGCAGTGTGTGGCAGAGATGTCATCTGTTCTGATGATTGATAGGTCCCAAGTACTCATAAATATTTCTTAATTGGGGAGGAGGAGACAAATCATCTGAGGAGCCTGAGAAAGAATCATCAGAGATAGAGGTGGACAGGCATTAATGAGCGTGCCAAGGTCAGGGGAGCAAGGGAGAGGAGGTTTAGGAGGCAGATTGGTGAAATATATCAGATGCTCCTGAGAGAGGACAGTGTGGTGGAGGACTGGAGATTTTGAATGAGCCAACAAAAGAGGGCAGCTCCAGGTGGATGGGTGTACTGTGGATACAAAGAGAAGGTCAGGTGTCAAAGTCTTTGGAATAAGGCGGAAGACCCACAAGGATAGTGCTTGAGCTGCTGTCTGGTGGGCGCCTGGGAAATGAGCCCTATTTGGATTATGACAGTAGCCTTGACACTTTCTATACTTACACACTGAGATCTAGCAGACTCTGCATTAGTCTGTGACAGTGGTTCTTAATGTGAAGTCCGGCTGGCCAGAAGCATTCTCTAGGAATCTGTTAGAGGGACACTCTGGCCCTGACCCAGAAACCCTGGGGATGGGGCTTCTGGGAGAGGTTGATACACTCTAAATTTTAAAAAAACATTGTTTTGTGGGCTAATTTTGAGAAAAAAATTAGCGTTTTTGAGCTAATTTGCAGAGTGAGCTTTTAAAGCTAGGAGAGAGTCCTAAAGCCAAGATTTTCAGACCAAAGGGTAGGAGAAATGAAATTCTGCCCTTGTGCCTGAAACACAGCCAGGGTTCAATTATTTGCTGCAGGTGGGTGGAGGAGCTGAGTAGCCTCCTTCTTCCACTGAGTCTCAAATTTCTTGTTGCAGCATAAAATATTATTTTCTAAGGAGAAGGTCTGCTTTAATAGAATGTGGTTTTACTTTTATAAAGGGCCTGGGATTCCTTAGTTCTACTTTTCTGTGCTTAAAATACCATCTGACCCTTCCGTCTTTGGTGTGTGCATGGGTGCAGCCGTGGGAAAGCTGGGGATGCTGGGGAGGGTCTCCACTGCTGCTGCTGCCTCTTTATCAAAACATTTGTTTTTGTCCTACCAGGTCTGCGAGCTGGATATTATCTTTAATTTTGAAAAGGCATATTTTATCCTTGATGAATTTATAATAGGTGGAGAAATTCAGGAAACATCCAAGAAAACTGCTGTCAAAGCTATTGAAGACTCTGATATGTTACAAGAGGTCAGTACAATTTTCCATTGCGTAGGAAAAGATGATGACGATGATGGTGGTGACGATACTGTTAATAAGATTACAGGGTAGCCCTGTAATCCCAGCTACTCAGGAGACTAAGACAAGAGAATTGCAAGTTCAAGGCCAGCCTGGGCAATTTAATGACACCCCATCTCAAAAAATAAAATGGGAGTGTGGTCAAACATGACCCCAGGTTCAAAAAAATATTATATTAACCACCATTCTGTTGGTACTTTGTGCTGAGTATAGTTTCTAAGCAATTCACATGTATTAGCTTATTTCTTTCAGTAACTCTAAGAAGTAGCTATTATTGTTACTCCATTTTACGGATGAGTAAATAGAGGCATCAGAAGATTAATGACCTGCTCAGGTTTACACAGTTAATAAATGGGCAATAGAGTTTGAACCCAAGCAGATGGGTCCTGTTTGGATGAACATTTTAGTGTTAGGATATCTCACTATCAAAAAGATATCAAATTCTTGGTGTTATTCTTTGAAAAAATAATGTTATGAGATGTATAAAAAGACTTTCATTGAAATATCTGTGCTGCCTGAGAAAGGAGAATAGCAGTACATAGTTATTTCATTTGCCAGGAATATTAGGGCTTTGTTATTGAACATGGCATTTATCATTTTAATTAAAATTTCTTACACCTCCTGGGAAGGCCAAACGTGTGCTCCTGTTTGCATAAATAAATTGGAAGCACTGTGGATGCTTGCTGAGATATAAATGGGCTCTGAAGAATCCATTTGGTACTGCTCCTGACTCTCTGTGATTCTTATATTGTGGGATTTTTCTTTTAGTAGCAGCCCAGATTTGCATCATATCTAATGGGGAACTTAGCCTATGCTACCTCCTTCAGTCCTCCCATGGACACTGTGATAAAGAGTAGTTAGATCCACTGACTTCTGCTCTCCAAAACCAGATGATTTGATCAGCCCCAGCTCAGGCATGTGCTTGGTGGGTTGAGTTCCATCCCAGCTTGGCCAAGGCTAGGTCCTTCTCCCAGAGTGTCAGTGGGGTCTCTGCATCTTTGTTTTCATAACAGCAGGTCAAGAGGATCCAGAGCATCCTTAAGTACCTTCTTAAAATTGGCATTAAAGCCATTCTTCCTGCTCTTTGGAAATAAGAGGCTGATTAAGTTAACAACATTAGGAATGATTTCCCAGCATGTTTGGTACTCCTTTGAGCTGATTTCTTGCTCCTGCTCATGGAGGGCATCAGTCTTTAGGGGAGTGGGCCTGAAAAAGGACACCTATTTGAGTGAGCACCCATAAGCAGCTCCGTGTGCCTCCATGTGAGGCCATGCATTTATTACTAGAGGTGTTCTCACCTTAAAAATGCATTTCAATTCTCTGAGGTTTACTTAGCTCTCTCCAAAATGCCACTGGAAGGGGATTTTTACAAGGTACTAGAGAAATCTGTGGTTTGGAAATCCCATGGAATAACATTTTGTAAAATATGCTGGAGGAAGAGTAGAGAGGGTGAGAGGGAGAGGTTATTTAAAATGCTGTCCTCAGGGTTCCCAATGTGGAATTCCTATACAGGAGGAAAAGACTCCTCACAGGGTCTTTGGTGCTTCAGTAATTAAAGCTTCCTGAATTGGGGCCAAGACATACCTGGATTATTTTGAAATTTCCCCTTCTGTAGGAAAGAGAGTGTTAAAGAGGTTGTGGTGAATGTGGTGTTTCTAGTTTCATCTAAATATGAAAAGCAGGTATTTTACCAGTAAATTCTTTCACACTTAAGTGGACAAACTTGATGGGTGGGTCTCAGGGACCTGCATTTAACCCTATGTTCCCCAGCAAGTAGCAATGTCATGCTGCCCTTAAATAGCTCTGATTGAATAAATAGTATCCACCAATAGAGAAAGTGTCACTAGTGTCTTTTTGGGCTCTGGTACTCCCTTCAGTGAAGTTCATGGGCATTTTGGTGAGCTTGTTGAAAATTAACTTTATCTATCTTGCCTGATTCAGAAAGTTTAGAATGAGTAGGAGAAAATAATTGCATAAAGGCAAAAAAGAAAAAAAAAAAGTGCTTTCTTGATTTCCTGTCCTTTGGACAATATTTGTCCTCACTGTAGGCTAGGAAAGGTCTTCATGACATTGATTTTACTTTAAGAACACAGTAGCTTCTCCAAGTAGGTCCGGAGCCTTTTCCCCAATCTACTTAATAAAAGTTTCTTAGGATAAAAATAAATAAATAAAAGCTGTCTTTACTCATTTAATAAGACCTCATGGTTTCAGAGTCTCAAAACTCTAGATGCTCCAGGCTTATTCCTAGTGTACCGGGGCTAGATGTTGACAATAAGGAAAGTCGAAATTTAATTGGTTGAGGATGACTTATTTGGGAGGGAGTAACAAGGTGGATATGATGACATAAAGTTGTTAGAAACAAAGGAAATTCGAACTAAGAGATAACTACCCACAGGGATTGCAATTCCTAGGGTTACCAGTAGGGGCAGTCATCAGCAGATGTCATACACAAAAAGATAACATAAAGAAGGGAAAGTCAAATGGTACATGAAAGCTCAAGCAACAGGATGCCTCATGTGCATGTGTGGATGTAGGAGCAACCTGCTCAGTGTGCCCCTACACTGTCACCATTCTTAGTACATTAACAGCTAAGCCAAACCAGAGTGCAGTAGGCATAGCATGTACCGTGCAGAATGCACAAGATGCACACCACAGTGCTAGATAGAGCCAGAAGGTGTCCCAAGGTACACACTCCAGCCCTCTTCTTGCAAAGGTAAGGGCACACCTCTTTAGGGATGTGTCTGTTTTAAAAGTCTGCTCCAAACCTTTCAAGTGACAAACTCAAGAAAATACCACCTCTGAGGTTACTGGTTCATGTAGATCGAGTGACAGTTGGGTTCAGGCAAGGCAGTCAGCGCAGCAGTCAGCAGTCTGTGTCATCTGGTAGTGTGAGCAGTGCTGATAGCTAGAGGCCAGTGAGCCCCGAAGCCAGTGAGGTGTCTACTCCAGGGCCTTTGACTGACTCAGGCTTCTTCAAGACTGCAGAAAGGAACTATGTACTCATATTGTCATGCATTTTCGTCAAATTTGCAAAAGGAAGGTATTTTATATAGCCCTACAGTCAACCTAAGATATGTTAGAAGAGCATTGGCCATTAATTAATGAGAATAGCATGCTATTCTGGATTTTGTTATATTTGCCATCTTTTTAATATTAGTAACCTCTCATCATTTCAAGTAAACTTTATACTTAATTTTATATTTGTAATTTTGTGTTCCTTTCAAAAGGTATGAATTCCATGTTTCATAAAACTGACATGGTCTGTTAGCTGGCATGGTACCCCAGCTAAGTTAAAAGACATGGGTGACATCTTTAGGAGGAGATACAGGACAGAAGCCTTAAGGATGTGGGCCTCTGTTGGCCAATGCTTTTTAGGAGGCCTAAGAGCTTTTGAAGAAAGTGTGGGTGATTTAGTAGCAGTATTTTCAGCAGAAGAGCACTGAATTCTAGAAGGCAGATAGAAGCAGTTAGAAAAGCTGACTTCTAACTACGGTCTCCCCCTGGCGATCTTGGTTGGCCATGACCTTGGTCTATTTGGTTCAAGCTGTCAGTGTCTCTCCTGGCAGGTTCGAATGAGTCACAGACACTGAGGTCTGAACTTAAGAACAAGTGAGGCAGGGGTTGCTAATAGAACTGATGGCGACTCAGCACAGAAGAGGCAGGGTATTGCCCAGGAAAGACTTGCTGCCCTTCTGAGCTCTCTTATTGATTCAACCTGGGGCTATGGTGTTTCTCAAACATATGTGTTTGTGGTAGGAGGGAGGGTGATGGAAAGTCAACCCATCTTGTACAGTATAGTACTTGCAGCATTACTGTACCTATGATTGTGAATCTCTTTAAACGCTTTTTTTTTAAAAAAAAGAAAAAGAAAAGAAATATGGAGCTGTGTCTTATTGGCAAACTTGGTAACTGATGAGTAGGATGAAAAAACATGATTTGTATACTTGGGAGGAAAGCCTTTCAAAACCCATGGCCACCGTTCTGCAGAATCATGGTGTATCATTTATGTCTTGGCAGTAAGTGTACCAAGGATGTTCTGCACAGTGTAGGGAGCAGGACATGTGCTCTGCAAGTGCCCTTCAGGCCTCCCTAGACACATTCCTGGATGCGGTCCTCATGATCCTTTAGCAGACACATTCACCTTGAGTCAACAGTGCTTCTTGACAGGTGTGGTTTCTGCTTTTCTCTTAGCAGACACTCATCGGATGATCAAGCTTAGCTTTTCCAGCCATATGGTCATGTGTACAAATGATACTTAAACTTCAAACCACCTTTCTCTATCAGAATGCAAAGATTTATGTCCACAAATGCTTTTGAAAACTTTTTTCAGTAATGGCAAAAAATATCCAAAAGAATGAAAAAGATTTCACTGTTTGCTACAGAATGCGGCTTAAAGGGAAAATTGTTCTAATTCATTGTTCTCTTTCAGACAATGGAAGAATACATGAACAAACCTACATTTTAACTGTACATCTACTTGAAGACTCCGAGTGCTATGAATTGTAAATTTACAAACAAGCAATGCCTTACAGTCAGTCTTGACAAAGCCTCTGGCACCATGCCAAAAATAACTTAAAGGGATTCTTTGTTAACTAGCACAAATTGAAGTCATTTAACATGATATATTTATAATTGCTACACATCTGTATTATACTATATATGAGTACTTTTTGTGTGCCTGGTTTCTTGAAACGACTGTTGAATAACCCAACGGATGAATAGTTGTTTGCAATGTTTTAATTCCATGTGATATTTTAAAGCTAATTTTGAAAAAAATGATTGCAATATATTTGCATTGCATTTGACCTCCTACTGACAGGTTGAAAACTGTATTGTTGATAACCTGTGATTCTGAAAGTAAAGTATATATTATTAATGCCTTTCCTAAATATTTAATTTTTAAAAGTATATATTAATTCAAACTTATGTTAATAGTTGAGTTCATACCTAATGCTGGATATTTTTCAAATACTTAATAATACTGTAATTTCAGACCAGATACAATGTATCTTATTTTAATGTTCTGAATTCATTTATTTTTTGAGGATTGGAATTAGAGACGATAACCAAAGAAAGTATAGAACTTAACAAGTGTTCTTGAGGCTTTAGGAGCTGCTACCTAGGCTGAGGTTTTAATTTTACCTTTTAATTGAATATAAGGGACATTCCAGTAAGGTTATGTTTTCTACAAACTCTATATATTTATTAAGATTTTTAGAGATCCAGAGATCTAGTGTCTGTGACATTCTTTATTATAAAAATAGTTTATTAGGGATTAATAACAATGCAATAATTATTATTGCTACTACTATTTTAAAAATCTCTTATGTTAAAAGCACTCTTAGTTGCTTGAGAGGTTTTATTTCAAATATTTTTAATGTAAATTTAATATATTTTAAGTCATTGCTTATTAGGCTTACTAAGGGCATTTATTAGCTATCATTGCAGTCTAAATGGTGGATGATTTTCCTTCTCCCTTCCGCAAATTTTCTGCTTGACATTACTGTAAATATGTCACCTTAATGCTTCCTGGAATGAAAATTCTACATGACCAGGTACTAAATATGATCTGAGCTGGGCCTGGTGGCACATGCCTGTAATCCCAGTGTCTCATTAAGTTGAGGCAGGAGGATTGTGAGTTCAAAGCCAGCCTCCGCAATTTAGAGAAGCCCTGAGTAATGTATCGAGACCCTATCTCTAAATAAAACATAAAAAAAGGGCTGGGGATGTGGCTCAGTGGTTAAGTGCCCCTGGGTTCAGTCCTCGGTACCAACAAAACAAAACAAAACACAAAACTGTGATCCGACACATAATGGGGAAATAGCTGGCACTGTTCTGTCTTGGTGCCTTTCTCTGAAATCTTACCTGTACATTTTCAATGGGAGCCTGAGGGCTGGTATCGCTCATAGTGGAGCTGTCAGTGCCTCCTAGTGCTTTTCTTAAGGCAAGCCAGCAGATTGCATATGGTACCCCCTCATAGAACATGATGGAAAGACCTCCTCTGTGGGTCATCTCAGTAGAGGGCTTCGGGAAAAGGCAAGATGGGAGTACAAGAACAGAGGGCTAATTGACCAATTCCCCAATATAACCATTATTTAAAGGAAATAATTCAGATGAGTATATGGAATAATCACTGGGCTTTTAACTATTTCCTCAAATTAATAATATGATTGCAATTATGGCATCAGACTGAAGTTTTATCATTTTTTATCACCGTGTCTACTGTTTCTTTAGTTCTTTAACTTTTTTTTTTTTTTGGTAAATATGGTGAAACTCTGTTTTTCAAGACAATTTTATAAAAGATTTTGTACTTTCATGTAAATATATCACAGTTTTTCTGGTTCCTTTCCATTATTTTTGGATGAAGGTATTTTTTGAACCTCATTAAATGTACTGAACATGTTCTGGATAATTCCATATTAGAGACTGTCTAGCTATGCATAGATATTCTCAGACTTCCTGTCACATACAGAAAATGATTATGTCTTTGTGGCACACTGGGGTAAGTTTGTGGCACACTGAGGAATTTGGGGGGCATCTTTTATGGGTTTTGGTGAAAATAGTCATTACATTTTCTTTGTATTGTATAATTATCACAAGGGTACCAAGTGCAAGGAATGGCAATAAATATTCAGCTTGTATAATGCTTCCAAATAAAATATTTAAAAAAATTTCAATGAGAAACTTGAATGTGTTGTTATGAATATATTTTTTAACCAGATTTTTAATGCTTGAAATTGCCACCCCTAATTTCTGGCCCAAGTCCCTATCATTTTCTTGCTACTTTTCATGAAGAAGAAACTTCCCAAGTAGGGACAGCAACTTGTTCCTACTGACTTCTTGGTCACTATTCCTGTACATTTCGATAATCTGATTTTTTTTAACCTACATTTAATGGTGCAGTCATTGTTTAAATTTAGAGCCTAACTTTTCTTAATCTCTCTCTATATGCTTTTCTGCTGTTTCTCAAGGGAAACAAGTGGAACTTAGTGTACTTGCAGGGATGCTTTGAGCCATAATGCTAAGCATCCTACTTGTATTCAGCTAGAGCATCACAGTGGGGATCACTAGGACCTGGGGATCTGCATGCTGGTCCTGGCTGCCCCTGATAAGACTCATGGGCTTGCTCTTTAGAATGGGTGGAACATCAGAGTCAGGTGGGATCGTGAGGTAAGCTAGTTCAAACCTCTCATTGTACAGAAGAGGAAAGGAAATCAGGACTTTAACATTTATTCTTTGATCAGGTCCCAGTGCTAAACATTTGTTTAATAAAACTTTGACTGTTCAAAGATATTACCCATGAAAGTATTTGATGAGTCTGTTTTCTTGGTATAAAGTACAAGCTAATGATATTCGAAGCATGTTTTTTGCCCTTTTAAATGATGCAGGTGAAGTGTGTTGGGAACACTTGGGATGATTGATTACATTATAGGGGTAAAGAAAAGAGTTGCTCCTGGAATACAGGCAAAAGGTGAATGACCAAGTTTGTGTTGCTGACTTGTGCAGGTGGGATTTCTGTCACCTTTTAGAGGGAGGAGAAATCAGAGAAAGAATACATATTCTGCTAGTGTTGAATAATAGTCTGGAAAAACTACTGAGCTCTGTGACTACTTCCAACATTTAGCTGAAGCTTATCATGTCACCCTTGGTTGTATCTAACCATGAGAAAAGAGCTTCACGTTTGGTTATGGGCTGAGGAAGAAACAGCAAGCACTGGATGAAAATAACACTGAAAAATAAGCAGAGACTAGAGGGTTATTTACCAAGTCACTTCCTGTTTCCCCCTGGGCATAGACCTATGCTTTATTTCCCAGCCTCTTTTGAAGTTGAGTTTATAAATGACCCGTGGAATGTGGGTCAAAGTAATATGAGCCCCATTGCAGTTCTGGCTCATGAATGTGGCCCGCCATTCTCTGACTTTCCCTGTTCACAGCTCAAGGAAAAGACTCCAGGATCCAGAAAGGCAGAGCCATGAGATGGAGGAAACCTAAAACGAAGCTGTCAGGAAAGGCAGCCATCTAGGCCAGCCACGTGGCGGCATGATGTGTGTGGTAGAAACGGACTTGTGTTGTGTGAAGCCACTGAACTCCTGGGTGTTGGCCACGGTCTTGAGCCCACCCCCACCTAATGCATAAAGCAAGTGGATAATAAACAGAGTTGGCCACTAAGAAGACACACCCAAACTGAGAAGCGGAAGTATAATGTTGTCATTCATATGTCACATAAGTTTTCATAAATAGAACGTGGGTCCCACAGGCCACCCTAATCTTGCATACAATTTTACTTTCTCACTGTGTAAAAATTTATGTGATCTTATAAAAATTAGATCTAGTTTCTTCTGAAACTTGTAAGAGCTGGCAGCATTGGGCCTGCTTTTCTGCATGGAGTTGCAGAGTCTGCTCCTATTCCTCTACCTACCTACCCATCACTCTAGCCTAACCCTGGAACATTTGCATTTGATCCCCATACTGGATTTATACCCTGCTTCTGTGGTTGCTTTTGCAGCCCTTTACTCTGCCTTTAAAAAAATTATATCTATATCTATATCTATATCTATATCTATATCTATCTATCTATCTATCTATCTATCTATCTATCTATCTATCTATATCTCACTGGGGATGAAACCCAGGATGTCTTACCACTAAGCCACATCCCTATCCCTTAATTTTTTCGGGGGGGTGGGGGTGGGGAGATTACAGAATCTTGCCAAGTTGCCCAGGCTGACTTGATGTAGAGCTCCTCCTGTCTCAGCCTCCCAGGTCGCTGAGTTTACAGGCCTGTGCTACCATGCTTGGCTGAGTCTGCTTTGGGGAATACTTTGATCTGACTACTTCTGAACTTGTAAGTCACCTACTCCATCCTCCTTCACACTTCTTCCAGTTTGATATGTGACTTTCTCCTTGGCTCTTTCTTGTTCAATTTATTCCTTTTACCTCAAATGCCATTTGCTCCATCTTCTATAGCCAGTTTCTTAAATACTCTTCTATAGCCAGTTTCAGGAATCCCCTCTTGTCTCATCCTTTCCTTCTACTCTCTTTGCATAATATTGGTGTCTCCCAGGGTAACTGTTGCTCCAGATATTAAATGATAGATATTTAAATAGTGTCTTACCTCTTGCTGACATAAAAAATTCGGGGTGTGTGTGAGACAGAGATAGAGACAGAGAGGGAGTCTTTTCAGATTTCCTAAATGGCCTATTGATGTCCTAAACACACACCATTCCTAATAGCTATCAGATTGAAAACCTCTCCTTTAAACCATGTAGTTTTCTTAATACTCCTGGGCTAGAACCACAAGAAGTTCACGAAGCCAGCAAGCAGTCTGTTCGTTTCCAGGGAACATCACCAGGATAGTTTATTTTGGGCCAAGAAGGACTGTATTATCTCTTATATTGTCTTGAGTTCATAAAGAACATTAAAGCATTGCACTTCTGAAGCATGATAAAATTTCAAAAGTTCGGGTGACAGATGATACTCTATTGTTCAAGATTTTTTTCTATTTTGTCTATAGCTGGGTCCCAACCATTCATATCAGTGCCTTTCACACAGTAAGACACCAATAAGAGTTATAATGAAAGTTGAATGCTGATGTGCAAATATGTTACAATGAATCCCACCATTATGTATTATAATGCATCAATAAAAAATGGGGAAAAAATGAATCCAAAAGACTAAGTTCCACATAATGATTCCTTGGCTGCAGTTGTCCTTGTGGTAGAGTGATCAAATTAAAACTGAGGACTCATTGGTGATCTTAAGGATGAGTTTTGTGTCCTTGTGAAAGAAACAAGTGGGTGGGACCAAAAGCTAATCTACCACCTTTCCAGGGCCGCCTTCATTCCGTACCATCTATGAAAAGCCATTCATCTGGGTGGCACAGCCCTCTCTCGCCAACATGATGGAAGAGAAGCCATGTTTTGTTGATGTGGTTGTACGGAGAAGAGCAGTGTTTTTGTTTTTTTTTTTTTTAAATGTGACTACCCAATGATGAGATCTTTCTGTATTTTTAATTATGTCACATAGATTATGACTGTAGCACTTGGTTATTTCAAAGGACAGCTTTTTTAGAATACAAGCGTCCTTTTCAATTCTTATTTTTTCTCATGCACAGGGTAGGAGCAGTCTTCCTTTTATCCTCTGCTACAAAAACACGTTGACTTTCTCTCATAGATACCATATGAAATCCGTGCAAATGCAAGTGATATGAAAACAAAGTCTCAGAAGGCACACTTGTAAACACAAAGGAAAAATACCTTTTAAGGAAGCTGGACTGCAGCCGAAAGTGGTAGTTGCCATGGGAATGATCGACTGCCAATTACCTGGTACACCAGACCTTGCTAAGATATTACTCATAAGGGACAGGAAAGCAGTTTCTTTCTTTAAAAAATTTTTTTTAAACAGATGAGTAGATAAGGAAAGGCAGGCGATAGTGAAAGAAAGAATGTGGTATTTCATGTTGGATAAATGTAAAGATTCCCATTTATTTGATTGTCTCTTTTTTTGTTATTTATATAGTGGGAAATATAATGGAAACAAGAATTTAGAGTGAACAGCAATTGTGAACGAGGCCTGAGAGCCAAAGTCAGATCTTGATTCTGACTTCTTTCCATCCTTCTTGATAGTTACATTTGAGTGAGAAAGGCAAATTAATTATAGGCAGTAGAAAATCAGACTTCATGATAAAGTGTTCATGTGACAACGGAGAATTTCTTTTTAAAACATATCCTATGGGACTGACTTCTTTACTCTCAATGGCTTCATTAGAAATCATAATGCAAATATTAATATTTAGAGAAATAAAACTAAATGGGAAATAAATTGATTGGGAAAGCATATTAGGCTCTTTCTTGCTTAATTGTCCTTAGGGAAAGCAGATCATTCATATCAGGACTCCTTCACCATCGCCTCCCCATAGACAGCTTGCCTTCCACCTGGGCTTCCCAGCCGGTGTGTTGTGGCAGGTGGAGGTGATGTACATTGACTACAGGTGTCCTCAGGGGTCCTTTGTCCCCAGGGGAGCCCTCTTCCTTTACCAAAGGAAATGTGCCACAAATAAGATTATTTTCTCTGCTGCCATGATATAAAAATGTTGGAGGAGGGATCTGCCTTACAACGGCAACCTTGTAACAGCCAGCCTGACAAATATGGGGCGGTAGAGGACACGGGAAAGCAGCCTCCTTAGTCTGGCAGTCTCCAGGCCCAGTGCCACACGCTGACAGCCTTGGGAGAGCTCCCTTCACTGGCTCAGGAGCTAGATCACTACTCAGGGCTCAGCTCAACCTCGACTCCTGCGAAACCACTTTCTTCCCCAGCACAGGTGGATGTTATGGAGTGCCACATGGGTCAAAAAACATGACCATGCAGTGGCGATGGGTACCTTCTCAGAACCATGAACTTCTACAAGGCTGAGGCCGTGAGCTTCCTACTGCTATGCAGAGGCGTTACTTGTTCATTACTTACGTAAATAAAAATGCTTCAAAGAAGTGTGTTTAGACAATAGTTGTGAGGTTCCCACCCACCACATCACCCTGGACACATTCACTATGGATCAGGGTCCCACTGTCTCTTTTTAGTCCTTGAATGGAGCCACTTGAGGTGACATAATTTTTCTCTGAAGACACCCGTTCATGGAAGAGTTAACTTGGGTGTGTGTTGCTCAAAGCCTGCACATTCCAAATGAAAACCTGCTTTCAGAATTGGCTGGTTTTGGGGAGGTAACCTCTGGGCCCTTGGAATGTTCTGATAAGAGTATTTTTTTTTTTACATGCTGCAGGCCTTGGATCATGACTTGTGCCACCAGTGTGACCAGTTATGTTTGTCCTAATGGTGAGATTTATTGTGAACCCCATGTTTGCTCTGAGTTATGGCCTGGAATCTGTTGCAAGGGACTCTCCGTAAAACCACTGGACACCAGGCTCAGTGGTTGGCCACACATTGTCAAACACTGTTGTTGGTAGATTAAATACATTTCATGGGACATTACTGAGAGGGGACATCTATAACATTGCACCTGGCTTCTTGCCCCCTGTTCCTTTTCCTTTTGGAGATTTTAATCTCTACTTTTTCCTGTAATTGCAACTAGAGTAACTTTGGGTTTCTGTGAGTCCTGCTAGTGAATTATCGAGCCTGGATTTAGAGTGAATAGAAACATCCATATCCCACCAGATTTAAATGCTGTTTTTGGTAGCATGGTATGTTTCTACAGAGATCTAGGGAGACCAGGCAGAGACAACTGGAGGGAGCATGTGAGAAGGTGTTTGAGGGTTCTGGGACCTTCCTCATGCTCTACTGGGATTATGCAGGGAGAATCAGAATTGCCATGGCTGAGGCAAAGACAGACTCTCCTCCAACATTGGAATCAGGGTAAGTAAGGCTTTGTTTCTTCTGATTTAAAAGGTATCTTCATGTTCCCAAGGGAAGGGGACAGACACACACACACACACACACACACACACACACACATATATATATATATATGACTGTTTATGCCACTATATATCACCGGGAATTGTGTAGATTTGGGGGTTTCTAACTCTGCCAAGGCAGCAAGTCTGAGAGTCTTGCTGGATCCATCTGTCCCTTCTGGGGGGAAGGTGAGGAAGTTATCTGAGTCCTCCAAGGCCTGGGGAATTGTTTCACCATTTCACTCCACAAAGGCCAGGAATTAGCATGTAGAGTTTCTTAACTGATTGAAGACTTGGGATTTGGACCTGGAATATCAAGGTCTATAACTAGACTCTGCCACTTGCCAGCTTTGGACAACTGCTTTTCCCTGCCTTGTTTTCCTCTTCTGAACGAGGGAGGAACTGGAGCCTGGTGAATTCTGCACAAAGGCTGGCTGCGGCTCTGGGTTTCTCTTCTGGATCCGTCTCATGAGCATCAGGAGTGCTGGCCTGGCTTTTAGTAGGGAAGGGGACTCATGACTCAAAATAGCTTCATGGAGCTAAAACAAAGAAAATAGCCTGCAACTGGGCAACATTTTGTGAGCAGATGACAGAAGTTGCACTTTAATACCATTTCTTACATATTATATTGAAATAAGAGAATTTCCTTATGGATTTCCATGGATTCCTGGGGTGGACATCTTTGTCCCTTAGCTCCTCCCTTGACACCTCTCTCAAAGCCTTCCCTGGGAGCCACAGGCATGCAGTTGGCCAGGACAACTTTCTTGCTTCGCCAGACAGAGTAAGCATGGAGCTAATAATACCCTGGGCACCAAAAGGACAAACCTAACAAAATAGAAACTTAGACAAATTTTAGGTTCAAAATAGTTTCTTCCCTTGACATAACAAGGATAATCCCAAAATGATAAGATTACTCAGATTCAACAGGCCACAGGCCATTTTTGATCCCTGGAACCTAATAGCCCCAGCAGGCTAAGATCTCATGTGACCTGGAGGCCAGCAAGCCTGTCTCTCCACATTACTGCCAACACCATTAATAAACAATTTTCCACAGGCCAAATCCAGTCTGTGGATAAGAATGGTCTTTATATTTTTAAAGGGTTGTTAGAAGAATAAAAAGGAGAAGGAGTTGGAAAGGAGGAGGAGGAGACAGACTTTGAGGTCCACAAAACCTAAAGTTTCTACTATCTGGCTCTTTCTACAACAAACTTGCTTATTCCTGGTCTTACCTTAGAGAAAAACCCATAAGGCAGAAAATCTGGATGAGCTTTGCACTAGTTATATGGTATATTAAAAGACTGAAAGCCATCTAAATGCCCAGAATAAACAAATAGCTATGTGCTATTAATTCATGTGAGAGGATGTTTCTCCCCCAATAAAGTGGGGCTGAAGTGGAGAAAGGCTCCTGGGCCTGCTCTTCTGTATTTTGCTTGTGCTCAGAAGCCATTATGGGCTTCCCAGATGCCAACATTTTAAAACTCCTGTGCCTGATGCAGCTGCTGATGAAGCTACACATTTAAAACATGATGATATCCTGCTTTGAAGAAGATGAACTTTACTTAAAAGGATGGATCCAGACACCTCCTGGTACCTGTGCTCTCTGAATTTTAAGACAATTGTAGTAGGGAGGTGACAACCAGGGCCACACAGTCTACTTGGGGGCATGTTCTATCCCAGGACACTCTGTTTCCTGTCTAAGGAAGCATCTCCATTTCTGGCCTCCCATAGAAGCCCTACTTCCATATTCTGCAGAGAATGTTGTGAATGTGTGGAATTCATTACTGTAATTGCATCGTGGGTCTCTCTGAATCTGGACACCACGAGGTGTTCTCCACAGAGTCACTGCATCTATGGAAATTCATCGCATCTTTGGTTATTTCTGTAAGTTTGGCCTCAGAGCCGTGGCCAGAAATATAATCAGGGACATAATATGTTTTGTTGAAAAGCATCAGGTCGCCTCCGCCATAGCCATGAACAGCGTCGGGGAGGCTTGCACCGACATGAAGCGCGAGTACGACCAGTGCTTCAATCGCTGGTTTGCCGAAAAGTTCCTCAAGGGAGACGGCTCCGGGGACCCGTGCACCGACCTCTTCAAGCGCTACCAGCAGTGCGTGCAGAAAGCAATAAAAGAGAAAGAGATTCCTATTGAAGGACTGGAGTTCATGGGCCATGGCAAAGAAAAGCCTGAAAACTCTTCTTGATATTAACTGTCACCTTGAAAATGGATTCCTATATCAGGAAATTGAGGACTCTGGATTTTGTCAACTAAGGCTGTGAAGATAGCTGTAGGATTCAATTAATATAGGAGGAAATTGTTTCATTTCTTCTCTATTGATGTTTTCCTCTCACTTGTAAAAGATGATGAACCACCACTCTGCTTTGAGATGATTTCTCACTTGATCTGGCATCTTCCAGAACCTCAGTGGGCTAAAACTGAACAGTTTCTTGGGATTATGGTTGCAATACCTGGTCTGAAATCAGCTTTAAATATATCTTGTATATAAATTATTGATAAACTAGTCAAGATGAGCAGGGTTGCCTGACTTCTTGGTTTTGCTGCAAAGGACATTAGGTACATTGTACTGGGGTCGTTGTTCATGAAAACAATTGGTTAGGACTTCTTTCTTCTCTCAGGGAGCTAATGCTTTAAAAAAGGGATCCAGGCACAACAGTTTCATCCAGTTTATTTTTATAACAGTTGAAAAAGATTGCTGGTGGCCTGGGTAAGCAAAGAGGAAGACATTCTTTAACAGTTCCCTGCCTTAATAAGAGGTGTCCAATTAAGACATGAAAGCTTCAAGAATGTTAAAATGAACACCATTTCAGAGCTCACAGCATAGTTCTGGAATTACGTTACTTGGAGTTGCTATGGCAAAAAAATCCAAACTACAAAAATTTGTTATTGCCAGTTATCAACCCAAGTTAATGAATTAAGTCAACCTGCATATCATAAAAATGTCAAAATGCTGCTTCTGGTTAAATGGAGGGGAAAGGTGCTTTCTTCATTTGCCTTGTTTGCCCACCCTGCCCTATATATAATGTCTGTAATCATGATGATGAAATAAATTTTAACATTTAGTTTTTATCAAAAAAAAAAAAAGCATCAGATATAATTTACATTATTAACTCAATAATGTTTCAGTCTTTCTGATGAGGGAGAATTTGAGAAGGATTTCTGAACCCAGGCCTAATGCCAGTGACTTCCCAGGTGGGTTACAATCCAGATCAGATCTAGCTCTCTGGGGCTCTGAACCCTGCAGTGGTTCCCTGTTGCAATAAGATGGATAATGTCTCTGCTCCTTGGTGTGGAGTCAGGTCTTTTCATGATCTATCCAGCCTCACTGTTCTTGGTTCCTCACATCCCCCTGTGCCCCAATATGTGATATGCTTTCTTATGCATTTTGGGGAACCTCAAGCTTACATGTCCCTCCTCAGAGAGCCCTTACTGGATCCCAGAAGTTGAGTAGCAGCGGGATCTCCCCACAGTTACTTTCTTTTCCACAACCCTGTTTCTTTTTCTCTATGACACATTATCTGTAATTACCCTACTGGTTTGTTTACCTATTTATCTACCTATGTGTGTGTATTTATGCACTTATTCTCTATCCTGTCTGCCTCTTCTCCTTCACCAGAATACACATTCTTTGAGGACAGGTCCTAGAACACTGCTTAGCAGAGAGCCTGGCCTGCAGTAGCTTCCTGAGTTGTCCTTTTTCCATTATCTGTAGGAGGATACCTTCTCATCTTCAGGACCTAAGGGTTACCCTCTTGGACCTCCCAGGTAGATAAGGTACCCCTCCTTTTGTTAATTGCCTATTGCTTTTGGTAGGTGTATTGCATACCACACGGCACTGTGAGGGGCCTCAGAAGGCAAGGAGTGGGCGCTTGGTATCCATAACTCATAACTGGCATGTTGTGAATGCAGATTTTTTTCTTTGCACTTTTTTTTTATTGGTGCATTATAGTTGTACATAAAGGTGGGATTTGTTGTTACATATTCATACATGCACACAGTATGATACAGTTTAGCCAATATAACTCCCCTCCTTCCCCTCTTCCTACTCCCTGGCCCTTTTCCTCTCTGAAAGCAGATTTTTATTTCTTTGTGTAGATTTTTTTTTTTTTTTGAGATTCTGGGGATTGAACCTGGGGCCTTGTACAAGGCAAGCTTCGTACCACTAAGCCACATCTTCATCCCCAGAAGCAGATTTTTTTTTTTTTAAGAGAGAGTGTGTGAGAGAGAGAGAGGGAGAGAGAGAGAGAATTTTTAATATTTATTTTTTAGTTTTTGGTGGACACAACATCTTTGTTTGTATGTGGTGCTGAGGATCGAACCCGGGCCGCACGCATGCCAGGCGAGCGCGCTACCGCCTGAGCCACATCCCCAGCCCCAAAGAAGCAGATTTTTAATGTGCTAATGAGTAAATGAATGAATCTGTAGTGGTTCCCAATTAATATTTGTCAATATGTTGAACTGATTTGAGTCTACATTTCTTTGGCTCCTTTTTCTTAAGAGGAAATAAAGATGTCTCTACAAAGTGTATTATTTTTCCTCAAGTTACAATACATGCGTGTATGGAGCAGGCGAGCTTTGTTTATGTGGTTTAGTCTCCCTCTCTTCCTCCTCTTCCTTCTTCTCTCTTGAGAGGCAAACAAAAGCTCTAGGAATCACGTGGAGCAGGGCTGTGGCTGTGACAGTGCTGTGTCCACGTCTTTCCTACCATGGGGAGTAACACAGTGCCACAGAAAATGAGTTCTGAACAGCTTCAGAGACTGTACTTCTAAGACCAGATGCCTCTCACCAGAGGTGATTAGAATCATAGCTGGATGGTGGTTGACACAAGCCAAGAGTCAATTGGCATATTTGTTCAGATGGTCAGAGGATAAGATCCAGGGAAAAGGGAGATTTGTTCGCTCATTCCTTCTTCACCCATGCGTCTGTTCAGACACCCATTCTTTAGGAATACCCCACTTAAGTAAAAAGAGGACTTGGGGTGAATTACACTAGGACAAGAATCAATGAATGAGCTTGGAATAGAACAATCAGCTTGGGATGGAGAGACCCACTGGGACACAGTGTCAGGCCAATCCTGTGCCTCCAGGAACGTCCACAAGGGCTTTGTGTATCTCCTTCCTTGTTCACTGGTTGGTGGTTCAGGGAAGAACAACACTAGCCCTGGGTGAAGCTAAGCAGAGCTGGGCTCAGTATCCATTTTATGCAGCTCTTGTTTATTTATGACTGATTCTAAAGCCAAAGTGCCAGAGCAAATATCCAGATGAATGCTGGTTTCACTTTGGAAGGATCTCTGCTGAGTCTGGTCCTGTGGCTGGTCTTGCTCACACACAAGTCAGTCAGAATTCCTCTTTTGGAACTCACCTCACGGATGATGCCTGTTAGCCATGACTTATGGGACACCTACTGTGTGAGGGGACCTCACTACTCTAAAAAGTGTCATTTTACAGATAAGGGAATGGAGGCATAGGAAGTGTTGATTCAACCAAGTTCATGTAGATGTTAATAGACAACCCACCATTCTTCCCAAATCATTTGTTGGCACCTCCATACTTGGAAATTTTTTGAAGTCAAGCTTGGTGAATATGGTAGATGATTGACTTTGGTAAAAATCTTTTAGGTAAGAAGATGATGATTTAATAAGACCAGCCTTCTTGTGGGATTTGCAGACAACATTTGAAGGTGATTTCAAAGATTAGTTTTAGAAGAACAAATGGGAAAAAATATTTCAGACACTAGGAATACTTGGCATATCAGCATGGACTTCTTGATTGCAAGCAATGGCTTTAATATAAGAAAGAAGGAGAGAGAGAAGACAAGAGGGGAGGGGACAGAAGAAGAGGGGAGGAGAGAAGAGTTGAAAAGAAAGGGAAGGAAAGAGGAAAAGAAAAAAAAAATCATTGCAAGGATGTCAGAAATCATATCACTTTGATGACAGTCAAGAAGCCAAAGTCAAGAAAGCTAGGCTGGGAAAAGGGCAAGACCCAGGATAGCTCCAGAGAGCTCAGCAGCAGGACCACAGTGGACACTGCTCTGCAAAAACAGCTGAGGAGCTGCTGCCTGCACAGACACCATGCTATGCAGCTACTGCTGCCCCAGAACTCTTGCCGCCATGTTGCCCAAAGCACCACCAGATTTGATCTGAGATCATTCTGGTGTCTTGTGTCCTGCAGGCCTCTGAGCTTCAGTATAAATGGTTCTGGTGTGATCACATAACTACCCCTGGCTATGCCAGGGAGAGGGTAGACAAAAGCACCTTTCAGTGTCTACAGTTTTAGTTAGGTTGTCAGAATCATATCATTGCCAAGATTATGCCTGTATCCAACGTAGCAGTGTAGAAATTGCCCACATGGAAACTAGAGTGTTTGGAGAAGAAGGGAGATGGACCTTGAACATGAAAACAAACAGCAAAAAGAATCTAGAGAAACGCCCAACCCTACTACCTCAAAGGTCTGAATGGGGTGAGGGGATCCCAAACTTTGCTTACAAGTGTTTCTGGGGAAAAAAAGAAAAAGGAATGCATGCCCCTTCCTATGTGTATTGAGTTTTGAAAAATAAGCACAAAAAACTACTGATTGTTTTAGATGAAAGGGCTTAAAATAAGATCAAGTTATGATTCAATGTATTTATTTTAAAGGATAAAAGAGACTAGGGTATGAGTTTACCATTGAGCATAAAATTATATGCATGGACCTGTGACACACATCCAGACACCCAGTTCAGTGCTAGAAATACAGTAGGATTATTTGCATAATGTCATATGTAAAGTTGTGGAGTTGGCTCTACGTTGGAATCCTAGCTCTGCGGTTATTCTCTGTGGGACTTTGGGTTTTGTCCAATTTCTTGTTTTTACTCATCAGTAAAACTGAAAAAAAGAAATCCCCTTTTAAGTTTGTCATAGGAATTCAATGAAGAAAAGTGTGTGCAAAAGAGGTTCATGTCTGACATTTAGGAAGTAGTCAATCAATGTCAGCTAAACCCAGTTATGGATATGTAAGTGAATGGAACTGAGTTGCGTCATTGACAACCAATATTCTTCTGAAATACACACCTAATCAGAAAAAAATAGTCCAAGACATCGATGAGTGGATGGATGATGCATGTGTTGAGAAATTTTGCCAATGAAATAGCTCAATAAGAGGCCAAATTTTTAAAGATGGACTTTTGCATGTTCCCATACTGGCCAAGAATGGGTTCAAAATGGAGGCATGGGAGTTGGAACCCGAAGAGGAGGGCAATAGAGGAATGTGGCTGTGTCTTTCAGAAACTTCAAAGTCCTGATGTTCTTGTTGATTCAGAGGGTTCTGCACAGGGCCACTCTGAATTTGTGACCTAGAAGAGAAATTGTGGTGGGTTAGAGCTTCCAGACCAGCAGAGCTAATCCATGCAACACTGAGAAACAAGCCACTTATCTTTAGGGTCGTTCAGTGGCCCCTCTCTGAAGGCTCCTATGGAGCCCCACCCCAGGCTCTCCTGGTGACCTCTGGGGGTACTCCTGCCTTGGTGCAAAGCAGCTCACTTCTAGGTAGCAAGTCCACATAAACAGCCCAATCTTTCAATGGTTCTGACCTCTCAGGCCCTTCCCCTAGCACTGACAGAGCACACCAGTGACAGGGGAGGACACAAACGCACAACAGTTGTGAGTTACCTTGAGCCATGATGAAACATGTCTTCCTCACCAGCACCCAGGAGAGCCTGGGTTCAAGCCAGAGACAGCTGTCCCCAATCCTGTTCTCATCCCTTTGGTTATGCCCTTAGTGATCTCACTCACAGCCGAACTTTATGACTGGGCCATTTTATGTTGAATCTGCTGGTGGCACCTGTCAGAGTGGCAAGACAGGGGCAATGTCATTTCTCTAAGCAAGTGTCTGGGATAGCCAAGAGAAGGCATGTGTGTTGCTGTGGGGCTGTGTTATGGTTTAGAACCATACTGTCCCCTGCAAAGCTAGGGAGTTAAGCATTGCAGGAATGTTCAGAGGTGAAATGATTACAATATGGAAAGCTATAACCTCATTAGTGGATTAATCCACTTGATGGATTAATAATTTGAATGGCCTACTGGATGGTAACTGTAGGTAGGTGGGAATTGATGAGAAAGTAGGTCACTGGGGGTGTGGCCTGGACTATATCCCCTGGCCCCTTCCCCCCCCACCTCTCCCCCCTTCCCTACTGCCATGAGCAGAGAGCCTTCCTCCACCATGCTCTTCTGCCATGATATTTCTGCCTTAGAGCAGGCCAATCATGCACTGAACCTCTGTAACGGAACAAAGTTTCCTCCTTTATGTTGCTCTTATCAGGTGTTTTGATCACATGTTGCTGTGGGACTGTGATGAGAAGCTGACTAACACAGGCTTCCTGGAGGGTCCACTTTTAGGACTTAATTACTTCTGTCCCTTACTGACCCACCTCCACCTCCACCTCCACTGACTCACCTCTAAGGCTTGCCAGATGCATCTTTAAAATATTTTTGAAACTCTGACTCTTTTCATCTCCTTTGCCTTTTCTACTTTACTTCAAACTACCCCAACTTGTGGCCAGGATATCATAATGGCCCCTCAGCTGGTCACTGCCCTGCTTGACTCACTATGGTCTATTCTGGGATCTTTTTCAAACAATAATCTCAATCATGGCACTTCCTTTCTCAAAAGCCTCCAAAAGCTTCCCATTACACCTTAATTCAAATTGCCATTTTTTTTTTTAATTGTCACCTACAGGAATGTAGCTCCTGCCACCTCCTCTAGACTCAAGTTGCTTGCCCTTTTTCTCTGCTCATGTTGGTTTCACCCCTGATTTGTGAGTCACCCTGATCAGCAGAGCCACTGGCTAAACCCCCTGGCTATGCCGGAGGACTAGCTCAGGGTTGTATGCCACAGAGGTTCCCCTGTGGTTTGTTACAGCTGCCATTTGTCAGTAAAGTTTGGTGGCTGGCTTCCCTACCATACTGGAGTGTGTGCTTCAATGCTGCTACTCAAAGTGGCAATTCCAGACTCTTCCATTGTTTTCTGTTGATTTATTATTGAAACTATGTCATTGTTTAATTGCTTTATTGCTATTTCTTTACTTGCTTTGCTTTCATTTCCTTGAGCCATCCTCACTACTCAATGCTGTAGTATATATTTGTCATTCCTTTTTCATCTCTCTGTATAAGCTACCTGAGGGCAGGGTTTTTTTCTTATTCAGTCCTGTCCCACAGGGGCTATAATGTGCAGAGTTGATGCTCAGTAAACATCTGTTGGAGAAAGGGCAGATGTTAAATTCTTTTTATCTCAGCCCACTTGTCACCTAGGAGGCCTTTCCTGATCATGGCCTCCACACTTCCTGGGTATACGGTCAGGCCAGGTACTTCCCACCATCTGGTGCTTCCTGTCTCAGCATCCTCTGTGGCCTGCCTGTGAATCTGTCTGTTCCCCTCTAGACCATGCATTCCCTGAAACCAGAGGCTCTGTGTGGATCATCATTTTATCCCCAGAGCTTGATGGCAAGGCTTGGTGCACAGCAGTGGTGACGGGTTCTTTCTGAAGGTACAAGTGTATGTTCAGGATAGTCAGTCCATCCTGAAGTGAAGGACTTGCTATGGTGCTGATGGACAAAGCGACAAGAAAGAAAAACACCTAAAAGGGAGAATACAATTTCCCTGTGCTCAGTTGCTTTATTTTTACAGGATCAATTTTATGACAATTAAAATTTTTAGTTAGCTAAACTGTCTATTCACAGATGACTTGAAATGGTCCCTGGAGAGGGAATGACTCAAAAAAATGAACAAGACTGATGTTGATGTGTGACTTATGCCTTCAAAGACACTCAGCAGCCCGCCTATTAGTTATGCCCAGCACCTCAGTGACTGTGTTTGTGTGTGGGCTTCAATTCAGAGGGCTAAATACAGGGTCAAGAGCTCCAGGCAATTTGGTTTTTTTTTTGGGATTTGTTATTGCATATTCATACATGAACACACTTATAACACTTCTTTGATATAAGGAGAGTAACTAAGAACAGAGTAGGGTCGAAGAGCATGAGAAGAAGATTAACATTAAATAGGGATGAGAGATGGGAGGGAAAGGGAAAGAGAAGGGAAATTGCATGGAAATGGAAGGAGACCCTCAGAGTTATACAAAAGTAGATACAAGAGGAAGTGAGGGGAAAGGGAAAAATAATACAGGCAATTTGTATAAACCGTGACCAAAAGCTTATCTCGTGCTTTCTATCAGGCTCCCATTTCAGCCTGTCCTTCTTGTATTGGCTTTTTATTTTTTGATCTAGTTTTATCTGGATGAACCAGAAGCAAGGAATATTTTATTAGAAACATCTTTACTTACAGTTAAAAGCACCCTTACCTGTTACTTCCAGAGCGGAGCATATTCAAAGTAGTTATTTTTGCACCTTTTTCTTTCTTCTTCCCTAGCCCTCCCACTTCCCCTTCCCTTTTCTTTCTTCTCCTTCTTTTTAATTGTAGAACAAAGCCTCATTGAAAGTTAGTCACAGAGCTGTGGCAGTACTTAGATCATGTGACAGCGATGCCATTAGGTCAAAGCTGGAGTCAGCTTCTACTCCAATGGGTGAGATAGTGGAAGCAAGACTGGGTTGCCTTGGAGGAGTTCAAAGCTTCTGCCTCATGCTGAGGAAAGGCCCAAGCTTGCGGTGTTAAGATATAATCTGTGCCATTGTTTTCTAGGTGGAAGGATCCGAAGGAATTGTAGAATGAGCAGCTGGTGAAGGTGTCAACTACTCAAACCTCTATGCTTGCCATTTTTCTGAGGCATGACTGTGTGTAGCTGAAGTTGGTGAAATTAAAATCACATCCTCGTAACATGCCTCCGGTTGTGGAGGGTAGACGATATAAACCACTGTAATGCTTAGCGTAGCACCTGGCACACAGTGAGGCTTCAATAAATACCAGTTGAGCTTGATTTTCATTTGTTAGTTTTTATTATTGCTACTATTTATTGAATTCTAACAGTCTAGAGGCTTTGAATCTCTTCACGCATTTCATTTCAACCTCACCCAGGAAATATTATTATCATTTTCACTTTACTTTTGAAGAAGCTAATGCAGAGAGCTCAGATCACATAGCTGGTCAGTGCTAGAGCCTGGTCACCATCACCATCACCATCACCATCCTCACTTGTATCAGACTTTGGGAAATAGAGGAGAAGGAGGATTATTGAGTAGCTAGCAAATGGCATGGGATTTTATTTTAAAGGATTTTAAAATAAGATTTGTTCAAATTATACGTGTAAGCATATTACAGAGAGTCCGGAAAATGCAAGAAAGCATAGAGGAGAGAAAGAACCCACCCACCATCCCACTGTAACAAGATTTGGATTGTAATGCTAATGTTGGCTTCGAGCCAATCTGAAGGAAGACTGTTAGTGTCTTACCAGGGGCCTTTTCTAAAAATGATAGATTTCTTCCTGTATGAGTACTCCTGTGTCATCTAATGTCTCCATTATGCTACTTAATGACTGTACTACAATTTATCTGTATATATTTATTTCTACTTGTTGTCCTCTTTCAGGAAAAAAAAAATCACTCCTTGAGGGCAGACCCTTTGTGTCATTATCTTTGCATCTTTCACTCAATGCCCAATAGATGATAAGTTCCCAGAAAATATAATTACTGGTTGATTTAAGCACACACACACTCCTAAACCCACGCATACCAGGAAGTCACAAGTATATCTTCCTCTAAGCCATCTCCCCAAAGGACCTCAGAGATGGGTAAGACGTAGGGGTGGTTAAATTTGTCACATCCACAATTATGTTATTGCCTTTTCCATTTGTGCGGAAGGAAAGCAGATGCCAGAAGAACCTGTGGATTATCAGAAACTGAATCGGCTGAGGACTCTGATGGTAGCATCTGTCCAGAGGTATCTTTTTACTGATGTAAATCTTGCAGCCCTTGACACTTGTTTTTCAGTGATTGACCTAGTTTTCTCCATACCAGTTTGTAATTTGTGCTGACCTGACAGGGCCAAGAGTGTATATCTTCTTAGTTCGGGGTCAGGGCTTTGTCATCTTTCTTATTATACCCCACAATGTGTCTGCAGAGATACTTGATGATTTTGACATTCCAAACAATGACACACTGGTCCACAACTGTAATGCCATTGTGTCGGTTGGACTTCCATGAACAGGGAATACCAAGTACTTCAGTTGTCTTAACACGATACGTGTGAGGTTGGAGAGAATTCCAATTCCTGGTAAAGGCTACTGTATCCATTAAGATATGGTCATGAACACACAGGTATCAGTTATTTTAGCAGAGAATTTAATGTTAAAAAATGGTTTAATAGGGTGCAAAGAAATCCAGAAGCATCATATCACAGAGGTGGAAACTATTGGAATTAGGGAAACAAGGAAAGCGGACGGGATTGTTGGAATCTAGAAGCTTGGAGTAGGGATAGTTCAGAGCTGGGCCTGGGGCTCTGAGGAGATTCAGAGCTCTGAGAAGAGGAGAGAAAGCCTAGGAGAAAGTAGATGGTGGGGCTAGAAAATGAAGGTTCATTGAGGGCTGTAGGAGCATGCATTTTATGTCTGGCATGTTGGGAAATTCATTTTGGGAATCATCAAAGGAAATAAATGTACAAGAGAATGTGATATTAAGGAACGGGTAGGTTATCCTTCATGCAAATAATTCTCATTTTTCTTGACAAAGATGCAAACCTATGGTTTACATAAACTTTAGAAAAGGAAGTCAGAGCAAGTCAGTAGCAATATAGTTGCTGATTCCTAGAACCAAGAGGCAGCAGCATTCGAACCCTGACACACAGTAGGGAGTGCAGAGAACCTTCTGAAACAGACAGAATTTGGTTCAGATCTCAGCTTCATCACAAGCGGTGATAGTACTGCAGTCATTTAACCTCTTTGTACTTCAATTCTTTGTAATTGGGGTTATTGTTACTATCAACACATGCAGTTTTCTACAGAGTGAAAATCAAAATATGCCCAACACTTAACCTTTGCTTCATTTGGAGACTCCACCTCCAAAACTGTAAATCTATATTATAATAGTGAGGAAGTGCCTGCCTACTTCTGATCTGGAAAATTGACTTATGAGCCCCCTTCTACTTTGTATGTGTTTGTGCATGTCCAACAGATGCTAGGAGCTTGGATTTACTTAGTGTGAGCTCCAGAAACAGTCTTACTTTCTTGATGTACACCCAAGTTTGGGAGATTCCAGACTAAATATTAGAATAGGCAGATGTTTGATTAAAATTCTCTCCAGGATTAAAGCAGGCAGAATCTCAGGCAGACTGATAAAACATCCAGTATAGGGATGCCCCCGAAGGAAAAGGGGGCAGAGCAAGAAATTTTGGAGTCAAATAAAGATAAGGAATTCAGAAGATGTAAATTTACATCAACTTCACAAAAGAAAGTCAGAGAATTAGTTTATCTATGATAACTAGGTATTTCCCAAAGAACTGGGATTCTCATTCTCAGTGACCAAAGTTTTATCTGTTTAGAGAAGGAAAAGGCCACTCACTAGCTTCTCAGAGTTCATTGAAAATATCAGCTTAAAACTCTTATTTAATATTTGTCAGGAATCTTCTCATCTAATTTGCTCTCATTGGCAGACCTGTGTGCTAGGAAAGTGCCCTCTGCTAGCGTGATAGTTCACAGGGCAGGTCTCTCTCTCATTATAATTTGGAAAATTAAAATTTATTTCCTGTTACTCATCAGTCCTGTGTGTTTGGGTGACAGTGTTACACTGAGGCCTGAACTGGGGCAGGATCAGCATCAAACTAATTAGAAGGAGCTTTTCACATCAATAGTATATATGCGCATATGTTACGTTGTTCCGAAAGTCCTTCAAACCTATTGTCTTTCTCTCCCATGGCAGTGCCTGAAGTTCTGCCATTAGATTTATGCACATAGACTGTGCAGGCAGTCCTTGACTTTGGGGTTTAATTTGTGGGGGTTTTTTTTGGCTTTATGATGATGCAAAAGCAATATACATTCAGTGGAGACCATACTTCAGATTTTGAACTCTTCCCAGACTAGTGACATGTGATGTATGATACTCACTTGTGATGCTGGGCAGAGGAAGCAAGCAGCAGCTCCCAGTGGACCAGGTGGTCAAGAGGGTGAATAACCCATTGTGCCACTAGGCTATGATGTTCCCAAACAAGGTGTACCAAAGGTGTTTTTGACTTATGATGGGTGTATTGGGATATAACCTCCTCTTAAGCCAAGGAGGATTGGTAGTTCCAGAAGTTACCATAATGAAAATGCAACTCAACCCAACAGACCCTTGTTGAGGGACCTTTAGTGGAAGGCACTGGGATGGTCCCCTGAGTAACAGAATGAAAGCGAAAACTAATGATGGTAAAGTTCACTGCTGTCAAGAACCACAAAACAAATTGTGAATTGCAATGAAAAATAATATGTCAAAATATGCCAAAGGAGGGGTAAAGACTCTTATCCAATAAAAATTCAAAGAGCTAAGTGATAAGTGGGTGCTAAGACCACCAGACACATAACTTAAACATCAGAGAGAGGTAGACCAGGTAATGGATCCATTATAGCCGTCAGCAAGCTAGATTTGATCTCTTCATTAGATAACCAGTCTCCTTGGAAAGAAGAGAAAGTTTTAGGATGGATCTGATGGCACTGCTCAGGGAACTAAACAGGGGGTTAGCTAGACAAGAGGCTCTGGGACAAATAACTAAGGTGCTGAACTGTGATATAGCCAAACATTTTCCACAAATTTGTTAGACTTTTTGCACAGGATGTCAGAGCTGAGTTGAACTGTCCTGCGGGTTCCTTGAAACCCTTGAATCTCTAATGAATCCTTAGAGTGAGTACTGGACTGGACCTTTGCAAAGTCTGGAAAAGTCCTTGGCAATCCTGATATGACAGACATATTGGAAAAGGTCATGATTGAAAGGTTGTAAGCAAATAGTTATGAAATGCATGTTGTGTCCCCGCAAAATGCATATACTGAAACCCTAACCCCCAACATGTTGATATTTGGAAATAGGGCCTCTGGGAGGGGATGAAGTGTAGATGAGGTCATGAGGTTGGAGTCTCAATGATGGGATCTTTGTCCTTATGAGAAGAGAAAGAGATCGAGAGACTACTACCCTTCCTCCTCCTCCTCCTCCTCCTCCTCCTCCTCCTCCTCCTCCTNNNAGAGTCAGAGATCTACTACCTCCTCCTCCTCTCTCTCTCTCTCTCTCTCTCTCTCTCTCTCTCTCTCTTCTTCTCTCTCTCTCTCTCTCTCTCTCTCTCTCTCTCTCTCTCTACCCCAAGTGAGGACATGGCATGAAGACAAACATCTGCCAACCAGAAACAGGGTCATCATCAGTCATTGAATCTGCCAGCACCACCCTCCAGAACTGTGAGAAATAAGTGTGTGTTGCTCAAGCCACCCCGTCTGTGGTATTTGTTACAGCAGCTTGAATGGACTAAGACACACCCACATCAGTACAACACTCCTATGCAAAGGACTGAATAGCCTCAGCGTTTTCCAGAAGAAAAGGACTCACAACAAGGATGTGGTACGACTTGACAGGAAGAAAGACTTCTGTTCTTAGTTTTCTAGTTAAATTGACAGCGAAATTGGAGTTTTCACAGTTTAAACTTTCTTGGTCTTCAATCATCACTGCCAGGCGGGGGAAGAGGAAGCAGTTATGACCCACACGGGGCCCCGGAGGGCATTTGGGTCACTCTTCCCAGACCATTGCCATTCTCTTCCTCCAGCTCTGAGAGAGCGGAGGCTTTGACGTCAGCCGAGGGTGAGTCATCCTTCCTCCCAGGGCTGGCTGGGATCTGCAGGCTCTTTGCGGCAGCTATTCTGTTAGTCATTCACAAAAAAATATACTGGGAAAGCTGAAGGGAAATGCTTGGATGAACAAGTGATTAAATTTCTATTTTCACGCCTGAGAATCCGCCGGCTTGCTCACAGAAGCACCTCATCCAGCACCAGGCCCCCTCAGGGCACCCAGGTAAATACTGTGGACTGATTGATAAAAGGATCTGCTGGGTCCTTGTCAATCTCAGTGTCGAAACCGGATTTTCAGATGTGATTACGTGGCTGGTAGATATGGCTTTGTGCCTATTTAGTCCTCTGCACTGTGGAATGTCAACTCGGATTGATCCGATTTACATAAAGAGGTTAGTGACTTTGCTGTCCCCACTCTCAGGAACATTCTGAAAGGAAAATGAAGGAGGCTTTTTTGGAGTTTCATCTGCAGGGACCCATGGGGGAATCGAGGGAGGGGAAGTTGAGCTGTGATCTAACTGTGATTCTCTGTTTTGCTCAAGGAAGTCCTCAGCAATCATTCAATTTCTTTTGAAAACCTGTTGGGGAAAAGAATAAACATATCTCCTCGCCTGTCAGAAATGTAGGGAACCAATCAAGAGCAAAGGGGAAGAAAGAGCATTAGTTCTAGAAGCTCAAACCTGAGATAGGATATGTTATTATTTCTTTGCCCTCAATTGATGGATAGATAAGTAATCTGAGCCCCAGAGAGACCCGTGAATTAATTAAGACCATGGAGTGTGGGGACTGTGGTCCAAGCTTTCTTCTCGTTGTTCCCCTTAGCAGATCTCCACATATTTACATCCCATCTATAAGGGGATAACTCTTGCATTTCTTAGTCCTTAACTTCAACCACATACATATATATGGTTTATACCTTAAACCCTTGCTTGAAAGCCAAGTAGGGTCGAGCTGATGCACCCCTATAATCCCAGACACTTGGGAGGCTGAGGCAGGAGGATTACAAGTTCAAAGACAGCCTCAGCCACATAATGAGACCCTAAGAAACTTAGTGAGACCCCATTTCAAAATAAAAAAATAAAAAGAGCTGGAGGTGGGGCCCAGTGGTTAAGCACTCTTGAGTTCAATCCCTAGTACCCCTTCCCCAAAAAGAAAGCCAGGTAGGTGTTTCACATTTCATATCCAAACTGAAAGTCCTGACTTTCCCCACATGCTTGCTCCTCTTTGGTCTCCCTTAAAAGGAGCCCCTATTTGTAGTTATCTAAGCCAAAGAATCTAGGAGCCATCCTTCCATCTTTGATTCCTCTGTTCTTCTCACTCCTTCAAATTCATTATGAAGACTTAAATTCTCTATCATTTCCCTTCTCTGCACATACACTGCCAACACCCCAGTAGCAACCGTGGTTATTTCTCATGGGTCTCCCAGAAGCAGCACATGACCTCTCTCTCCTTCACTCCTTAACTGCTGTGATGCTCATCACCACACACAAGTTCGGGTGAAATTCTAAAAAAATTCAACCAGACATGCTAACTTTGTTTCTTGCTTTAAAATGTCCCCTGGATTCCCACTGTCCTTGGGATGGCATTTGGAATGGCCATCTTGACAGCAGGAGCTCACGAGGTGTGGCCATTCAATTCCTCTTTCCCCTTCTTGCTCAGGCCTCTCAGTCCCTCCAAAATGCCCATCTCACCCCACCTCACCCGGCTCTGCACTTGCTGTTTTCCTCTCCTGGAAGTCCTTCCCCTACCTCTTTATTGAGTGTTTCTTTTTCTCCTCAGCCCCAGCTGGAAGGTCACTCCTGGACACCCTCCTGCACCCCACTGCCACCATACCTGTGCATCACATCACGGATTCCTTTGTAAAATCAATCACACACTGAAATTAACCAGCTCATTTATTTACTTGTATATATTATTTCCATCTCCCGGCCCCTTTCCTAGTAAGTTGTGAGCCTTACGTGACCAAGGGCCTTGTCTGTCTTAAAGTATGGCAGAGTGGTTAAGCTCTTCACTCTAGAGAGAGATTTCCCGTACACAAAGCCCAGCTCTGCCACTTTCTAGGTGTGTGATCCTGGGGGAAATCCTTTAACCTCTCCTATGTCTATATTCTCTTTGGTAAAATGATGGCAGTAAGAGTTCCTGCCTCTTTATGCTTTGTGTAACCATCACTTCCCTTGGGACATCTCTGGCCTTAAGGCAGATCTCCTTAACCCCTAGCTCCCTCTGTCTATCACTTAGCCCCTGCTTAGCACACATTTGTCCAAATGACCAACACATTAATTCTATTTATTTAAGGGAAGTGTCTTCTGGGGAGCGCTTTTCGAGCACACATGGAAAGGGGCTCCTGCCTAGGGGGTCGGTGGAGTGTCATCACCGTCCCTGTGTGGAGGCTGGCTGGAGAGAGAAGAAAGGTCCATTGACACAGAAAGCAATACTAGTAGAAGCCAGGATTTATTTTGTGCTTACTTGGTGCTAAGTACTACAACCCATTTTTCTTCTCAAAATGATTGAGACATTTCATGTGAAGTTACATCAAGGAACATATTCTATGGTTACTCTTTCCACCACCCTTCCTCAGACCACAGAAGCCATGGGAAGTCATTCTGCGTACTCCTTACCTTCTGTTCCCAGGTCTCCTTGGTATCCACCCATCTTCAGCTCCCAATAGAGATGCCATTTCCTTACAGGAGCCTCATCTGGCCCTGACAGAATGTTCCAGACCTCCTTGGCATATGTGCCTACTGTGCCACTGATCCTTCTTTCTGGCAGGCATCACACATTAATTTATAGGATGGTTCCATTAATCTGTCTTCCTAATTAGGGGGATAGTGGGTGGAGCCAGGACTTTGATTTTCTCATCCTATTGTGGCCCAGAGTCCAGCAACACCCCTGGCCAGTGATTGGCAAGCAGAAAATACTTGTTGAGTAGGTGGGCGTCAGTACTCAGCAGAATACAACTCCCCTAAGCCTCACTGTAGCTCTTTGGAAATGGAAAAATGAAAAGGCAAGTTTTGTTTGAATTGAAAGTCTGTGCTTATCACCATCCAGGCTCTCCACTTCCTTCCCAGCTGAATTTAACCCCAGGTAATGAGGCTACACTAAAGTCTCCATAAGCTCTAAACAGAAGGAGAAGTTAACACATACACAAAAGGAAATGGAAGAAGGCAGCCCTGGTAAGTGAGAGATAAAACCAAGACACTCTTTAGAAGGTTTGAACTTTATTGTATCAAGAACATGTAACAAAAAAATCATAAATAATCTTTTCTTCTATGACACTAAGCAGACATATTCTCATGAGCTCCTGTGCAGTTACCTGTATGCTCATGAGCCCTGCTAGAAGAAAAACTGGAACTGTTTTTCAAAAATGTACAGAGAAATTCAGTGGATGCTACCAAACCTACAGATGAACAAAATAGGGCCTGTCTGATAGGGGCATTATTTCTGAAGAGTCTGGCTCAACAACATCAACAACTAAAACAGGGAAATTTAAAATAGAAGACACATTAAGTGTTAGTATTTTAACGATCACTTGATGAGAAAGTTCATGCCACACTTTATTTTTCTCATTATCATAAGACTTTAATTCATTGTGAGCCACACTAATGATTGACAACTTTTGATTATTTATGCCCATGTTTTCCACTGGGGCTTATTAGGAAACCAGCTGGAAGCTTGACGGAATTCAGAGCAAAAATAAATAATTCTAGTCCATGCTGATGATAACATCTGCAGAGATGGCAGAAGTTGAGAAATGATCAAAAGAAGCTCTAGTTTGGTCCACTCCATTGATGGCTTGTGAAATGCAGACGTGCATCAAGGGTAGTGATAAGAGCCCTGTAATTGTAGCTCCAGAAGTTCAGAAAAGAAAACATGACAGATTTGAATTTGAACACAAATCAGAAGACAGTTGTCAAGCCTGATGGTAAAGACACCTAGTTCAAGCATACTATAATGCTAAATCTCTTGTCTGGAATTTGACTTTTTTTGTAGTCTTTGAAAAATTAATACTTCAATCAGGGATAAGGTTTTTTAGAAGGGCATGCGAAATGTACGCTTACCATTTAGGATTAGATGTCAGCACAATAACTGAAATTACATTATTGATGAAGTTACTAGAAGATCTCTTAATATGAATTGAAGTCCAAAAGAAAGTTTACATAAGAAATCACTTCTGAACCAGTGTCCAATCCAAAAATGGCTTATATGAAAAGCAGGAACAGAAGAAGAAAACAATGAGAATAAAAATGAATATAAAAACAAAGAACTTTTGAATCGGGAGTCTGACATTTCACCATCTGCTTCTTTTTTTTATTGTTATAAAGTTTCTTCTTCTTTTTATTTTTTTTAAATTTTTTACTTATACAAATAGTTCAGAAATTTCATTTCTACCACAGAAATTGATCTCTTTGAACTCCATGTCTATTGAGGTCAGTTTTGTCAAAATATATTTTTCTAGAAAAATTTTCACTTCATCTAGTTTTTAATATGTATTTTTTATAAAGACCTGCAAAGTGATCTCACTTAAAAAAATCTTCTATTTGAATGATTATTTATCCCAGATTATTATTTTTTATATTGGTACTTCCTCCCCCACTGCAATTAAGTTAGCTAGTGTTTTGTCCATTTTGTTGATGTTAAAAAAAATCAATATTTTGTTTTACTTGTTAGATCTACTGTTTTTCTCTTGTATTCCTCATTGTTTTCTGCTTTAATGTTTACTATTTCTTACCTTGGGTTATATTTTGGTTTATTTGGTTGTTATTTAGCTTTTATGATTTGGAAATTTAGCTTATTTTCTTCATTTTTTCCTTTGTGTTGACAAAGAACATAAGGCTATGAATTCTCCTCTAATAGCAACTTTAAGTATATTCCATATGTTCTGAAATGTAGTTTTCATTAATGTATAGAAGTTCTACTATTTCAAGGTGCATATTTTTTTCTTAATAGTTGTTTTTGATAGAAGAGTTTTTCGGTTTAAAATTATTTTAATATTTTATGATTTTGTAGAGTTATAATTTTAAAATAAAAATTATATATAGTTAAGGTTTACAACATGTGTTTTGATGAGTACACTTTATGTATAATGGTTTACACAATCAGGCTATTGACATCACCACCTGGTGTAGTTAACATTTTTTTATGTGTGTTTGATAAGAACACTTAACATTTCTCTTAGTAAATTTCAAGTATAAAGTACTTTACTATGAAGTTACCTTGCTGTACATTAGGTCTCTATAACTTTATCTTATAGCCAAAAGTTTGTACCTTTTGGCCAACATGTCCCCATTTACTTTGGAATAATTTCATATTTATAGAAAAGTTACAAGATAGTACAGAGAATTCCAACAGACCTTTCAACCAGTTTCCTGTGTTGTTAATATGTTATTGTGGTGTGTCTGTCAAAAAGCAAAAAGAACCAATGTGAGCATGTTACTGTGAACTATACTTCAGATTGTATTTAGATCTCTTCAATCTTCCCATATTGTCCTCTTTCTGTTCTAGACTCCAACCCAGGGGACGTTGCATTTAACTGTCAGGTCTCCTTAGTCTCCTCTGGTCTTTGACAGACAACTAAGTAAATGTGTTTTAATTTCCAGAGGAAGAGCCTTTTAGTTTTATCAACATTTTTTATTGATAATTATTGGTTTTATTGTCATCAGAGGGTGTTATTTTATGCAGCATATTGATTTTGAAAAACTTCTTTGTGACCCAATACAGGATCACTTCTGTAAATAGTCTATGTGTGCTTGAGAAGAAAATGTGTTGTCTATTATCAGAGAGTGAAGCTCAGTACACATTCACAAGATCTCTCCTATTTGTCCTATTATTTGGGTCTTCTGTGTCTTCATCCTCCACTTGATCTACCTTGTGGAGAGTGGTGTGGAGAAGTTTTCTAATGTGAGTATTCTTCTCTATAGTTCTCTGTGCATCTCCCTGGCTTCTGTTATATAAAGATAGTTTCTACTTGATTTGGTGCATTGATATTCAAGACCATATGATCTTCACTTTGAATTGTTAGCACTTAACATTCAAAAATGTCTTTTGCCACATTTAATGACTTTGAATTCTTTCTTAGTCTGACAATGGAATCTCAGATCTTGGCTTTTTATACTTCCCATTTTTCTGCTACACATTTGCCCATTATTTTAAACCTCTTTGCATCACTTCAATTTTGGTGTATTTGTATATAGCATAAAGTTAAGCCTTACTTTTTGAGATTAATTGAAATGCTTTTCTTTTAATAAGTGAGCTAAGCCCATTCACATTCACTGATAAAACTTTAGTGTTTGATCTTAACATTTTCAATTTATTGTATAAGTACTATGTATACTATGTCACATTTTCTGTGTTTATGTTTGCTTTGTTCTTAATTCTTTTGCTTTTGATATTTAGGAACATTTATAATTTTTTCTAGTAGTTACTCTGTACTGTTCCCTTTAAAAAATATTTCTGGTCCTGTCATTTGTTAATTAATCTCTTACTCTCTGGTTTGTGAGTTTTAAATCATATTGTTTAATACCCATAGAGTAATACCTACTGCTTATTCAATAATCAGTGAATGGATTTGTCTTTCCTTCATACCACTTCCTTGTCCTTTCATGTTTTGAGTGCATGATTTCTATTTTGTCAGAACATGAAACATCTAAATATCATTCTTCCATCTTGTTTTAACCTTTGTTTTTGTCTTAAATCTGCAACTATATATATAAAAAATACTTATTATCCATTCTTCTTCCATTGTTTTATGAATTGCCCTTTGGTCAGATGAAGTTCATCCTTCAAAAGATCCTTAGGAAGAGCACATGTGTGTAGTAGACCCTGAGTTCTTCCACACTGGAAATGTTTTTCAGAGTCTTGATACATGAAAGACAGCATGGCTGAATGTAAAATCTCTCATGCATACTTTCTCTGAAAGTGGTACACATGTTTGGGTGCCTAAGTGGCTGTCAACTAGAGATAAAGGGTGCTGGTAAGAACCATTTTTATTCCATATACATGTCCTCCAAGAAGGCAAGAAAGTCTAGATGAATATTTGACTTCAGTTAAACTGGCCCTAGATACTTGTTAAATACTAGGTCTCTTCCTTTTATTGGACAGGTGCTTTATTTTCATAGTCATTCACATAACCCTCTTCCTGTGTGTTATTCAATGCATTTTATGATGAATAAATTAATGCTCAGGAATGTTATGTGTCAAATTCACACAGCTGAAAAGTGACCATGCTGGGATATAAATTCTAGATCAGAAAGGACCCAAACCTACATTCATTCTGCAGTGAGAGCTGTTTAGTGTCATAGCAGAGATCAGACTCTGGTGCCAGACTGCCTGGGTTCAAATCCTGGCTCCCCCATTTATTAGCTGCTTTACATTTGGCAAACCACCTAGTTTCAATTTCCCCATTTGTCAAATAGGGATAATTGCAACCTCTGAGTAGCTGGCATGAAGTGAGCATCATGGGAGTGTTGCTACTGATCCACCATCTGGGACATCAGGAGAGACGTGGGACTAGTCAACCTTTATGAAGGAACCTGAACCATCTTTTGACATGACATTTACATCTTTCCAAGAAATCTGGTCACAGATTGTTTTCTAGCCTAATTTTTCACTACATTCCACCACAAGTTTATAGGTAAAATGGCTTTATAGTTAAGAAAGAGAACTTGATATCAGACTGCAGAGACCAAAATCCTGGTTCTGCTATTTCTAATTGTGTGACTGTAGGGAATTAATTACCTAACTCTGCACCTCTTTCCTCAGAAAAGAGTTGATGACTCTGATGTCATCAACCTTTTCATAAAATCAAGTGCCATGATGACATAATGTAATCCACTTAGCAAATTGTCCTACACTTAGTAGGCACTGTCCACATAGTAGGCATCATTGTCAATGTTTTCATCTCTGGGACCAAAGGATCTGACAAGAACAATTTTAGAGGAGAAAAAGTTTATTTGGCTCAAGGTCTCAGAGGTTTTAGTTCATAGATGACTGATTCCATTGCTCTGGGCCCAAGGTGAAGTACAACATCATGGCAGAAAAGGGTAGTGGAGGAAAGCAGCTCAGGACATGGTCCCCAGGAAACAGCTCTTGTTCACCAGGGACAAAATACATCCCCCCAAAACATTACCCCATGATGTACCTCCTGTAGTCACACCCTACCTGTCTACACTAACCACCCAGTTAATCCATTCAAGTGGATTAATGGACTGATTAGGTTAAGGGTTTCATAAACCAATCAATTCACCTCTAAACTTTCTTGCATTGTCTCACACATGGGCTTTTGGTGGATACCTCATATCTAAACCATATCAGTGTCTCATGCAGGACTTTGCTTTTTCCCACCTAAACTGTAATTGATGTTGGAAGCCTCCAAACTGAAGTTTAATAACTTATTACCATGTTAAACTTTAACCTAAAGATCAGTACATGGGAATTCAAGATATGAATAGTGATGTGGAGGAAGACAATTGAGGACACCTGTGAAAAAATACCAAGAATGGGTTGAACTTATAAAGAAAGTGAAGAATAAGAATAAAACTTAATCTAATGGTGGAGAGACCATCAGTCCAGCCAGGAATACTATAGATTAAAACTCCATGTAAAAAATCTTTTTCAAGCTATCCTTAGAAGAACCATTGAATTAGAATATATTGAAATTTATTTTAAGAAACCAAAAAATCAAGTTTTATTGATGATTTTATTTTACTTTCTAAGCCGAATTACAGATATTGCATAGTATATGCATTTTATGTTTCAACTAAGGGGGGGGGGCAGAAACCTTAGGTCACCCACAGATGCCAATGAGTTTTGTTTCTTTCTTATGCCAAGCATTTGTAAAATAAGGTATTGGATCGAATAATCTCCAAAGTCAACTGTAATCTTCAAGATTACCTCTACCTTTGATATTCTATGACACTTTAAAAATTTATCTTTTCCTAAGGAGATTTCTATGTTAGAGTAGGAACAGTAATACTGCAATATCCTTTTTAATGAGCTTTCCTCAGTGGAAGGTCACATAGAGTTTAATGGGATTAATTTGGCTGACACGTTCAATTTTAAAAGGAATTTCTGTGCTTGTGCCAACTGGCATGAATTTTGACAGGCAGAAAAGCTCAGGTCCTGCCAATTTCACACAGGAAAGCTGTGGCTTTGAAAAGTTGCTCACGGACACTGGTTGCTGAGATGAAAAGTAGATGGTTCAATTAGATATTCTTGGGTTCCCAGATGGCGCAGATCCTCTTGCGTCCCAGACGGGTACAGACCTGACTCTGGGACCCTTTTCCCAATCTGTAGTAAAAGGCAATCAGATGTGGGGCAAGGGCTACCCCAGAACTTACAGATGATGAATTTTAGATTAAGGTTAATTCAAAGAGACAAAGCAAAAGCCTTCTAGCTTGGCTGTGGCTGCAGCTGCAGCTTGGCAGCCCTGTGATTTCCCCTGTCCCTTTCTGACCCTTCCCTTTCTGCAACTTTAGGCTCAAGGGCAAAAGCTCTCTGTGGATGACTTCAGCTTTCTCAACAGAAAGTGCTCCTTCATCTTTCTCCAGTGCCTACAGGGCCATTTCTTTTCAAATTCCAGCAACTTTACCATGGTTGTGTTTTATACTTCTTCCTCTGGAAAGGGATGGCTTTGGGGACTGAGGACAGGGAAGCTACAAATAATTAGGGCTAACACAGAAGTGAAACCCACTGGAACTCCAAATAGATTTTTCCCTTTCTATCACAAAGTATTGTTAGCTAGTTAGCTAGGTAGATTCCATTTTTATCTTTTCTCTGAAGTTGCGGGTGAAGGAGAACACCCCAGAACAGACCAGGTATTGATCCATGGAACACATTTCTGTGGCTGCCATGTTTTTGAACACTGAATTTAATTGATTTGAAACTGCCTTGCCCTGGAGGTGAGGCCTAATGTTATGAAGTCACCAGAACTGGCCTCAGTGCCTGGCCTGGGGAGGCAGTACTCCAACTGGTTAAGATGCAGGCTTTAGACTCAATCACACTTGGCTTCCACTTAGGCCCCACTTCTGTGTGTTATCTGGGAGAGGTGCGTAACTGCTCCATGCCTTCTCTTCTCTAAAACTAGGGTCATAGTAGTACCTATCTCATAGAGCTGTAATGAGGGATAGCTGAATTAATTTAAATATTCAATACATACCAGCCATGAAGTTATGGACAACATCCTCTAAATACCTCTGCTCTCCTTATCCTGGAATCTGGGCTTCTTGGCTCCAAGTTAAATTTTGTTTTATCGCCTGAATTAGATTGGAAGGAGGGAAAGAAGAGAAAGAAAAGACTTAGCTTACAGAAACAGAGAAGAAAAGTCAGGACGAGGTAACTCCTTTTAAGACAGGTGAGAATGAAATCAGATAATTTTTATTTAGGTTTGGAACCTCAGAGACAAAGAAGATGGTAATGCTAGGCAACTTGTAGTCAGGAGAAGAAAGCATTTTGAGAAAAAAGAAGCATAATTGCTCATGTGTACACAATGGGGCATCCATGGGATGGCCTATAGATTCAAGTAGGCAAAAGCAGGTATTGGGAAAATAATTCCTTGTTTACTTCTAGAAATTATAAAAGAGAATCCATATATAATTTAACTTTGATGTGTTTAGATTGGATGTTTCTTTTGATTGTTGATAGTATACAATATCATTATTTTTGTCCACCAACACTTGAAGGCTTTTAAAACTTTTAAATTTATACATTTCTTCTTGGAAGATATTTACATTAAAACTTTGGGGGGTCGTCAATGCTGTTGTTTTCCCCTAAGAATTTTACTGTCTGAACATGGTGCTGGTCTTTATTTTAACTTAAATTTTGGCAAAGTTAATAAACAAACTACATTTCCTGAAACTATGCAGTGTATGCTTATTATTTATTACTTCATTGATTAGCAATTCAGAAATCTCTCAAAATGGAATGCCCATTAGGAAAATCTCTCTTTGAAAAGATACACTGAGAATAATCCTATTAGGCTAGAAGCCTGCTAAACAGGCTTATCAACTCTAGGCACATTTTTCTACAAAGGGGAAAAAATAAAGATAGAATGAATGACAAGTAAACACCGATAGAAAAATGTATATTTAACTTTGGAGAGTAATAATCACATTACATTCAACTATTAGTTTCATGCCAGGAAAATTTTGATGACCTTTTAAGATCCAAGCCTGATAACATTTAGATGACAAATGAAAATTCCAGTCTACCCTCAAATATCGGAATCAATGTGATTCTTTTTTTATAACTTTATTTTATTTTATTTAAGTATTTATTATATGTTAGGTGTAGATAGACACAACACAATGCCTTTACTTTTATGTGGTGCTGAGGATCGAACCTGAGTCCTATGTGCAAGGTGAGCGCTGTATCGCTAAGCCACAATCCCAGCCCCTCAATGTGATTCTTTAAATAGTCATCATATATGTTATTTAAAATTAAGAGGAAAAATAATCTTATACTCTTATATATCTTTACCTATTCTGATGTATTATTTCTTGAAGATTTAGTTTTCGTTTTTCTTCAACCCAAAGGACTTCTTTTAACATTTTTGTAGCATAGGTCAGCAGAAGATGAAATCTTTCAGTTTTATCTGAAAATATCTTTATTTAACCTTGAGTTTTGAAGGTTATTTTTGCTGGAGGTAAAAATTTTGCATTGACTTTAAAAAATTATTTCAACACTTTAAACACACACTATCCTCTGGCCTTTCTGGTTACTGAAAAGTCAGTGATCTTTTGATTCTTGTGCCTTTGTGTGCAATTGTTCCTTTTCTTTGCTCTTAAGATTTTATCTTTCTCTTTGGTTTCCACCCCATTGACTATGATGTACCTAGCTATAGCTCTTATTGTATTCATTCTACTTGCTGTTCACTACAAATTTATGTCATTCACCAAATTTAGAAGCATTTCAGCCATTATTCCTTCAATTTTTTTTTTCTACCCCACACTTTTTCCTCTCATTTTTGGACTCCAGGTATAACTTGGTAGACCTTTGATATTGTCCCACAGGTCTCTGGGGCTGTATTATTATATTTTTTTTTCCAATCTTCTTTTCTACCTTTCTTCAGATTGAATAATTTCCATTGATCTATTTTCAAGTTGGCCGATCTTTTCTATCATCTCCACTCTGATGCTAAGCTTATTTAGAAACATTTTTACTTCAGATACAGAAGGCTGGCAATTTAGCTCAGTGGTACAGCATGCCTTAGCATGCACGAGGGGCTGGCTTCAATTCTCAGCATTGAAAAAGTATATATTTCAGATATGGCATTTTCTAGTTGTAGAATTTACATTTGATTTATTTTTTATAGTTCCTATTTTTCTCTGGTAAGATTTCACATACTATAAGAAGATATTTCCTCACATCTTTGGGTATAATTATCGTACCTTATTTAAATCCTACTCTGACAACTTCAACAACTGGGTCACCTCAGGATTGGTCTACGTTGTTTTTTCTCTTAAGAATGGGTCATCTTTTCCTGTTTATCTTAATGTTCAGTAATTTTGTATTGTATCCCAGGCATTGCGAGTAATATGTTGTAGAATCTCCTGATTCTGTTTTGCTCTTTCAGAGACTATTGATTTTATTCTTAAAAGAAAACAGGTTGTCATGGTCTGGGGTGGTGGCTCAGTGGCAGAGCACTTGCTGAGCATGTGTGAGGCACTGGGTTCGATTCTCAGCACTGCATATAAACAAATAAAAATAAAATAAAGGTCCATTAACAACTGAAAAATGTTTTTAAAAAGAAAATAGTTTATCAATGTGGCTGAATTCAAATATAAAATTTTTGTCTCCCATGCAGTACATAGGGCAGCTCAGATTTTTGTCCACATTTTAGTCTCTTATCCAGAGACTACCTTTTACCTGAAAGTTACATAAACTGGAATTTTATTCATTGAAAATTTCACTCTGTTCTCTAATAATTGCCATCTCCACTTCATGTCTGGATGCTTCTATTTGCTGTCCAGTGATTTCAGTGGGTTCCTGTCTAAACCTTGTCCAGGGTTTATAGTGTGAATGACTGGAAGGTTAGTTTGATAGGAGGTCCTCAACCCTGCTGGCAGTTGAATGACCTCTCCTCTCCCCACCACCCAGAACCTAGAATGACTCTGCGCTAAACCTACCTTCTTGAGTGCTCTCAATCTTCTCTCACCTGTGGTTCCTTTTTCCTTTCTTCGTTGCCTTCTGGGCAATCGAGTGGTTTTGTGTAAGTTTAGGATGAAAATGTTTCCGCAGATGACAAGAAAGTCTCCACTCTTTTCGCCCTTGTTCTGTCCACATTATTGAACTGTAGAGAGCGTTCCCGTGTCCCTGGAGAGGCGACACATCAAGGGAAGCACACTGAGGTTATCAGGCAGGTAAAAGGGAAACGCAAAGGTTGTTTGAAACCTGAGCTTCCCTTCATGCCAGGAAGATTGACATTAACTCTTTTATTTTATTGAACCAAAGCCAATGAGTCTAAGAAAATTCATTATTGCTGGGGTTGTGGCTCAGTGTCTGGCATGTGTGAGGCACTGGGTTCAATCCTCAGCACAACAATGAAAGAAAGAAAGAAAGAAAGGAAGAAAGAAAGAAAGAAAAAAAGAAAGAAAGAAAGGAAGGAAGGAAGGAAGGAAGGAAGGAAGGTATTGTGTCTATCTACAACTAAAAAATATTTTTAAAAAGAAAATTTATTATAAAAAATTAAATTTAGTATACAAATCATTATTTTCTTTTATAGCATTTCCCAGATTGTGTTTAGGTAAACACACCCAAGGTATTTACTGTAAGGCTCAATAAAATAAAAAGAAAACTTATTTGGAGAAGAGGAATATAGGTTATTATCTGTGATGGTTAATAGTGGTGGTCAACCTGACTGGATCGAGAGCTGCCTAGAAGATTGTTAAAGCTCACTTGTAGGACTTGTAGGTATCTCTTGGAGGGTGCTCACAGAGTTGATTGGCTTGTGGGCAGTGGACAGAAGTCTGAGGGGCAAAAGCGCCCTGAATGTGAAGGTGGGGGCAGGTGAACAAAAGTCAAGGAAGGAGGAAACTTAATGTCACATAAAAAATCAAAAGTGTTTTTTTTTTTTTTTTTGATGCTGGGAGACAAACTCGGGGCCTCGAATGCTAGGCAAGAGCTCTACCACTGAGCTCCACCCCAGGCCCTGATTCTTTTTGAGTTAGTGAGAATATTAGACTTCAGCTTCTTCAGCCTTTGAACTGGACTCGGCCCAGCAGCTTTCCATAGGGCTTCTAGGCCATTAGGCTCAAACTGGGGCTGCAAAATCGGTCTCTTCTGTTCCAGGACTCCAGCTTCTTGGACTGAGAAGCTACTGTTTTCCATGGCTCTCCAGCTTGCAGATGGCCATTGTGGGACTGACTATCCGGCCTGTGATCACATCATCTAGTCCAGCAAATGTCCATTGCTAATTATCTATACATTCTATCTGCCCTGTTTCCCTGGAGACCCTGCCTTGTATACTCCTTCACACAAATTATAGGTTTACCAACATCATGAGCACCATGACATTTTCTTGGCACTCTGCACATGCTTTCCGTCTTAAATGATTCAGAAAGGGCATCGAGGTCCTTATTTGTCCTGCTTTCTCTTTCTCTGTGCCCTTGTTAACGTCATCCATTTCCATGACTTTAAATAGTATCTTTGAGCTGTTGCCTCCCTATTTGATCATTTCAGCCTTAACCTCATCTCTGAGCCTACCTGAAGTTCTCATTTTACATTTTATAGACTTTAAAAAGCAGTATTTCAGTACAGAACTGTTCATTCTACCGATCACCTCTAAATGTATTCCCATCTTGTCTTCTCATCTCAATAAAGGGTATCCCACTTGCTCGTGCTGGAGAGTGGGGTCATCGCTGAATCCCCATAACTTCCATCTATTAGTGAGCCTCGGGGCTGTGGTTCTACCCCTAGCTATACGTTAGGCCCATCTAATCATCTAATTTAGCAATATAAGCTATAAATATAAAGAAAACATGTTTGTCATGTTATTCTCTGAGAAACTGACATCTGTGGCTTCATCTTATACCTTCAGACTTCTTGTTTTATTTACTTATTTTTTTGCTTCCTCATTATTACCTGCATTCATGAAGAGGACAGAGCAAAGTCCCTGCTAAATAATGTAGATCAAGGTCAGAAATCATGAGCATAGTAAATAGAGTTTTAATTCTTTTTTGTGTGTATGTATTTGTGTGTATGAGAGAGAGAGAGAGAGAGAGAGAGAGAGAGAGAGAAAACGAACGCGTGTGCGAAAGAGAGGCACTAGGTATCAAACCCAGGGCCTTATTCAGGGCGAGCAGCCACTGAGCTACACCCCAGTTGTAATTAATGTTTTACTGGAACACTACAAACAAGCCTATTCTTTTACAGACAGTCTATGGTGGCTTCTGTGTTACCAGGGCATTGTTGATTCATGGTGACAGAGGCCCACCAACCCTAAATTATTTACCATCCGGCCTTCCACATAAAATGCCAATTTGTCACTTCATGATTTAAATACATGCTGTAAAGCTTTAAAGATGCGAGCCTTTAGTGTAAAAACAAGTAGTGAGTCATTGGGGTCATTATCACCCTTTTTATTTTCTATACCCAGTGAGATTACGTTTCTCAAGGGATGTCAGGGAATGCTGATCAGGAAGGGGAGGTTCTGAGCACTGATTTATTTTCAGTCTTCAAAAGGAGGAGTCTTGTACATCTTGTTAACAACTCCAGATGATGGTTGATCAAATATTGAGGTACACATGAGTATATTCGATACTGGATCATTTGTATTGTACTAATTCTTCTTTTCTGGTCCTACTTTGGACCTCAGGCAACAATGGCTGCTGGTAGAAAGTGTTCACGAGAAGAGTTAAGAGAGCAACATGCCAAGTTCAAATGACCAAGGTGCTTAAACTCGTGGATCCTCAATTTCTTCATCACTTAGACTGAGACTAAAACTATCCAATCACAGTACTTACGAAGAGGCTCTATGTCAGATGATGCGCTTGTAGAATGTTACACAGATTTGGGTTACTAATATTATTTCTGAAATCACAATAAAACATAACATATGGTAACATTAGGAAGAAATCTGACATTTAACCATATCATATAGGTACAAGTGGATAGCCACAAAATGAATTTTACAATCTTAGTGGCTTGAGAGGCTGAGGCAAAAGGATTAGGAGTTCAAAACCAGCCTTGGCAACTTGGCAAGGCCCTAAACAACTTAGTGAGACCCTGTTTCTAAAAATAAAAGGTGCGGGGAGGCTGGGGATATGGCTTGGTGGTTAAACCGATAGCTTAGTCTTATACCATGCATACATATAAGCTACAGAGGTATTAAAATAACTCTATGCAAAAGTCATAAAATAGGGAAGTGCTTTGATAAATATTGAAATCGGGAAGCCCTTTCTTGGCAAAGTCCCCAAATCCAGGACCAATAAAGGGAAAGGCAGACAGATTTGACCACTTAAAATTTTAAAACGTTAGAGCCATAACAAGTACCATAATCAAAATTAAAAAGGCTGTGAGAAAATATTTGCAACTGGAGGAAAAATTAATATATGAAATATAAAGGGATATTATGAACCAATGAGGAAAGAAAAAATAACCCGATACAAAAAAAGAGGAGAGGATATGAACAGAGAATTCATTGAATTGAGTGTCCAATAATTCTCATAAATATGCTTAGCATAAAAATGCTTAGCTCACAAATAAAAACTGCAAAATAAACTGAATTATCCCGCTTCATCCAGACTTGTGAAAATTGAAGGGTTGAAAATATCTGGGAGTGGGGTTCTTTTAATGTATGGGAATATAAATAATTTTGAAGTGTTTTTGGAGGAAATTTGGTAGAAATTAAAAATGTGCATATACTCTTTAAGGAGTAATTTTACTTCTAAAAAGCTTCCCTTTAAAAATACACAAAATGAGCTGGGCATAGTGGGGCACTCCGATAATCTTAGTGGCTTGGGAGTCTGAGGCAAAAGGATTAGGAATTCAAAACCAGCCTTAGCAACTTGGTGAGGCCCTAAATAACTTAGTGAGACCCTGTTTTTAAAAAAAAAAAAAAAAAAAAAGGTGTGGGGGGGCTGGGGATTTGGTGGTTAAACCCAACTGGGTTCAATCCTTGGTACAAAACAACAACAACAACAACAACAACAACAACAAAAAACCACACACATAAAATGAAAATAGTGGGCTGGGGCTGGGGCTCAGTGGTAGCACACTTGCCTGGCATGTGTGAGGCACTGGGTTCGATTCTCAGCACCACAAATAAATAAATAAATAAAGGTCTATAAACAAGTTAAAAAAAACATTAAAAAAATTAAAAAAAAAGAAAATAGTAATCACTATTTTAATAGTAGCTTCTGTTTATACCAGGCTCTCTCCCACATACTTTGCATTATCAAGTCATCTACTAATCCCATGACAACCCTGAGAGGTACTGAAAGGGAGAAAGGACAACTTACATAAATCAAAGTACAAGCAAGGTGATTAAATGACAGGTAATTTTTCTGGTGTGTGTTCTTTATTTATTAAATTGCTATTATGAACATATAGTGTTTTGTGATTGTGTGCTTTAATTTTTACATAAAACATATTATGGAAAATTCAATTCATAAACAACAAACATGTTCTATGTCTGCTTTGATTCCAACGATGGATATAGTGAGACATACTCAAGGAAAAAACAGATTCAAGTTTTAGATAAGTTACCATCTCATGAGGGAGAGATGAGGAAATATTTGGAACAAATGTAAGACATTTTATACCAATTGCTAAATCATCTGGTGTAGATAACTATTGCTATAGCAATCCAGAGAAGAAACCCTAGTACTTCTTCCAATCTGTGACGGGCAGTCTCCAATCTTGCTGCCTTGAATTTCTCCAGATGATATGACTAATATTGCCCATTGGGTTGCATTCTGCGGCTATAGCTGTAGATTCATCTGCTCAAATAGTTAGTTGATTTTTCTGTTTCTTCTGGCTTGAATTTCAGTCTGTATTGTTCATTTTCAATTAAGATCACCACCTGGAGTAAATTCCCACAATGGAGAGATTATACAATAATGCAGTGCTATTAACCACAAAGCTTTCTGGCCCTGCTTCTAGAAATACACTATATCAATAAGCAAAACTTTCTGCTGGGCAAAGTAGTGTATGCTTATAAACGCAGTGACTCAGGAGGCTGAGGCAGGAGGATCACAAGTTCAAAGGCAGCCTCAGCAATTTAGCATGGCCCCAAGCAATTTAGTGAGACTGAATCTTAAAATAAAAAAAACAAAAGTGGCTGGGGGTGTAGCTTACTAGTAAAGCATCCCTGGATTAAATTTCAGTGGCCAAAATAAATAAATAAGACTTTCTTTTGTCATGTATAAATGGCAGTATTCCACATGGCGAAGAGCATAGACTCTGAGCTCCACTTTAATATTGGCAGTGCCACTTACTAGTTGTGTGATATTGGCAATCTACTTAATCTATGTCTTAATGTCATCCTCCCTGATAAGAGGATAATAACAATACTTTCATTATGAGGTTGTAATGAAGATTAAATGAGTCAATATATGCAGAGCACTCAGAGTAATGTCTGGCACATGACAGATGCTCTGTAAGCACCAGCTACTAAAAGTGGCCACATTTATTCAATACTTCTTCCGGGGGGTTGCTTCCATGTCATGGAGTTGAGCACTTCCACATGGACTCTTAGTCACTCCACTCTGGAAAATCTCAACAGGAAATTTTGCAGACTAAGCTCTACAATAGCCTTGGGGGACATTCCTATGGGCCTGATTCTGGGTGGCAGCTGAGATTCTCAGCAGGTGTGCCTGGCTCCAGGAACCAGTTTGTCAGTCTTATCCAGGCAACCCAGCTATGGCCTTGTGCACACAGTTGGACAAACGTGGGATGAAAACCAAGTTAAACCCAGTAGAAAAGAAGAGACTGAACACACTCTGATGGTGACAAGAAGGAAATGAACAGAGATGGCTAAACAAGTTGTCCCACAAACTGCTGAAGCCAGATTTAAAGTTAGGTAGTCAGTGTAGTTAGGTAAATCGGGTCTAATATCGAGTAAGATCCAAAATGGAGGCCATGTTGAGAATGAATTCCAGGAAAAGCTGAACAACTCTTGGAATGTTAATGAAGTCCGGGAAAAGCCCAAGGCCCAGAGCCCATCCCAAAGAAGTGTTAATGAACAGCCCCCAGCAAACTTGAAGATGCTGATGCAGAAGTCCTTCCTCACCACATTACTTCTTTGGCCCACCTGTGTCCCACCCCTCCGGCCTTCCCACCTACATTCCATCACTGAAGGAACTATAAAAAGGGGAACACATTGCCCTTCAATGGATTCCACCTCTTGGGTCCCCTTCTTCCTCTAGGAGAAGTCTTTTCTGCTGTCCTTTAATAAAGCCTCTACTTTCCACTCTGACCTTGCCTCGGCGTGCTTCTCTGGTGTTATTCTTCAACACTGGGGAAGCAAGGACTTGTCATCAGTCAACAGCGGTAACACTGCTTGACCAGCTACCAAGATTAGTAGGTAATATCTCACTTTAAATGGATCCCAGAGGAACTCAGAAATTTGACTGGCTTTTGTTTCACTTGCTTGTCATGTGGACAAACAGATGAAGAGAACCAAACAAAACAAAAGAATGTAATAGTAGGATGAGAAAATATGTTCTCATTGTCTTCATGGTTATTAGGGTTTTAATGCTCTTATCAAAACTCATATTGCAGTTAAATTCCCATTGTGTCTGAGACCAAGGTCCTCCTGGGTTATTTTGAGGTGGGTCTTTCTTAAAGGCCTATTTGAGTCTTCTCTCATATGTGTCTCTCACCGCCTGATGCCCTTGCTGTCTAGGGATTCTGCAGATAATCTCCACTAGCAAGAAGTCCCTTACAGGTGCAAACCATCAGCCTGGGTCTTCCCAGACTCCAGAACTGAAAGAAATAAATTCCTTTCCTTTATAATCACCAGTCTCTGGTATTCTGTTACAGCCACAGAAAATGAACTAAAAGAATGGTCACACCCTGCTTTCAAAAGAGATGTTTACTCATCACAAATATGAATCTCACTGTTTAAATGAATGCAAGAGCACCAAATGTAACGGACCATCTCCCCTCTAAGATGAAAATTTTATACTTTATATTTTATTGGATAAAACTATTAAGAATTTTCTAGACCCTGAGGTTGTATATTATGATGTTGGCTGCTGCACAGTTGCCATGATTGCTTTTTAAAATTGTTAACTTAGTTTCTTTTTAATACATATGTATTTATATTCCCCTCAGGGAGAGAGAGAGCATAGATTATCTCATTGTATTTATGTGTTTCCTGTAATTTTAATAAGTTTCTTAGTCAATACAGATTTTTTTTTTGAAAAAAAAAAAAAAGAAGAACATCTAAACCTTTTGAATTTTGAGAGTATATCTCACTCTGAGATGGGATTCATAGTTGTGGCATTGAGAAATATATTTTATGTTGGAAAATAAAGATCTTCATAATAGAAATAAGTTCACTAACTTCATCTTTCAACTTCAAAGTGTGTCAGATTGGTTGAATGTGATGCTGAATCTCGGATAGCTAAATGCACCATCTTGTGATTCATTTCCTTCAGTCTGAGTCATAACCCATCCTTGTTCATTCAGATCTACGCAAAAGGTCTTAAGATAAACACTGCAGTAACTTATGTCTTGTTAACTAGGTGGGGAGGTGTCTGGTCACATTCCTATTGTCTTTCAAATGTATATTGAGTTCCCTGGGCAGCAATGTGAGACCCTGGAATACTCATCAGGTGGTTGGGGTGATACAACTTCTCTGTCTCCTCATTTCCTTTCTTACACACATTTTTCCTTCAGATTCTTTCTAGGTCTTCACATCAGCCTTTTTGCCTCCAGCACAACTTAAGTAAACTCACTTTGTTGCTTGGAAACAATTGAAGTTCTCCCATGCCTGAGACCAGGTTTCAAAACTCAGTCAAAAATCCACTCCCTTTTAAAGAATCCCTTCCTCTTGTTAACTTCCAGTTACCTCAGTCACTTCCTGGATTCAGTTTCTGAACCGGAAATAATAATTTTCTCCCTTGTCATATTCTAACGCCCCTCTGCCAGCCAGGAGGGAAAGTTGTTGAGATGGACTAAGGATCCCTCCCAAGAGGACATGGTGTCTGGATTAGTAGAAAACACAGAGGCAGAAGTCTGCCAGGTGGACAACTTTAACTCACTCCTGTAACCAGGTGACACAGAGGTTGTTACCGTCTGGGGTGCTGGGTTTGTTGTCTCCATTCAGTAAGGAATTGAAGGATAGGACCCCAAGACAGCAAGCAAGAAGTAAGGCTTATTGCAAAAGCAACAGAGATGGGGAAATTTTGACCTGAGGTTTTTATGTTCTCTGGAATTTCCTCCTTTCCTTATCTCCTCCCCTGTCCACTCGCACCTCACTATTATTGATTGGTGGCCCCTGTGTCCACAGGTCTGATTTAGTTTTTCTAATGGATCCCCCCTTTAAGAGCACAATATAGAATTATCTGTCTGATTGGGTCCCCAGCTTGTGTCTATGAGCTTTTTTGTCAACCAGGAAGCTGACCTCATCAGAAGACCCTCTCCATGCTCCTTCATTCTGGCCTGGTCCCGACCTCACTAGCCATCTTGCCCTGGCTGCCTAAGCCCTTCTGTACTTCCTTCAAGGCCTCATCTTGATGAGTGGACATATTTTATCACTCTGAGTCAATGCCCACTTCCTCTGAGGGAAAGAACGTAATCGTGGAGGAAATTTGGTCGAATGCTCAGGAAAGAGGAGAAGCGATGTGTGCTGAATTTTATGGAATGGGGGGAGCTTAAGAGAAACTGAAGAGAATAAATTGGGATAGATCTTCTAACAGTGTTTGCCCTTGTTTGTAAGGAATAGAAAACTGTCTCTTTAATCAGAACAAATGTCACCTGGAGGTAAGAAATAACCTCTGGGAAAAGTTAAGACTGGGTTCAAGATTGTTGCCACCCTCGCTTGTTCCAAGAGTCTCTACAAAATAATTTTGAAGAGCACATCCTATAGTTTCTCCTTCTTTAGAACAGTGATGACATCATTTAGAGAACCTTTAAAATCCTTGAATGACAATCAGAAGCATCTCCAGGGGAGCTGGATAAAGAGCTGTCCTTGAGCATACTCTGCTAATGTGGCTCCTTTGCAACATTTTTATACAGAGTCATTGTTAGGAGGCAAGACCATGCTGTGAGCATGCTAGAAAAAGCAGGACCTTAAAATAGAAGGTGGTCATGAGTTGAAGGAAATGTCCCAAACAAGGACACAGTTCTCTACTCCCTTTCCCAGCCCAATCCCAAGAATCTCTTTTCCTGAAGTGTGAATCCGATTGTCCTTTAAAGACAATGTAGGTACCAAAGTCATAGGGCATCTGTGGTCAGTATCAGAACAGTGGAAATCTGTGCTGCAAGTGCAGTCAGTTAAACATTCTTCAACTTCCCTTTCCCAATGCTTCTAGAGGCTTCTATGTCAAGGAGTTTTGTTTTTCCCCCCTCTTGGTCTTCAGTCCCAGGTGCATGGTGTGCTACACATCTTACAGACAAATCTAGGAGCTTGCTGTGGATATTTTCTCTGCCTTTATAAGACTGAGGTTTTTTCCCTGCCCTAAAATGAGTAAAACCAATCTCCCAGCTCCTCGTAAGTGATCCTGATATTGATGAGAAAATAGTTTGTTTATTTCTAAACCCCAGAGGTCAGATCACGGTGTTCTCTGGACTGGATCATAAAATAAAAGTTAAATGCATTACCTGTTCCTTAATGAAAAGATGGGTATAAGATCTCCCTGTAGCTCATAGGATTCATGAGAAATAAATGAAAAGGACAGCCTGCGGAATAGTATCAATTCAATTGATCTTTCCTTCCGGTAATGACTAGGCCTCAATCTCATTTGGGCTAGCACATTCAATGAAAGGAGATCAGTTTCTATGGAGAATAATTTCACTTAAATAGATGAGATAATAACTGGTCTAATGACAAGCATCTTGCAGCTGTGGGGATTAGACTTTTCATTTAGTAATTTTTTTTGAAACATGCTACATTCTCAAAAGTATTTAGTATCTCAAAGTACTGGTGCGGTTGGCAGCCAGACTGATGATGATCATCCTTATTTGAGAGTCTGGAAGAAAGAGAAAAAGAAATGCTATAAAATGTCATCAAGGGGTGAGATATCTGAGATGAACAGTAGCATAATGTCACTCCTGTGAATTTTTAATTAAAATTCACTGAACCTCTCAGAGCCTTTAATGATTTTTTTTTTTTTTTTTTTTTTTTTTTTTTTTT